>NC_134220.1:13587306-13948301 GCF_965140235.1 Caretta caretta | reverse complement strand
CTATACGTATATCTATTCACCTCATGCAGTGCCAGGAGATCAGTCTAGGAGGAGAGGGATCCAGTGTGAGGGAAAAGCAATCCCTTAAACAAAGGCCGGTACAACACGGCCAAGGAAGCCTCTCTCTGGGCACAGCTCTGCCCCACTAGCCTCAAAGCTCTTCCTCAGCATCTCGCTCGGGGTTGGCCAGTGAAATGTGAAAGGTTTTTGTCTTGGTTCCCTCTCTGATTACACCACTGTGAGCATCTTAGCGCTGCTGTCCCAAGTCACACAGTAATAATCAGCATCATCCTCGGCTTGGAGCCCAGAGATGGTTAAGTAGCCAACACTGCCGGAGGCAGAGCCAGAGAACCGGTCCGGGACCCCAGAGCCCCTGCCTGTGCTAGAATCACTGTAATAATAGAGCAGGTATCTGGGAGGATTCCCAGCGGTCTGTTGGAACCAGCCTATTCCATAGCTACTGATGCTGTATCCTCCACTGACACTGCACGAGAGTTTCACTGTCTGCCCCGGAGACGCTGACACTGAGGGCGGCTGCGTCACCACGTGCTGGGCACAAGAACCTGCCAGAGACAAAACTCAGATCTGTTAGTGCTGCACGGCTTGTGCTAAACCCCTAATTAGCTCATTTACCAGCTCCCCAAAAGTCATCCTGGTCGGGAATTACCTGCCAGGAACAGTCCCAGGAGACAGAGAGGCAGAGCGCACAGGGCCATGGTGCAGGGAGGAGATGGACAGAGGGAGAGAAGGAGACAACTCTGTCCTTGGGGTTCAACTGGTTCCTGCCTTTATGAAATCCCGTAGCAGCTTTTGGAGCCCTAAGGGGCAGGCCACATGCAAATG
Source organism: Caretta caretta (assembly GCF_965140235.1). NCBI lineage: Eukaryota > Metazoa > Chordata > Testudines > Cheloniidae > Caretta > Caretta caretta. The sequence continues at coordinate 13,947,458 of NC_134220.1, read as the reverse complement.
AGCCCTGGGGGCCAGGCTGGGGTAAGCCAGAATGCAAATGAGCTGTGGTGCTCTCTGACCTGGCCGACTGCTCAGAGACATCTGATCGTCAGTATTTAGCACACTTGACTTTTTCTGCCCATTAATCACTCGGCTGCTGGCCCTTCTTTTCCCAGCAGAAAGAGAATTTGCATGGGAGAAAGGGGAAAACTATGGATTTGTCTTCCAAAGCCCAACCCAGGTGTGTACGAAAGAACCCCAACCAACCCGAGAAAGCCCATGTTGAGCCCAAGCCCAGCCTCCAGCTCCGACAGAGAATTTCATCACTTCTCCTTCATCACTCGTTTTTGAGGTCTTGGCCACCAGACTAATACCATCGCCCCATCTAGTGATCGGAAGCAGTATTGTCTTTCTCTTCTTCACTGCACTTTCCTGTCTGTGCACCTGGTCCATTTGTGCATTGATCCACATGCACAAGTTTACATTCCTCATACCACAGAGGTTCCCCAAGGAGAGTCCAGCTGTTGAGATGTAACTGACTTAGTTCCTGCTGCCTTGCGCTTAGTATTGGATACAAATTCGATAACGTGCTTCACAGAACTTCTTCTGATTTTGTTTTCTTAATGGCCAGATTAAAGTGGACTCAGTCCAGTTTCTGTGTGTACTCACTAGTTTTGTGCATGATCCTTGCAAACCCAGTTTTCATAATATTTGGACATACATGAGGAAATCCGATCACTTGTGTGTGCAAGTGACAGTGTTCAGAAATATGTGTCCAAATGATGGCGTGTGATACTTTGCACGTGCACAAACAAAGGCCTCAGAGGGAAAAGTGGCCCTTTTCATGTTTTGTTTCAGCAGAAAGCCACAGGGCATGGGCAAAGAAAGGGCAGGCAGGAGACATAATTCTATACATACTAAAGGATTATTAGTTTTGTTCACACAGTGCTGCTTGTGCACCCGATGTCAGAGAATAGTGATATCGATCAAACAAAGAACACAGCCCTGCCCCAAACGGGCTGCAGCCTGGAGGCTTGAGGCAGTGCAAGAGAGCAAAGGTGAAACAGGACAAACACACAGGGCCGGGTGGGTTTTATGGCTGGAATTTTTCACTGAGCCTGTGGGTCGTTGGCAGCCGTATGAAGGAGAAGGAAGCTGCTTGGTGAACACAAATGGGAAAGCGGCTGATCCAAGTGGAAGATGCAGTATGAAGGAAACATAAAGGACAACATCCCCGAGCTCTCTCAGCTTCCCACTCGAGCCTCTGTCCCTTCCAGCCCCAGTTCTCTCCTCCCCCTACACGTTTGTTACCCCAGACAAATCCCCCTCTGCTCAGCCAGCTCTCCCCAGCAGTGAGCTTTCTTGGTGAATTGTGCTCTACAGACACCTCTAGGGAGGCCAGGATACAAATCACTGTCCTGGATTCTGCTTTCTGCTCCAGCATCTTCCCATCCGCGTTCGGGAGGAAAAGGCCTTGGGGCTCACATTGAAGGGATGAGGGGAGAGCGGCGCTGTCCAGCGAAGTGCTTACGTTGAAACCTCCTCTGGCTTTGAAGATGGGGGTTAAAACTGTCATAAGGAAATGACGGTCTCCATAGGTCCAAAGGGTTTGTGCTTCCCAATCATACCATGAATATAGTGGATTTACACAGAATTCCTCATGGCTGGATCTGGATTGAGGCTGCCCCTGCCCACCCCAAACACAGACAAGGCCAAGACTCCTCTCCTCTCATCCCCGCTGCCTTGGATCTTTAGCTATTTCCAGAATTTTAAAAGAGCCCTTGGCTGCATTTATTGTCTCTCAGTCTCTTGCTGTCGGTACTTTAAGGATATTGAGCCCTTCACTGCTGGCAGGTTTGCTGGATGAGATGGATCATGCTGGATTTAGGCTTGGTCTACAGTTCCAATTTATGTCGGTATAACTACTTCACTCCATCTAGAAAAATCCTACATTAGAGTTGGACAAGGTGCAGAGAAAGGCAACAAAAATACTTAGGGGTATGGAACAGCTTCCGCAAGGAGACTGGGACTGTTCAGCTTACAAAAGAAGATGACTAAGGGGTGGTATGATAGAGATCAATAAAATCAGGAATGATGGGGAGAAAGGGAATAAGGAAATGTTATTTACCCCCTCACATAACACAACCACCAGGAGTCATCCAATGAAATTAATAGGCAGCAGGTTTGAGACAAACACAAGGAAGTACTTCTTCATACAATGCACAGTCAACCTGTGGAACTCATTGCCAGGGGATACTGTGAAGGCCAAAAGGATAATTGGGTTCAAGCAAGAAATTAGATCAGTTCCTGGAGGCTAGGTCCATCAATGCCTATTAGCTAAGACAGTCAGGGATGCCATCCCATGCTCTGGGTGCTCCTAAACCTCTGACTGCCAGAAGCTGAAACTGGGCAACAGGAGAGAGACCACTTGATATTTGTCCTGTTCTGTTCATTTCCCGTTAAGCTTCTGGGACTGGCCACTGTCAGAAGACAGGGTACTGGGCTCAATGACCTTATGTTCTTATTTAAAATAACAAGACATTCATTAATAATAGTATTAAAATGTCCTTTGCGTACTTGCCGAAGCTTGGATTATAGTTATAACAAGTTCCGTAACACAGAACACTGGGAATGCGGGGAGAGCTGTGTAGACAGGGCACCAGGTTTCTGGGAGGCTATGGGAGGAGATTGCTGAGGTGTAGGGGCATTTTTAAATTGGCTTCTCCATGGCTCGTGGGTCCTTGTGGTGATTTCCAATGAGTTAGCTATCATTTCATAGAAAAGAGGAAGATGTGAGGGGCATAACTGAAGAGAAGGAACCAGTGCTCAGGGAAGGGCTAGCAGTGTTCTAGAGAAGTTCCCACTCTCCCTGTGGTACTTATGTGGCCCCTTCACCATAGTATCTGAGCACCTCACATCACAGCCCCTCAGTGCGGTGCAGCAGGGCTGTTATCCTCATTGTACAGATGGGGCACTGAGGCATACACAGACTAACAGCCAGATTTTCAAAGGTATTTAGGCACCAAGTGGGATTGGCAAAAGCACCTAGAAGGTTCGGTGCTTTGTAAACCCCACTCGATGCCCAGCTGCATCTCTGGGTGCCAAAAATCCTTTCAAACTCTGTGCCTAAGGCACTGACCTGAGGCCATACAGGAAGTCCAGGGGGCGGGGGAATAGAACCCAGGTCTCTCAGGGCTGCTCCCTATCCACTAGACCAGCCTTTCTCTCTCCTGCACGCTGCAAAATAGAGGACTCGGATGGGTGGAAGCAAAACCAGTGTGGCCACTTCTCTGAGACTCCAGCAATCGGTCCCAGGCAACTGGGAAGGATATCATGGCTGACAGTACGAAAAGCAGCACAGAGGTCAGGAAGGATGAAGAAAGAAAGAGAATGAGAATCGGATGAGAGGAGAGCATTTAACCGCTAATGGGTGGCAGGTTCTGCCCCAGGCTGGGTTGTACAGCAATGCCTCCTGTGCAATTTTAGATTTTAACTGAAAACCTTCTTGTTTTGTCATGAGTTTGAGAAAAGGAAGAAATGAGAAAGTGTCATATGAGGATCAGATGTGATTATACATCAGATTCATAGGGTTTCATCTTTACTCAGACCAATTTCAGAATAAAGAACAGAAATTGCATCCACAAGTCCATAAAGTCGACAATTACTGTCATGATTTGTATTATTCACTGGGCATGATCGGTGTGCCCCAGTTCCTGGAGTCAAGTGGTATGTGATGATTTCAGCCTTCGCTCTTAAAGAAAAATGAAGTTTCTAGCCCTTGTCTGTGGAGAAAGCTTCAAAATGTGACCCCCAGTGCACACCAAAGGCTCAAAAAACAGAATGTAAATTTTAAAAAAACACCACATCTATTATTTTTACATAATCTCATTATTTTCAAGCCAATCTCATGATTTTGGTGAGCCTGACTCATGATCTTTGAATATTTGGGGTTGGCAATACTATGAAAGTGACTTGAAAGGGTCAGTTTCACTCCTGTTTAAGGTCATTTTCTTGTCTATTATTTGAAGTGGGGTAAGACCCCAAGAGCTCCAGGCAGGTGCAGTATAAACTCCGGGGGGGGGACCTTGCCCTAATAAGATGTTTCCAAAGTTAAATGATCTCTTTGAAGCTTGATGAACTGCAAAAAAGTACTAGAAAGTAATCTAGGTTTTTCTACAAGTGTTTCAATTGTTGTATTCAAGAGTTAGTAACAAAGTATGAATATACATTACATTTTTAAACCTAACCTGTGTCCCTTAAGTAAATTGACACAAGATGTCACAATATGAGCTGAGTGGGTCTAATATTTGTTTAATTTTCTTTCTTTATACAGGAATTAGAAACCATTATTTGTCAGGAGCACTGTATCTAAGTTATTATCTGCAAAAAAACCCAAGAGTTTTCAGGTGCCGAAGTAGCCTTTGGAATCATGGTTAAAGTTGCCCCCTCCCCCTAGAAAATCTGAAATGGCGCCCCAGCTGTAGTGGTGAAAGGGGCCACTTCCTCCACCTAGTCTGCCTCCTCTTTAGTGAGGGTGGCTCCTCAGTCTCCCCCTGAAGAGGCGAAGAAAAATAGTTAGCTCTCAGAGCCTGACGGGACACAATAGAACAGGGCCACTGAGAGACAGTGCGGGGAAGGGGTGGTGGGTAGAATAGGCCAGGGGAGGCTAAGTCTCCCCAAACCCAGGCTGTGGCCCTGCCCACGCTCCTCCCCTCCCCAAGACCTCGCCCTCACTCTGTTTCTCCCCTGAAGCTGGCGGGGGCTCAGCTCCCAGAGCTTGGGGCTTGGGCCGGCCAGCGGCTCGGGTGGGCTCAGGGTGCCGTGGGGGTTTTGAAGCTACTCTGACTCCAGTGGGTGAGGGGGGCCAGTCCCTCATGTGTGGGGGTGGGGTAGGGGCAGACCCTCATGGGGTCAGGGGGCTAGCCTCCCAGAATGGGGGGTTCACCCACCGCCCATAGTGGGGGGAATCACTTGTACGAGCATCACTTTTCAGAGGTCTCAATTGCTGACTAAGGGCACAGGCCCAGCCTTCTAGCCACAGGGAAGCTCCCAGCTGGGGTTTGGGCTGCAGGTGTCTCATCCCAAGTGAAACCTCACAGACAGCAGCAAGAGCACACGGGGCACTTCGCAGGGTGGGGATCTGCTGAGAGATCAGGCTCCATTCTGAGGGTGGCTCAATGGTAGACACGTCTGATCTTCATGTCCATTCCCTAGACATGCTGTCCTCACCCAGCTGGCTTGTCTGGGCACCGGGAGTCTTTCCAGACAGGCCTTCCTGGGTCCCTTCTGACAGCAGGGACCAGTCTCTTACATATCCCGTTAAGGCTAAAGAAGTCATCTAGATGGATCAGTAGCCACGGTGGACAATTCCAGAAACCTGTGAAGTAACTTCTCCGGTTTCCGGTTCCGTTTTTGGTCCGTTCTATGGAATGAGATCTTGAGAACTGAACTCAAGCTGCTTCCAGGAGCTGCACAGAGCTAGGGCAGGCAGGGAGCCTGCCTTAGCCCCAGGCCCCCACTGCACCGCTGACCAGACGCCTGGCAACCCTGCTACCAAACCCTTCCTGTCACTGACGGGCTGACTGGCACCAGACCTCCACGGACACACGTGATTTCACAGCTCTCCTGTGGCACGTATTAGATTCAGACACACCTGGGTCACTTCTAGAAGTGCAGGGGGTGGAGGTGTGAACATGCGGCCCGTGTAGTAGGAGATGGGGAGGTTGTAGAGAACATGACAGTCCTCAGCCTGTCCTGGACGCTAGAACAGCCCCTCTGTGCAGAGGATCCCAGAGCTCCCAATCTGCAGGCAGCCCCCACACCTCATGCAGTGCCAGGAGATCAGTCTAGGAGGAGAGGGATCCAGTGTGAGGGAAAAGCAATCCCTTAAACAAAGGCCGGGTACAACACGGCCAAGGAAGCCTCTCTCTGGGCACAGCTCTGCCCCACTAGCCTCAAAGCTCTTCCTCAGCATCTCGCTCGGGGTTGGCCAGTGAAATGTGAAAGGTTTTTGTCTTGGTTCCCTCTCTGATTACACCACTGTGAGCATCTTAGCGCTGCTGTCCCAAGTCACACAGTAATAATCAGCATCATCCTCGGCTTGGAGCCCAGAGATGGTTAAGTAGCCAACACTGCCGGAGGCAGAGCCAGAGAACCGGTCCGGGACCCCAGAGCCCCTGCCTGTGCTAGAATCACTGTAATAATAGAGCAGGTATCTGGGAGGATTCCCAGCGGTCTGTTGGAACCAGCCTATTCCATAGCTACTGATGCTGTATCCTCCACTGACACTGCACGAGAGTTTCACTGTCTGCCCCGGAGACGCTGACACTGAGGGCGGCTGCGTCACCACGTGCTGGGCACAAGAACCTGCCAGAGACAAAACTCAGATCTGTTAGTGCTGCACGGCTTGTGCTAAACCCCTAATTAGCTCATTTACCAGCTCCCCAAAAGTCATCCTGGTCGGGAATTACCTGCCAGGAACAGTCCCAGGAGACAGAGAGGCAGAGCGCACAGGGCCATGGTGCGGGGAGGAGATGGACAGAGGGAGAGAAGGAGACAACTCTGTCCTTGGGGTTCAACTGGTTCCTGCCTTTATGAAATCCCGTAGCAGCTTTTGGAGCCCTAAGGGGCAGGCCACATGCAAATGAGCCCTGGGGGCCAGGCTGGGGTAAGCCAGAATGCAAATGAGCTGTGGTGCTCTCTGACCTGGCCGACTGCTCAGAGACATCTGATCGTCAGTATTTAGCACACTTGACTTTTTCTGCCCATTAATCACTCGGCTGCTGGCCCTTCTTTTCCCAGCAGAAAGAGAATTTGCATGGGAGAAAGGGGAAAACTATGGATTTGTCTTCCAAAGCCCAACCCAGGTGTGTACGAAAGAACCCCAACCAACCCGAGAAAGCCCATGTTGAGCCCAAGCCCAGCCTCCAGCTCCGACAGAGAATTTCATCACTTCTCCTTCATCACTCGTTTTTGAGGTCTTGGCCACCAGACTAATACCATCGCCCCATCTAGTGATCGGAAGCAGTATTGTCTTTCTCTTCTTCACTGCACTTTCCTGTCTGTGCACCTGGTCCATTTGTGCATTGATCCACATGCACAAGTTTACATTCCTCATACCACAGAGGTTCCCCAAGGAGAGTCCAGCTGTTGAGATGTAACTGACTTAGTTCCTGCTGCCTTGCGCTTAGTATTGGATACAAATTCGATAACGTGCTTCACAGAACTTCTTCTGATTTTGTTTTCTTAATGGCCAGATTAAAGTGGACTCAGTCCAGTTTCTGTGTGTACTCACTAGTTTTGTGCATGATCCTTGCAAACCCAGTTTTCATAATATTTGGACATACATGAGGAAATCCGATCACTTGTGTGTGCAAGTGACAGTGTTCAGAAATATGTGTCCAAATGATGGCGTGTGATACTTTGCACGTGCACAAACAAAGGCCTCAGAGGGAAAAGTGGCCCTTTTCATGTTTTGTTTCAGCAGAAAGCCACAGGGCATGGGCAAAGAAAGGGCAGGCAGGAGACATAATTCTATACATACTAAAGGATTATTAGTTTTGTTCACACAGTGCTGCTTGTGCACCCGATGTCAGAGAATAGTGATATCGATCAAACAAAGAACACAGCCCTGCCCCAAACGGGCTGCAGCCTGGAGGCTTGAGGCAGTGCAAGAGAGCAAAGGTGAAACAGGACAAACACACAGGGCCGGGTGGGTTTTATGGCTGGAATTTTTCACTGAGCCTGTGGGTCGTTGGCAGCCGTATGAAGGAGAAGGAAGCTGCTTGGTGAACACAAATGGGAAAGCGGCTGATCCAAGTGGAAGATGCAGTATGAAGGAAACATAAAGGACAACATCCCCGAGCTCTCTCAGCTTCCCACTCGAGCCTCTGTCCCTTCCAGCCCCAGTTCTCTCCTCCCCCTACACGTTTGTTACCCCAGACAAATCCCCCTCTGCTCAGCCAGCTCTCCCCAGCAGTGAGCTTTCTTGGTGAATTGTGCTCTACAGACACCTCTAGGGAGGCCAGGATACAAATCACTGTCCTGGATTCTGCTTTCTGCTCCAGCATCTTCCCATCCGCGTTCGGGAGGAAAAGGCCTTGGGGCTCACATTGAAGGGATGAGGGGAGAGCGGCGCTGTCCAGCGAAGTGCTTACGTTGAAACCTCCTCTGGCTTTGAAGATGGGGGTTAAAACTGTCATAAGGAAATGACGGTCTCCATAGGTCCAAAGGGTTTGTGCTTCCCAATCATACCATGAATATAGTGGATTTACACAGAATTCCTCATGGCTGGATCTGGATTGAGGCTGCCCCTGCCCACCCCAAACACAGACAAGGCCAAGACTCCTCTCCTCTCATCCCCGCTGCCTTGGATCTTTAGCTATTTCCAGAATTTTAAAAGAGCCCTTGGCTGCATTTATTGTCTCTCAGTCTCTTGCTGTCGGTACTTTAAGGATATTGAGCCCTTCACTGCTGGCAGGTTTGCTGGATGAGATGGATCATGCTGGATTTAGGCTTGGTCTACAGTTCCAATTTATGTCGGTATAACTACTTCACTCCATCTAGAAAAATCCTACATTAGAGTTGGACAAGGTGCAGAGAAAGGCAACAAAAATACTTAGGGGTATGGAACAGCTTCCGCAAGGAGACTGGGACTGTTCAGCTTACAAAAGAAGATGACTAAGGGGTGGTATGATAGAGATCAATAAAATCAGGAATGATGGGGAGAAAGGGAATAAGGAAATGTTATTTACCCCCTCACATAACACAACCACCAGGAGTCATCCAATGAAATTAATAGGCAGCAGGTTTGAGACAAACACAAGGAAGTACTTCTTCATACAATGCACAGTCAACCTGTGGAACTCATTGCCAGGGGATACTGTGAAGGCCAAAAGGATAATTGGGTTCAAGCAAGAAATTAGATCAGTTCCTGGAGGCTAGGTCCATCAATGCCTATTAGCTAAGACAGTCAGGGATGCCATCCCATGCTCTGGGTGCTCCTAAACCTCTGACTGCCAGAAGCTGAAACTGGGCAACAGGAGAGAGACCACTTGATATTTGTCCTGTTCTGTTCATTTCCCGTTAAGCTTCTGGGACTGGCCACTGTCAGAAGACAGGGTACTGGGCTCAATGACCTTATGTTCTTATTTAAAATAACAAGACATTCATTAATAATAGTATTAAAATGTCCTTTGCGTACTTGCCGAAGCTTGGATTATAGTTATAACAAGTTCCGTAACACAGAACACTGGGAATGCGGGGAGAGCTGTGTAGACAGGGCACCAGGTTTCTGGGAGGCTATGGGAGGAGATTGCTGAGGTGTAGGGGCATTTTTAAATTGGCTTCTCCATGGCTCGTGGGTCCTTGTGGTGATTTCCAATGAGTTAGCTATCATTTCATAGAAAAGAGGAAGATGTGAGGGGCATAACTGAAGAGAAGGAACCAGTGCTCAGGGAAGGGCTAGCAGTGTTCTAGAGAAGTTCCCACTCTCCCTGTGGTACTTATGTGGCCCCTTCACCATAGTATCTGAGCACCTCACATCACAGCCCCTCAGTGCGGTGCAGCAGGGCTGTTATCCTCATTGTACAGATGGGGCACTGAGGCATACACAGACTAACAGCCAGATTTTCAAAGGTATTTAGGCACCAAGTGGGATTGGCAAAAGCACCTAGAAGGTTCGGTGCTTTGTAAACCCCACTCGATGCCCAGCTGCATCTCTGGGTGCCAAAAATCCTTTCAAACTCTGTGCCTAAGGCACTGACCTGAGGCCATACAGGAAGTCCAGGGGGCGGGGGAATAGAACCCAGGTCTCTCAGGGCTGCTCCCTATCCACTAGACCAGCCTTTCTCTCTCCTGCACGCTGCAAAATAGAGGACTCGGATGGGTGGAAGCAAAACCAGTGTGGCCACTTCTCTGAGACTCCAGCAATCGGTCCCAGGCAACTGGGAAGGATATCATGGCTGACAGTACGAAAAGCAGCACAGAGGTCAGGAAGGATGAAGAAAGAAAGAGAATGAGAATCGGATGAGAGGAGAGCATTTAACCGCTAATGGGTGGCAGGTTCTGCCCCAGGCTGGGTTGTACAGCAATGCCTCCTGTGCAATTTTAGATTTTAACTGAAAACCTTCTTGTTTTGTCATGAGTTTGAGAAAAGGAAGAAATGAGAAAGTGTCATATGAGGATCAGATGTGATTATACATCAGATTCATAGGGTTTCATCTTTACTCAGACCAATTTCAGAATAAAGAACAGAAATTGCATCCACAAGTCCATAAAGTCGACAATTACTGTCATGATTTGTATTATTCACTGGGCATGATCGGTGTGCCCCAGTTCCTGGAGTCAAGTGGTATGTGATGATTTCAGCCTTCGCTCTTAAAGAAAAATGAAGTTTCTAGCCCTTGTCTGTGGAGAAAGCTTCAAAATGTGACCCCCAGTGCACACCAAAGGCTCAAAAAACAGAATGTAAATTTTAAAAAAACACCACATCTATTATTTTTACATAATCTCATTATTTTCAAGCCAATCTCATGATTTTGGTGAGCCTGACTCATGATCTTTGAATATTTGGGGTTGGCAATACTATGAAAGTGACTTGAAAGGGTCAGTTTCACTCCTGTTTAAGGTCATTTTCTTGTCTATTATTTGAAGTGGGGTAAGACCCCAAGAGCTCCAGGCAGGTGCAGTATAAACTCCGGGGGGGGGACCTTGCCCTAATAAGATGTTTCCAAAGTTAAATGATCTCTTTGAAGCTTGATGAACTGCAAAAAAGTACTAGAAAGTAATCTAGGTTTTTCTACAAGTGTTTCAATTGTTGTATTCAAGAGTTAGTAACAAAGTATGAATATACATTACATTTTTAAACCTAACCTGTGTCCCTTAAGTAAATTGACACAAGATGTCACAATATGAGCTGAGTGGGTCTAATATTTGTTTAATTTTCTTTCTTTATACAGGAATTAGAAACCATTATTTGTCAGGAGCACTGTATCTAAGTTATTATCTGCAAAAAAACCCAAGAGTTTTCAGGTGCCGAAGTAGCCTTTGGAATCATGGTTAAAGTTGCCCCCTCCCCCTAGAAAATCTGAAATGGCGCCCCAGCTGTAGTGGTGAAAGGGGCCACTTCCTCCACCTAGTCTGCCTCCTCTTTAGTGAGGGTGGCTCCTCAGTCTCCCCCTGAAGAGGCGAAGAAAAATAGTTAGCTCTCAGAGCCTGACGGGACACAATAGAACAGGGCCACTGAGAGACAGTGCGGGGAAGGGGTGGTGGGTAGAATAGGCCAGGGGAGGCTAAGTCTCCCCAAACCCAGGCTGTGGCCCTGCCCACGCTCCTCCCCTCCCCAAGACCTCGCCCTCACTCTGTTTCTCCCCTGAAGCTGGCGGGGGCTCAGCTCCCAGAGCTTGGGGCTTGGGCCGGCCAGCGGCTCGGGTGGGCTCAGGGTGCCGTGGGGGTTTTGAAGCTACTCTGACTCCAGTGGGTGAGGGGGGCCAGTCCCTCATGTGTGGGGGTGGGGTAGGGGCAGACCCTCATGGGGTCAGGGGGCTAGCCTCCCAGAATGGGGGGTTCACCCACCGCCCATAGTGGGGGGAATCACTTGTACGAGCATCACTTTTCAGAGGTCTCAATTGCTGACTAAGGGCACAGGCCCAGCCTTCTAGCCACAGGGAAGCTCCCAGCTGGGGTTTGGGCTGCAGGTGTCTCATCCCAAGTGAAACCTCACAGACAGCAGCAAGAGCACACGGGGCACTTCGCAGGGTGGGGATCTGCTGAGAGATCAGGCTCCATTCTGAGGGTGGCTCAATGGTAGACACGTCTGATCTTCATGTCCATTCCCTAGACATGCTGTCCTCACCCAGCTGGCTTGTCTGGGCACCGGGAGTCTTTCCAGACAGGCCTTCCTGGGTCCCTTCTGACAGCAGGGACCAGTCTCTTACATATCCCGTTAAGGCTAAAGAAGTCATCTAGATGGATCAGTAGCCACGGTGGACAATTCCAGAAACCTGTGAAGTAACTTCTCCGGTTTCCGGTTCCGTTTTTGGTCCGTTCTATGGAATGAGATCTTGAGAACTGAACTCAAGCTGCTTCCAGGAGCTGCACAGAGCTAGGGCAGGCAGGGAGCCTGCCTTAGCCCCAGGCCCCCACTGCACCGCTGACCAGACGCCTGGCAACCCTGCTACCAAACCCTTCCTGTCACTGACGGGCTGACTGGCACCAGACCTCCACGGACACACGTGATTTCACAGCTCTCCTGTGGCACGTATTAGATTCAGACACACCTGGGTCACTTCTAGAAGTGCAGGGGGTGGAGGTGTGAACATGCGGCCCGTGTAGTAGGAGATGGGGAGGTTGTAGAGAACATGACAGTCCTCAGCCTGTCCTGGACGCTAGAACAGCCCCTCTGTGCAGAGGATCCCAGAGCTCCCAATCTGCAGGCAGCCCCCACACCTCATGCAGTGCCAGGAGATCAGTCTAGGAGGAGAGGGATCCAGTGTGAGGGAAAAGCAATCCCTTAAACAAAGGCCGGGTACAACACGGCCAAGGAAGCCTCTCTCTGGGCACAGCTCTGCCCCACTAGCCTCAAAGCTCTTCCTCAGCATCTCGCTCGGGGTTGGCCAGTGAAATGTGAAAGGTTTTTGTCTTGGTTCCCTCTCTGATTACACCACTGTGAGCATCTTAGCGCTGCTGTCCCAAGTCACACAGTAATAATCAGCATCATCCTCGGCTTGGAGCCCAGAGATGGTTAAGTAGCCAACACTGCCGGAGGCAGAGCCAGAGAACCGGTCCGGGACCCCAGAGCCCCTGCCTGTGCTAGAATCACTGTAATAATAGAGCAGGTATCTGGGAGGATTCCCAGCGGTCTGTTGGAACCAGCCTATTCCATAGCTACTGATGCTGTATCCTCCACTGACACTGCACGAGAGTTTCACTGTCTGCCCCGGAGACGCTGACACTGAGGGCGGCTGCGTCACCACGTGCTGGGCACAAGAACCTGCCAGAGACAAAACTCAGATCTGTTAGTGCTGCACGGCTTGTGCTAAACCCCTAATTAGCTCATTTACCAGCTCCCCAAAAGTCATCCTGGTCGGGAATTACCTGCCAGGAACAGTCCCAGGAGACAGAGAGGCAGAGCGCACAGGGCCATGGTGCAGGGAGGAGATGGACAGAGGGAGAGAAGGAGACAACTCTGTCCTTGGGGTTCAACTGGTTCCTGCCTTTATGAAATCCCGTAGCAGCTTTTGGAGCCCTAAGGGGCAGGCCACATGCAAATGAGCCCTGGGGGCCAGGCTGGGGTAAGCCAGAATGCAAATGAGCTGTGGTGCTCTCTGACCTGGCCGACTGCTCAGAGACATCTGATCGTCAGTATTTAGCACACTTGACTTTTTCTGCCCATTAATCACTCGGCTGCTGGCCCTTCTTTTCCCAGCAGAAAGAGAATTTGCATGGGAGAAAGGGGAAAACTATGGATTTGTCTTCCAAAGCCCAACCCAGGTGTGTACGAAAGAACCCCAACCAACCCGAGAAAGCCCATGTTGAGCCCAAGCCCAGCCTCCAGCTCCGACAGAGAATTTCATCACTTCTCCTTCATCACTCGTTTTTGAGGTCTTGGCCACCAGACTAATACCATCGCCCCATCTAGTGATCGGAAGCAGTATTGTCTTTCTCTTCTTCACTGCACTTTCCTGTCTGTGCACCTGGTCCATTTGTGCATTGATCCACATGCACAAGTTTACATTCCTCATACCACAGAGGTTCCCCAAGGAGAGTCCAGCTGTTGAGATGTAACTGACTTAGTTCCTGCTGCCTTGCGCTTAGTATTGGATACAAATTCGATAACGTGCTTCACAGAACTTCTTCTGATTTTGTTTTCTTAATGGCCAGATTAAAGTGGACTCAGTCCAGTTTCTGTGTGTACTCACTAGTTTTGTGCATGATCCTTGCAAACCCAGTTTTCATAATATTTGGACATACATGAGGAAATCCGATCACTTGTGTGTGCAAGTGACAGTGTTCAGAAATATGTGTCCAAATGATGGCGTGTGATACTTTGCACGTGCACAAACAAAGGCCTCAGAGGGAAAAGTGGCCCTTTTCATGTTTTGTTTCAGCAGAAAGCCACAGGGCATGGGCAAAGAAAGGGCAGGCAGGAGACATAATTCTATACATACTAAAGGATTATTAGTTTTGTTCACACAGTGCTGCTTGTGCACCCGATGTCAGAGAATAGTGATATCGATCAAACAAAGAACACAGCCCTGCCCCAAACGGGCTGCAGCCTGGAGGCTTGAGGCAGTGCAAGAGAGCAAAGGTGAAACAGGACAAACACACAGGGCCGGGTGGGTTTTATGGCTGGAATTTTTCACTGAGCCTGTGGGTCGTTGGCAGCCGTATGAAGGAGAAGGAAGCTGCTTGGTGAACACAAATGGGAAAGCGGCTGATCCAAGTGGAAGATGCAGTATGAAGGAAACATAAAGGACAACATCCCCGAGCTCTCTCAGCTTCCCACTCGAGCCTCTGTCCCTTCCAGCCCCAGTTCTCTCCTCCCCCTACACGTTTGTTACCCCAGACAAATCCCCCTCTGCTCAGCCAGCTCTCCCCAGCAGTGAGCTTTCTTGGTGAATTGTGCTCTACAGACACCTCTAGGGAGGCCAGGATACAAATCACTGTCCTGGATTCTGCTTTCTGCTCCAGCATCTTCCCATCCGCGTTCGGGAGGAAAAGGCCTTGGGGCTCACATTGAAGGGATGAGGGGAGAGCGGCGCTGTCCAGCGAAGTGCTTACGTTGAAACCTCCTCTGGCTTTGAAGATGGGGGTTAAAACTGTCATAAGGAAATGACGGTCTCCATAGGTCCAAAGGGTTTGTGCTTCCCAATCATACCATGAATATAGTGGATTTACACAGAATTCCTCATGGCTGGATCTGGATTGAGGCTGCCCCTGCCCACCCCAAACACAGACAAGGCCAAGACTCCTCTCCTCTCATCCCCGCTGCCTTGGATCTTTAGCTATTTCCAGAATTTTAAAAGAGCCCTTGGCTGCATTTATTGTCTCTCAGTCTCTTGCTGTCGGTACTTTAAGGATATTGAGCCCTTCACTGCTGGCAGGTTTGCTGGATGAGATGGATCATGCTGGATTTAGGCTTGGTCTACAGTTCCAATTTATGTCGGTATAACTACTTCACTCCATCTAGAAAAATCCTACATTAGAGTTGGACAAGGTGCAGAGAAAGGCAACAAAAATACTTAGGGGTATGGAACAGCTTCCGCAAGGAGACTGGGACTGTTCAGCTTACAAAAGAAGATGACTAAGGGGTGGTATGATAGAGATCAATAAAATCAGGAATGATGGGGAGAAAGGGAATAAGGAAATGTTATTTACCCCCTCACATAACACAACCACCAGGAGTCATCCAATGAAATTAATAGGCAGCAGGTTTGAGACAAACACAAGGAAGTACTTCTTCATACAATGCACAGTCAACCTGTGGAACTCATTGCCAGGGGATACTGTGAAGGCCAAAAGGATAATTGGGTTCAAGCAAGAAATTAGATCAGTTCCTGGAGGCTAGGTCCATCAATGCCTATTAGCTAAGACAGTCAGGGATGCCATCCCATGCTCTGGGTGCTCCTAAACCTCTGACTGCCAGAAGCTGAAACTGGGCAACAGGAGAGAGACCACTTGATATTTGTCCTGTTCTGTTCATTTCCCGTTAAGCTTCTGGGACTGGCCACTGTCAGAAGACAGGGTACTGGGCTCAATGACCTTATGTTCTTATTTAAAATAACAAGACATTCATTAATAATAGTATTAAAATGTCCTTTGCGTACTTGCCGAAGCTTGGATTATAGTTATAACAAGTTCCGTAACACAGAACACTGGGAATGCGGGGAGAGCTGTGTAGACAGGGCACCAGGTTTCTGTGAGGCTATGGGAGGAGATTGCTGAGCTGTAGGGGCATTTTTAAATTGGCTTCTCCATGGCTCGTGGGTCCTTGTGGTGATTTCCAATGAGTTAGCTATCATTTCATAGAAAAGAGGAAGATGTGAGGGGCATAACTGAAGAGAAGGAACCAGTGCTCAGGGAAGGGCTAGCAGTGTTCTAGAGAAGTTCCCACTCTCCCTGTGGTACTTATGTGGCCCCTTCACCATAGTATCTGAGCACCTCACATCACAGCCCCTCAGTGCGGTGCAGCAGGGCTGTTATCCTCATTGTACAGATGGGGCACTGAGGCATACACAGACTAACAGCCAGATTTTCAAAGGTATTTAGGCACCAAGTGGGATTGGCAAAAGCACCTAGAAGGTTCGGTGCTTTGTAAACCCCACTCGATGCCCAGCTGCATCTCTGGGTGCCAAAAATCCTTTCAAACTCTGTGCCTAAGGCACTGACCTGAGGCCATACAGGAAGTCCAGGGGGCGGGGGAATAGAACCCAGGTCTCTCAGGGCTGCTCCCTATCCACTAGACCAGCCTTTCTCTCTCCTGCACGCTGCAAAATAGAGGACTCGGATGGGTGGAAGCAAAACCAGTGTGGCCACTTCTCTGAGACTCCAGCAATCGGTCCCAGGCAACTGGGAAGGATATCATGGCTGACAGTACGAAAAGCAGCACAGAGGTCAGGAAGGATGAAGAAAGAAAGAGAATGAGAATCGGATGAGAGGAGAGCATTTAACCGCTAATGGGTGGCAGGTTCTGCCCCAGGCTGGGTTGTACAGCAATGCCTCCTGTGCAATTTTAGATTTTAACTGAAAACCTTCTTGTTTTGTCATGAGTTTGAGAAAAGGAAGAAATGAGAAAGTGTCATATGAGGATCAGATGTGATTATACATCAGATTCATAGGGTTTCATCTTTACTCAGACCAATTTCAGAATAAAGAACAGAAATTGCATCCACAAGTCCATAAAGTCGACAATTACTGTCATGATTTGTATTATTCACTGGGCATGATCGGTGTGCCCCAGTTCCTGGAGTCAAGTGGTATGTGATGATTTCAGCCTTCGCTCTTAAAGAAAAATGAAGTTTCTAGCCCTTGTCTGTGGAGAAAGCTTCAAAATGTGACCCCCAGTGCACACCAAAGGCTCAAAAAACAGAATGTAAATTTTAAAAAAACACCACATCTATTATTTTTACATAATCTCATTATTTTCAAGCCAATCTCATGATTTTGGTGAGCCTGACTCATGATCTTTGAATATTTGGGGTTGGCAATACTATGAAAGTGACTTGAAAGGGTCAGTTTCACTCCTGTTTAAGGTCATTTTCTTGTCTATTATTTGAAGTGGGGTAAGACCCCAAGAGCTCCAGGCAGGTGCAGTATAAACTCCGGGGGGGGGACCTTGCCCTAATAAGATGTTTCCAAAGTTAAATGATCTCTTTGAAGCTTGATGAACTGCAAAAAAGTACTAGAAAGTAATCTAGGTTTTTCTACAAGTGTTTCAATTGTTGTATTCAAGAGTTAGTAACAAAGTATGAATATACATTACATTTTTAAACCTAACCTGTGTCCCTTAAGTAAATTGACACAAGATGTCACAATATGAGCTGAGTGGGTCTAATATTTGTTTAATTTTCTTTCTTTATACAGGAATTAGAAACCATTATTTGTCAGGAGCACTGTATCTAAGTTATTATCTGCAAAAAAACCCAAGAGTTTTCAGGTGCCGAAGTAGCCTTTGGAATCATGGTTAAAGTTGCCCCCTCCCCCTAGAAAATCTGAAATGGCGCCCCAGCTGTAGTGGTGAAAGGGGCCACTTCCTCCACCTAGTCTGCCTCCTCTTTAGTGAGGGTGGCTCCTCAGTCTCCCCCTGAAGAGGCGAAGAAAAATAGTTAGCTCTCAGAGCCTGACGGGACACAATAGAACAGGGCCACTGAGAGACAGTGCGGGGAAGGGGTGGTGGGTAGAATAGGCCAGGGGAGGCTAAGTCTCCCCAAACCCAGGCTGTGGCCCTGCCCACGCTCCTCCCCTCCCCAAGACCTCGCCCTCACTCTGTTTCTCCCCTGAAGCTGGCGGGGGCTCAGCTCCCAGAGCTTGGGGCTTGGGCCGGCCAGCGGCTCGGGTGGGCTCAGGGTGCCGTGGGGGTTTTGAAGCTACTCTGACTCCAGTGGGTGAGGGGGGCCAGTCCCTCATGTGTGGGGGTGGGGTAGGGGCAGACCCTCATGGGGTCAGGGGGCTAGCCTCCCAGAATGGGGGGTTCACCCACCGCCCATAGTGGGGGGAATCACTTGTACGAGCATCACTTTTCAGAGGTCTCAATTGCTGACTAAGGGCACAGGCCCAGCCTTCTAGCCACAGGGAAGCTCCCAGCTGGGGTTTGGGCTGCAGGTGTCTCATCCCAAGTGAAACCTCACAGACAGCAGCAAGAGCACACGGGGCACTTCGCAGGGTGGGGATCTGCTGAGAGATCAGGCTCCATTCTGAGGGTGGCTCAATGGTAGACACGTCTGATCTTCATGTCCATTCCCTAGACATGCTGTCCTCACCCAGCTGGCTTGTCTGGGCACCGGGAGTCTTTCCAGACAGGCCTTCCTGGGTCCCTTCTGACAGCAGGGACCAGTCTCTTACATATCCCGTTAAGGCTAAAGAAGTCATCTAGATGGATCAGTAGCCACGGTGGACAATTCCAGAAACCTGTGAAGTAACTTCTCCGGTTTCCGGTTCCGTTTTTGGTCCGTTCTATGGAATGAGATCTTGAGAACTGAACTCAAGCTGCTTCCAGGAGCTGCACAGAGCTAGGGCAGGCAGGGAGCCTGCCTTAGCCCCAGGCCCCCACTGCACCGCTGACCAGACGCCTGGCAACCCTGCTACCAAACCCTTCCTGTCACTGACGGGCTGACTGGCACCAGACCTCCACGGACACACGTGATTTCACAGCTCTCCTGTGGCACGTATTAGATTCAGACACACCTGGGTCACTTCTAGAAGTGCAGGGGGTGGAGGTGTGAACATGCGGCCCGTGTAGTAGGAGATGGGGAGGTTGTAGAGAACATGACAGTCCTCAGCCTGTCCTGGACGCTAGAACAGCCCCTCTGTGCAGAGGATCCCAGAGCTCCCAATCTGCAGGCAGCCCCCACACCTCATGCAGTGCCAGGAGATCAGTCTAGGAGGAGAGGGATCCAGTGTGAGGGAAAAGCAATCCCTTAAACAAAGGCCGGGTACAACACGGCCAAGGAAGCCTCTCTCTGGGCACAGCTCTGCCCCACTAGCCTCAAAGCTCTTCCTCAGCATCTCGCTCGGGGTTGGCCAGTGAAATGTGAAAGGTTTTTGTCTTGGTTCCCTCTCTGATTACACCACTGTGAGCATCTTAGCGCTGCTGTCCCAAGTCACACAGTAATAATCAGCATCATCCTCGGCTTGGAGCCCAGAGATGGTTAAGTAGCCAACACTGCCGGAGGCAGAGCCAGAGAACTGGTCCGGGACCCCAGAGCCCCTGCCTGTGCTAGAATCACTGTAATAATAGAGCAGGTATCTGGGAGGATTCCCAGGGGTCTGTTGGTACCACCTCACTCCATAGCTACTGATGCTGTATCCTCCACTGACACTGCACGAGAGTTTCACTGTCTGCCCCGGAGACGCTGACACTGAGGGCGGCTGCGTCACCACGTGCTGGGCACAAGAACCTGCCAGAGACAAAACTCAGATCTGTTAGTGCTGCACGGCTTGTGCTAAACCCCCACTTAGCTCATTTACCAGCTCCCCAAAAGTCATCCTGGTCGGGAATTACCTGCCAGGAACAGCCCCAGGAGACAGAGAGGCAGAGCGCACAGGGCCATGGTGCGGGGAGGAGATGGACAGAGGGAGAGAAGGAGACAACTCTGTCCTTGGGGTTCAACTGGTTCCTGCCTTTATGAAATCCCGTAGCAGCTTTTGGAGCCCTAAGGGGCAGGCCACATGCAAATGAGCCCTGGGGGCCAGGCTGGGGTAAGCCAGAATGCAAATGAGCTGTGGTGCTCTCTGACCTGGCCGACTGCTCAGAGACATCTGATCGTCAGTATTTAGCACACTTGACTTTTTCTGCCCATTAATCACTCTGCTGCTGGCCCTTCTTTTCCCAGCAGAAAGAGAATTTGCATGGGAGAAAGGGGAAAACTATGGATTTGTCTTCCAAAGCCCAACTTAGGTGTGTACTAAAGAACCCCAACCAACCCAAGAAAGCCCATGTTGAGCCCAAGCCCAGCCTCCAGCTCCGACAGAGAATTTCATCACTTCTCCTTCATCACTCGTTTTTGAGGTCTTGGCCACCAGACTAATACCATCGCCCCATCTAGTGATCGGAAGCAGTATTGTCTTTCTCTTCTTCACTGCACTTTCCTGTCTGTGCACCTGGTCCATTTGTGCATTGATCCACATGCACAAGTTTACATTCCTCATACCACAGAGGTTCCCCAAGGAGAGTCCAGCTGTTGAGATGTAACTGACTTAGTTCCTGCTGCCTTGCGCTTAGTATTGGATACAAATTCGATAACGTGCTTCACAGAACTTCTTCTGATTTTGTTTTCTTAATGGCCAGATTAAAGTGGACTCAGTCCAGTTTCTGTGTGTACTCACTAGTTTTGTGCATGATCCTTGCAAACCCAGTTTTCATAATATTTGGACATACATGAGGAAATCCGATCACTTGTGTGTGCAAGTGACAGTGTTCAGAAATATGTGTCCAAATGATGGCGTGTGATACTTTGCACGTGCACAAACAAAGGCCTCAGAGGGAAAAGTGGCCCTTTTCATGTTTTGTTTCAGCAGAAAGCCACAGGGCATGGGCAAAGAAAGGGCAGGCAGGAAACATAATTCTATACATACTAAAGGATTATTAGTTTTGTTCACATAGTGCTGCTTGTGTACCCGACGTCAGAGAATAGCGATATCGATCAAACAAAGAACACAGCCCTGCCCCAAACGGGCTGCAGCCTGGAGGCTTGAGGCAGTGCAAGAGAGCAAAGGTGAAACAGGACAAACACACAGGGCCGGGTGGGTTTTACGGCTGGAATTTTTCACTGAGCCTGTGGGTCGTTGGCAGCCGTATGAAGGAGAAGGAAGCTGCTTGGTGAACACAAATGGGAAAGCGGCTGATCCAAGTGGAAGATGCAGTATGAAGGAAACATAAAGGACAACATCCCCGAGCTCTCTCAGCTTCCCACTCGAGCCTCTGTCCCTTCCAGCCCCAGTTCTCTCCTCCCCCTACACGTTTGTTACCCCAGACAAATCCCCCTCTGCTCAGCTAGCTCTCCCCAGCAGTGAGCTTTCTTGGTGAATTGTGCTCTACAGACACCTCTAGGGAGGCCAGGATACCAATCACTGTCCTGGATTCTGCTTTCTGCTCCAGCATCTTCCCATCCGCGTTCGGGAGGAAAAGGCCTTGGGGCTCACATTGAAGGGATGAGGGGAGAGCGGCGCTGTCCAGCGAAGTGCTTACGTTGAAACCTCCTCTGGCTTTGAAGATGGGGGTTAAAACTGTCATAAGGAAATGACGGTCTCCATAGGTCCAAAGGGTTTGTGCTTCCCAATCATACCATGAATATAGTGGATTTACACAGAATTCCTCATGGCTGGATCTGGATTGAGGCTGCCCCTGCCCACCCCAAACACAGACAAGGCCAAGACTCCTCTCCTCTCATCCCTGCTGCCTTGGATCTTTAGCTATTTCCAGAATTTTAAAAGAGCCCTTGGCTGCATTTATTGTCTCTCAGTCTCTTGCTGTCGGTACTTTAAGGATATTGAGCCCTTCACTGCTGGCAGGTTTGCTGGATGAGATGGATCATGCTGGATTTAGGCTTGGTCTACAGTTCCAATTTATGTCGGTATAACTACTTCACTCCATCTAGAAAAATCCTACATTAGAGTTGGACAAGGTGCAGAGAAAGGCAACAAAAATACTTAGGAGTATGGAACAGCTTCCGCAAGGAGACTGGGACTGTTCAGCTTACAAAAGAAGATGACTAAGGGGTGGTATGATAGAGATCAATAAAATCAGGAATGATGGGGAGAAAGGGAATAAGGAAATGTTATTTACCCCCTCACATAACACAACCACCAGGAGTCACCCAATGAAATTAATAGGCAGCAGGTTTGAGACAAACACAAGGAAGTACTTCTTCATACAATGCACAGTCAACCTGTGGAACTCATTGCCAGGGGATACTGTGAAGGCCAAAAGGATAATTGGGTTCAAGCAAGAAATTAGATCAGTTCCTGGAGGCTAGGTCCATCAATGCCTATTAGCTAAGACAGTCAGGGATGCCATCCCATGCTCTGGGTGCTCCTAAACCTCTGACTGCCAGAAGCTGAAACTGGGCAACAGGAGAGAGACCACTTGATATTTGTCCTGTTCTGTTCATTTCCCGTTAAGCTTCTGGGACTGGCCACTGTCAGAAGACAGGGTACTGGGCTCAATGACCTTATGTTCTTATTTAAAATAACAAGACATTCATTAATAATAGTATTAAAATGTCCTTTGCGTACTTGCCGAAGCTTGGATTATAGTTATAACAAGTTCCGTAACACAGAACACTGGGAATGCGGGGAGAGCTGTGTAGACAGGGCACCAGGTTTCTGGGAGGCTATGGGAGGAGAATGCTGAGCTGTAGGGGCATTTTTAAATTGGCTTCTCCATGGCTCGTGGGTCCTTGTGGTGATTTCCAATGAGTTAGCTATCATTTCATAGAAAAGAGGAAGATGTGAGGGGCATAACTGAAGAGAAGGAACCAGTGCTCAGGGAAGGGCTAGCAGTGCTCTAGAGAAGTTCCCACTCTCCCTGTGGTACTTATGTGGCCCCTTCACCATAGTATCTGAGCACCTCACATCACAGCCCCTCAGTGCGGTGCAGCAGGGCTGTTATCCCCATTGTACAGATGGGGCACTGAGGCATACACAGACTAACAGCCAGATTTTCAAAGGTATTTAGGCACCAAGTGGGATTGGCAAAAGCACCTAAAAGGTTCGGTGCTTTGTAAACCCCACTCGATGCCCAGCTGCATCCTTGGGTGCCAAAAATCCTTTCAAACTCTGTGCCTAAGGCTCTGACCTGAGGCCATACAGGAAGTCCAGGGGGCGGGGGGGAGGGGCAGGGGAATAGAACCCAGGTCTCTCAGGGCTGCTCCCTATCCACTAGACCAGCCTTTCTCTCTCCTGCACGCTGCAAAATAGAGGACTCGGATGGCTGGAAGCAAAACCAGCGTGGCCACTTCTCTGAGACTCCAGCAATCGGTCCCAGGCAACTGGGAAGGATATCATGGCTGACAGTACGAAAAGCAGCACAGAGGTCAGGAAGGATGAAGAAAGAAAGAGAATGAGAATCGGATGAGAGGAGAGCATTTAACCGCTAATGGGTGGCAGGTTCTGCCCCAGGCTGGGTTGTACAGCAATGAGAAAATGAGAAAGTGAGAAAGTGTCATATGAGTGTCAGATGTGATCATACATATGTCATACATATGTATTATCATATGTCAAAATGAGAAAGTGTCATATGAGTATCAGATGTGATTATACATCAAATTCATAGGGTTTCATCTGTACTCAGACCAATTTCAGAATAAAGAACAGAAATTGCATCCACAAGTCCATAAAGTTCGCAATTACTGTCATGATTTGTATTATTCACTGGGCATGATCGGTATGCCCCAGTTCCTGGAGTCAAGTGATATGTGATGATTTCAGCCTTCGCTTTTGTCATAAATATAAAGGGAAGGGTAAACCCCTTTAAAATCCCTCTTGCCCAGAGGAAAACTCCTCTCACCTGTAAAGGGTTAAGAAGCTAAAGGTAACCTCGCTGGCACCTGACCAAAATGACCAATGAGGAGACAAGATACTTTCAAAAGCTGGGAGGAGGGAGAGAAACAAAGGGTCTGTGTGTCTGTCTAGATGCTGTTTCTGCCGGGGATAGACCAGGAATGGAGTCTTAGAACTTTTAGTAAGTAATCTAGCTAGGTATGTGTTAGATTATGATTTCTTTAAATGGCTGAGAAAAGAATTGTGCTGAATAGAATGATTATTTCTGTCTGTGTATCTTTTTTGTAACTTAAGGTTTTGCCTAGAGGGATTCTCCATGTTTTGAATCTAATTACCCTGTAAGGTATCTACCATCCTGATTTTACAGAGGGGATTTCTTTACTTCTATTTCTATTAAAAGTCTTCTTGTAAGAAAACTGAATGCTTTTTCATTGTTCTCAGATCCAAGGGTTTGGGTCTGTGGTCACCTGTGCAAATTGGTGAGGCTTTTTATCCAACATTTCCCAGGAAAGGGGGGGTGCAAGTGTTGGGAGGATTGTTCATTGTTCTTAAGATCCAAGGGTCTGGGTCTGTAGTCACCTAGGCAAATTGGTGAGGCTTTTTACCAAATCTTGCCCAGGAAGTGGGGTGCAAGGTTTTGGGAAGTATTTTTGGGGGGGAAGATGTTTCCAAACAGCTCTTCCCCAGTAACCAGTATTTGTTTGGTGGTGGTAGCGGCCAATCCAAGGACAAAGGGTGGAATATTTTGTACCTTGGGGAAGTTTTGACCTAAGCTGGTAAAGATAAGCTTAGGAGGTTTTTCATGCAGGTCCCCACATCTGTACCCTAGCGTTCAGAGTGGGGAAGGAACCTTGACAGCTCTTAAAGAAAAATGAAGTTTCTAGCCCTTGTCTGTAGAGAAAGCTTCAAAATGTGACCCCCAGTGCACACCAAAGGCTCAAAAAACAGAATGTAAATTTTAATAAAACACCACATCTATTATTTTTACATAATCTCATTATTTTCAAGCCAATCTCATGATTTTGGTGAGCCTGACTCATGATCTTTGAATATTTGGGGTTGGCAATACTATGAAAGTGACTTGAAAGGGTCAGTTTCACTCCTGTTTAAGGTCATTTTCTTGTCTATTATTTGAAGTGGGGTAAGACCCCAAGAGCTCCAGGCAGGTGCAGTATAAACTCCTGGGGGGCGGGGCGGAGGGCCTTGCCCTAATAAGATGTTTCCAAAGTTAAATGATCTATTTGAAGCTTGATGAAATGCAAAAAAGTGCTGGAAAGTAATCTAGGGTTTTTCTACAAGTGTTTCAATTGTTGTATTCAAGAGTTAGTAACAAAGTATGAATATACATTACATTTTTAAACCTAACCAGTGTCCCTTAATAAATTGACACAAGATGTCACAACATGAGCTGAGTGGGTCTAATATTTGTTTAATTTTCTTTCTTTATACAGGAATTAGAAACCATTATCTGTCAGGAGCACTGTATCTAAGTTATTATCTGCAAAAAAACCCAAGAGTTTTCAGGTGCCGAAGTAGCCTTTGAAATCCTGGTTAAAGTTGCCCCCTCCCCCCAGAAAATCTGAAATGGCGCCCCAGCTGTAGTGGTGAAAGGGGCCACTTCCTCCACCTAGTCTGCCTCCTCTTTAGTGAGGGTGACTCCTCAGTCTCCCCCTGAAGAGGCGAAGAAAAATAGTTAGCTCTCAGAGCCTGACGGGACACAATAGAACAGGGCCACTGAGAGACAGTGCGGGGCAGGGGTGGTGGGTAGAATAGGCCAGGGGAGGCTAAGTCTCCCCAAACCCAGGCTGTGGCCCTGCCCACGCTCCTCCCCTCCCCAAGACCTCGCCCTCACTCTGTCTCTCCCCTGGGCTCAGGGTGCCGTGGGGGTTTTGAAACTACTCTGACTCCGGTGGATGAGGGAGGCCAGTGCCTCATGTGTGGGGGTGGGGTAGGGGCAGACCCTCATGGAGTCAGGGGGCTAGCCTCCCAGAATGGGGGGTTCACCCACCGCCCATAGTGGGGGGAATCACTTGTACAAGCATCACTTTTCAGAGGTCTCAATTGCTGACTAAGGGCACAGGCCCAGCCTTCTAGCCACAGGGAAGCTCCCAGCTGGGGTTTGGGCTGCAGGTGTCTCATCCCAAGTGAAACCTCACAGACAGCAGCAAGAGCACACGGGGCACTTCGCAGGGTGGGGATCTGCTGAGAGATCAGGCTCCATTCTGAGGGTGGCTCAATGGTAGACACGTCTGATCTTCATGTCCATTCCCTAGACATGCTGTCCTCACCCAGCTGGCTTGTCTGGGCACCGGGAGTCTTTCCAGACAGGCCTTCCTGGGTCCCTTCTGACAGCAGGGACCAGTCTCTTACATATCCCGTTAAGACTAAAGAGGTCATCTAGATCGATCAGTAGCCACGGTGGACAATTCCAGAAACCTGTGAAGTAACTTCTCCGGTTTCCGGTTCCGTTTTTGGTCCGTTCTATGGAATGAGATCTTGAGAACTGAACTCTCTGTGCTCTGCACAGATATGAAAGATCCCATGGTATTTTCCATCAGAACAGGGGTTGGCCCCACAGTCCTTACCCACAATTTCCCCTCCTAATACGCATTGGGATGTCACTTTGCAGACCCAGCCACAACACTGTGTCCAATTCACACTGACTGCCCACCTAATTTTAGAGGAAAAAAGGATTTTATGCCCCATTTTCAGCTCATTTCAGAGCACATGACAAGTTATGGAGTGGTGTCTTTGGTTTGTCTATAATACAATCTCCAAGGTTCAGCTCACACTCTTCCCTGCGCAGAGCAATTTACAAGACCGTGATTTCGTATGCGACTTTTCCCTCACCCCAAACATGTCTCAGGCTACTCAGTCATGTCAGCGGGATTGGGGACGGGGGGAGGGGGTAGGGGGAAGAGCCATGACCTGGGGAACGTGCTCAGCACTGGACTGTGTAGAGCATGTTCTGGAGACAGTGGATGGTGATTTCAAGAGGAACAGGGGCGGGGAGCACCCCGCTGAGGATTTATCGTTCTCATCTGCGTGGATTGCAGCTCCGATGGCTTTGGACTCTCTCTCCATTTGGGGAGCTACATACTGCCCCATGCCCTGGGCCCCACGCTGCACTTGCTCTGTGTATCACTGTCGGGCTGGTGGCCTGTTTTGCCATGGCTGGGCTAGGGAAGCAGGGAGACGCTGTATTGTGCTCTGCAGCCACCTCTAGGGAGGCCAGGATACAAATCACTGAGTTCCAGGTCATCTACCTGTCTTGGTTCCTCCTCCTGCCCAGAGGAAAAGGCTTTAGGGCTCATATTAAAGAGATGAGGGGCGAATGAAGCTGCCTAGCA
Source organism: Caretta caretta (assembly GCF_965140235.1). Taxonomy (NCBI): domain Eukaryota; kingdom Metazoa; phylum Chordata; order Testudines; family Cheloniidae; genus Caretta; species Caretta caretta. Next base: position 13,920,411 of record NC_134220.1, on the reverse strand, counting down.
AAGTGCTCACGTGGAAACCTCCACTTTGGCTTTGGAGGTAGGGGTTCAAATAAATGTAAACAAATGCAGGTCCAGTGGGGCCTGGGGTCTCTGCTGCCCCACGATACCATTAATATAATGGATTTAGACAGAATTCTACGGGGATGGATCTGAACTCAGGCTGACACCACCACCCCCTATCACACGCAGATATGGCCAAGAATCCTCTCCCGTTGTCTCCACTCCCTTGGATTTTTTAGATATTTTCAGATTTTTAAAAGAGTCTCCTGCTGTCCGTACTTTAGGGATATTGGGCCCTTCACTGCTGACAGATTCTTTGGATGAGATGGATTACGCTGGATTTAGTTTCTGGTGGAAACAGGAACACAGAGTAGTAGCCATCTCAGATCTGGGCCCTCAGGTTAGTAAGGATTCCAAGATTACCGTGGCTCCCAGGAAGCAGCCAACAGATCCCTGCAGTGCAGCCCCTAGGTGCATGGGTAGCCAGGTTTCTGGGAGGCTATGGGAGGAGATTGCTGAGGTGTAGGGGCATTTTTAAATTGGCTTCTCCATGGCTCGTGGGTCCTTGTGGTGATTTCCAATGAGTTAGCTATCATTTCATAGCACCTGCCAGTGCACTAGATTGTAGCCACATGTGAAAGATTCCCTTCCCCCACTCACTGACTGCACTCTCAGATACGCTTTCTGTGAAGACCTGAGTTACAGCTCACACAGCCCCAGCACTTCAGACCAACCTGGGTCACCATCTACCTGCCCCTCGCTCAACAGGGTTTGCAAGAGAAGGGGGGTGATGTGGAGATCAACGTGAAGCAGGCCCCAGGGCAGGGCCGGCAGACAGTGCCTGGGTGCAGGGGACAGTGACTCCCCAAGGAATAATCAAAGGCGTCTCTCTGTGTTTGTCAGCTTGTCTCTCTCTCTATTGTCTGTGACGGTGTCTCTAGGGAGCTCATGGTCTGGCCCTCACGTGGGCACAGGCGGACAGGCTGGTTGGAGAGTTTTGGTCTCAGTTCTCTGTCTCCCTGTGTCGCTGTGATGAGTGTTACTTCTATCATCCCATACAGCACAGTAATAATCAGCATCATCCTCTGCCTGGACCCAGCGATGACTAAATTCCAGCGGTTTCTGGAGGAGTCAGGGGAGACAGTGAATCGCGCTGGGATCCCTGTGCCCCTGCCCTGGTCACTGCTCGTGTAATAGTGGTACACAAACCGTGGGGCGCTGTCCGACTTCTGCTGGTACCATTGCACCCTGTAGCTGCCGATGCTGTACCCTGAGGGCATGGTGCAGGCCAGTCTCACATTCTCTCCGGGGGACACGGACACCGAGGGCGTCTGAGTCAGCACAGGCTGCGAGCTGGAACCTGGAACGAGATAGAAAAGAACTGAAATGTGGCTCTGCCTGTGTGAAACTGGTGAGAGGGGCTGAGCCGCGGTCAGCATCTCAGAGCAGAGAGAGTCAAGTGCATCTTTCTTCCCTACCCGAGCAATAAGTGAGCAGCGTGAGGAGCAGAGGGGCCCAGGCCATGGTGGATCCAGACGAGCTCGGCTTCCTGAGGCAAACGGGTCTGTGGCAGGAACCCTCCGATTCTCTCTTAAACCCCCAGCGCTGGAGAACGGCCCCTTCATGCAAATCAGCCCCCTGCTCACTGGCTGCTGCTGGCACCGCAGCCCACTGGAGAAGGGCAGAGTCCTCCTCACCCTTGTGTCGTGCCCCTACACCAAGTAGCACCTGCTGCCACCTGAGGAGGGCGAGGAGCCCTGGTGGGCCAGCCCTTCCTCTACTCTGGTTTCACAGCCCGCCAGGGAGATCAGCTGGCAGCTCCTTCGTGGAGCCACGGGCCTGGCTGTGTACCTGGTGCAGTTCCCAACTCGCCCGACAACTGTCCTTTGTGCAGCGCGAGGGAGACCCCAGCGCACATCTATGCCTGGCGCGTTAGGTTGCAGCCCCTCTTCCAGCTCCATGTCCCCATGCTGAAGTGCTAGCTGCTCTTTCTCCCGCATGTCCTGACTTACCCACAACCCATCCGTAGTCACAAAACCTCCTCACCAGCCTCCTCCTGGCACTGGCCAAGAGAGCATCCAGCACAGCAGGAGGAGGAGAGGGGGCCATTGAGGGGAGAGAAAAAGCCTTTAGCTCTCGGACCCCGACAGGAAACAGCAGAACAGTGCTCCTGAGAGGCAGCTGCAGAAAACAGCTGCATTACCATCCCTTTCCATCAGGCTCCATTGCTGGCCAAGGGTGCAGGCCCAGCCTTCTAGCCAAGGGGAGGCTGGTGCACCCAGCTGGGGTTTGGGCTGCAGGCATCTCTCATCCTGAGTGAAATCTCACAGACAACAGCACGAGTGCACTGGTCACTTTGCAGTGTGGGGATCTGCTGAGAGATCAGGCTCTGTAGGGAAGGCAGCTTTGTGGTACAAACATCTGACCTTCATGCCCATTCCTGGCTGGATTCAACCCCCTCCTCACACAGCTGGCTTGTCTGTAAGACAGAACTTCATCTTCCTGGAAAAGCTCCATACATAGGGGGCATCAGGCAACACAGGGGTTTGGGAGGAAAGTTATGTTGCTGTTGATGAAGTTCCTGTTTGCAATGATTCTGGGCCACCTTTTCTGCTTCTTACTGGTGTCGTGGGGTCCTTGAAGTTATTCAGTGTTCATTACTGCTGCTCTCACCATTTATTACCAGCAGTTATCACCTTGTGCTACCCACCAATCTGCTAGACTGCACCCCACAGAAAGATTTCTGACCCTCCACCCCGCCTGCCCTGGTCAATTCCAAGAGGATTTATGTGCACCTGACCTCTGCAGCTGAAAGGGTATTTAATCCAGTCCTATAACAACCCACAAAGAATGTCTATATTGTTCCCCTGGCTTCGAACTGCCACACTTCCATTGGCTTGTTAATGCACATGAGATGGGAGGGCTCAATGGAGTCACTTTATTGGCCTGAAGTAGTGGATCATTTAAATAGTCACCCATCTGAATCACCCTTATTCCCCGCATCCTGCCTGCTTCTCCATTGCACCGCACAAAGGATATGAAACACAAAGATAGCGGATGTGCTTTTCATTTCGGCAGATCACAGAACCGGTTTACAGTGGAAATGCAGGATATTCCCCTCCACGCCTGACTTGATTTCGGAACCTAATGCCACCCATGAATGCTAATTACCAGCTGAAATGAGAATCACTGTATACAGAAATGACAAGTCTTTACTGATGATGATTTGTACTATAGCATGACATACTCCCCCACACCTTAGCGGCCCCCGACTCCCTGCCTCACTGGCCCCCTGCTCACACACCCAACTGACACAGAACCTTCTCCCTGCCAGCCCCCTATGGGGGCTCAGCAAGGGCCGATTCATCCCCACTGACAGACCATGTGGAATCTAGATTAAATGAGCTCAGTCCCTGCTCCAGGATAGGGATTTCCTTCTACCATTTAACCACCACCACAAACAAACTCACAGAGAAGCAGAGGATCAACCCCCCAGAGCGGGGATGTCTGAGGGCTACAGGAGGGGAACCCTCAACTGCTCCTGATGTTTGAGTAAGTCTCTGAACAGCTCCATGTTTTTTCCACACCAAACTGCTTTCGGGTTCTCCCATCGCGGCCGCTGGGGCTCTGTGATTGCTGAGCAGTGAGCAGCTGGGCTAGGGACGTAACCACAGGCCTCCATTGCTCACAGGCCTGCCCGCCCCACTGAGCAGGAACAGCCCTTATTCCTTTTAGCAAAGCTGTTAACATTGTTTTCACTCCATCCACCAAGAACCAAGATCTTTGCTCTCCCTCAAGCCTCACAGGGGTCCCATTCCACAGCACACAGGGACCGGTCCGTAGAGGTCATCTTCCATTTCTTGGCATTTCAGAGCTCTGTTGCCCTCTAGGGAGGGAGTAGGTACTGCGCTGGGACTCAGCGTGTGGGTAATGTAATAGAAGCTTTGGGACTTGGGGAGTAAGACTTGGGCGATTGTTCTCATGCTCTGGAATGGGGCAGACATTGATTTCTGCCTCTGTTTGGCTGTAATGTTCCGACACTGCACTGGCATGGCCCATCACACACACTCATGCTGTCCACCTAGCCGTCTGTCGCCTACCTCTCTCTTTTCATTCTCCTTTGTCTCCTTCTCAGGAGGGGAGAGACCAGATTTCCTCACTCCGTGGCATTATCCTCTTTGCAGGTACAGTGCCTTTGTGATCAGGAACCCTTTCATTGCAAGGGCAGGGGCCAATCTTTTGGGGGCTGCACTTGGCACCATCACCAGGGGCTCCTTCGGCTCCACTTCTCCCTGCTGCTGCATTATTGGAAAAACAGACCAGCCCTTCCTCAGCGCTGTGCTCCAGGGCACTGCAGGGATGAAATCAAGGCAGAACCTGCCAGGAGGCCTTTCTGCAGATCTCGTGGAGGCAAAGGCCCATGAAGCTCCCTCACCACAGTGTACCACACTGCGCCTGATGCCCATGGGCAAATCCAGCCTCTGCTGCCTTCCTCAGAGGAAGCCGAGGGTTCTCACACTCAGGGACGAGCCCAGTAAGGACCCGTGGTGCTCAGAGGATTCAGTCTCAGTTCCCTATCTGCCTGTCGCACTGTGAGCCATGGCAGCACTCAATGTGAGACAGTAATAATCCGCCTCGTCCTCTGCTCGGGCCCCAGTGATAATTAAATGGCAGGTGTTACTGGAGGCGTCTTTGGAAGCTGAGAATCGATCAGAGACCCCAGATCCCAGCCCGTTGGCAGATTCGTCTTTGTAATAGAGCAGGTATCTCGGTGGGTTCCCTGCTCTCTGCTGCAGCCAGTTTATGTAGTAGCCACTGATGCTGGTCCCACGGCTCATGGTGCAGGAGAGTCTGACAGTGTCTCCTGGGGACACAGTCTCGAAGGCCGGCTGAGTAAATAGGCCACCAGCAGCTGTGAGAAACAAACAGACATGTTAGAAGTGACCACAGCCAAATTCATGCTGTACTCGGTGTGCGTCCTCTGAATTCCTAGCATAATCACCTGCCAGGGTGCGCCCCAGGAGGCAGAGAGCCAGAGCAAATTGGGCCATGGCGCCAGGAGGGGATGGAGAGAGCAGAGAAAGAGCCTGACTCAGTAGCTGGGCTTCTGCTGGTTTGCAGCCTAGTGCTGACTTCGTAAACCCTCCCCACCCCCCAGTGGCTGCTTTAGAGCCTGTAGCTGTGGGGCAGGGGCAACCCACTATGTAAATGAGCCCTGCAGACCACGGCAGGGTCAGTGTGGCCTGAAATTATTATACGAGGCAGAGTCAAGGAAACTCTAGGTGTCAGTCAGACCTCAAGGGCCAGTCAGTTAGAGCAGCATCCCAATATTTTGAGTGGCCAGGCTGAGGCAGCTCGGCAAGGGAACGAACCCAGGCCTGGCTGCAAGCCCCAGCTTCCGAATAAGCCCCAGGTCTCTGAGATCCCCCAGGAGAATCAGACACAGAGCACGTCACCTTGAAGCAGTAGAGGGCCATTTCTGATGCGGTGAGTGGGGTCGAGGAGGGTGGGGAGCCTGTGTTTCATCTGACATCTTAGCTGCTCTTTAACCGAGCCAGTGGCTGGCAGGACCCGTAGTGGCTCCTGCGCTGACTTAGCTCTTCTGAGGGGATTTCAGCACCCATTGCCACAGAGCAAGACCCACGAATCGTGGGGGAGAACCAGGGAACTCCTGGTTGCTCCTGGAACCCTACTGGCAATCCTGAGTCAGAGGGGATTTCAGAGGGCCCTCAAGTCACCAGACTCCTTTCATATGTCTTGTAACGGCAGCCCCCAGAGTCAGTGGGCACTGACCCTGTCACGTGACAGACAGAAGTGTTCAGTCTTCGGCCCGGGGAGGTGACTGAGGCTTGGAAACAAAGCCAGTCTCTTACCACCACTCCCATGTGTCACGCTGCTCTTGTGTGACTCTCAACCTAAGTCAAAATCCCTGGAGAATCGTAGCAGCCACAGCACCATCCCATAGCAACAGCACCGGGACCCATTCCCTTCGCCTGCATACTTCTGACACTTCAAGTCTTGGGCAACTGCGAGCCGGGCGATTTATTAATCGCCGTGTCCAAATTGCATTTGTAAATGATATTGCAATTTGCTGTGACTCAGTTATGTAGAAACCAGCGGTTGGTTAAGACTCGACTGGGCCCTGGCGTTCACATAACAGTCAGGTTGCCCACACACACACATCCAGATGCAGGGTGCACCAGCCCAGCAGCCATGTCAGAGTCCAGCACTGCCTCTCCCAGCCCCAGCCCTCAGACCGCTATGTCTGACAACCCGGGCCTATGGGATCCCACGCACATGGCTACCATTGCCCCCGAGTTCATCCCCCCTCCTGGGTCCTGTGCCAGTAGCAACCTGCTGTGCACCAGGCCACCGGCACTCAGTGATTCACTGCTGTGTCTGGACCCCCCCCAGCCCCAGGGCTCACACACAGGGATCCTGCCTCAGTGCTCCCTTGTAATGAGAGCAGACAGCAAAACTCCTCCGGGGCAAGCAGCTCCCAACGGGCCAGCAGCCAGCACAGAGTTCCCCGCCCAAAGCCTCATTCCTGAGCTTATTTTCAAAAGGGGCCTCTGAGTTTGGGCGCCCTACCTGAGACACATGTTACAGCCCAGACGTGGGTTGTGGAGTAGGGGGCTGATAGCCTACCACTCGGGTGGGGGCAGAGGAGTCTCCTACTGATCAGGCAGGGGTTGGGGTGCTTGACCCCAGCAGGTCTGTGAAGGCAGCATTGAACACCTGCTTTCAATCCTCTGTGGACCCGAGAGGGTGATCTACCTTACAGGATTTCCACGCCCAGCCTCGTGTTATTGGCCAGTGAAGAGCCACTGACCGCTGTGGCTACAGCGTTGTTCTCAGACAGCCTGTGACCTTATGCCCAGCGAGCTGTATTGGGAAACACATGGCCCGTCTCCCAGTGGGCTCCCGGGAGTCTGCCCCATGAAACCAGATTCCCCTGAGCTGCAGAACTTGTCTCCATCAATGGAGATTCCACCATTTATCCTCCAAGCCAGTGAGCTCTGAGACGCTAGAAAGCAAGTGCCCTGGAGGCACAAGGGAAGCGGGGAGGCAGTTGTGTGTGTGACGCCTTGGCGACCGGGATGGGGTTTTGGTCTCAGTTCCCCGTCAAGCTGCAGTGCAGTGTTACTCGCCACCACTCGATGTGAGACAGTAATAACTGGCCCCATCCTCCGCTTCGACTGCAGCGATGGCTAAATAACAGGTGTTAGTGGAGGCCTCTTTGGTAGCCGAGAACCGGTTGGAGGCCCCCGAGGCCAGCCCTTCGCTGGACGCATCTTTACAACAGAGCAGGTATCTGGGAGGGTTCCCTGATTTCTGCTGCAGCCAGCTCACGTGGGCGCTGCTGAAGCCGGTGCGAGCACTCAAGGTGCAGGACAGTTTAGCAGAGTTTCCTCGAGACGCTGCCACTGAGGCCCTCTGGGTCAATACAGCCTTTGTGTTGGGCACTGTCAGAAACCAAGACGCAAGTTAGCAGTGACCAAAGCTGAATTCAGACTGTCCTTCATGTGCCCGTTGAGTTGCGAGAGGAATTACCTGCTAGGGAAAGCCACAGGAGACAGAGGGTTAGAGAAGCCAGGCCCATGGTGCAGGGAGGTGACGGAAGGCGGAAGGGAGAACCCTGACGTTGTACTTGGGTTTCTGTGGCTTTGCACCCCAGGCTAACCCCTGACTTTGTGCAATTCTACAGCAGCCTTTAGAGCCCTGCGGACAGAGGTGGGGCTGCCCAATATGCAAATGAGCCCTGAGGGGTGGCGCTACTAGGCCACAATCCCACGCCATACCCTGAAGCACCGCCAGGTCAGCCCGGTCTGCTGATGGGCCCTGGGGTCCTGACTGCAGACCTGACCCACTCGCACCATTCACCAGGGTCCCCTTTGGGTAACGCCACAACTCCTGGTGTTGTGAGAGGGGTCACAGAGCTCAATGCTAAAGTTCTACATCAGTACGGGACACAGCAGCGCCGCCCGCCGTAACAAAACCACCATGCGGGGCCCTGGTGTGATGAGTTAATCAGGTGACACGTTGGTTTGTGGCCAGAAGTTTACTGAAAGAAAATGCCAAGAGACAAGGTTAAGAACAACTCTTTAATCCCCGATCAGCCATGTAGGTGCCTTACAGCGCTAAGCACTATGTACGTGTGCAGCATACAAACTGATGGGTAGGACCCCCTTCCCCTACAGCACTTACACACACAACTTTAACCCCGTGCTTAAAATTAAACAGGTGCTTAAATGCTTTGCCAAAATGAGGCCTAATTTATTAAGTGCATATTAGTGTGTGAACTACATGTGTCAGACGCATTTTAATGGTTCTATTTCCAGTTCTGTTTCCATCAGTTCAGTGACTTGTCCACTGAGATTTCCAGATGTGACTGGGGGACTTGTGGGTATGTCACATATGGAAATGAGGCTCTCTATAGCCATCCTTTTCCCCCTCCACTCAGAGAGGAAGCAGACAGCTCCTTCCACTGACGCATCTGGCCATAGGCTCACAGTTCTGTACATGTTTCAAGAGAGAAGATCCAAATGGGCTGGAACAGCACCAAGGCAGCCTCTAAACTGGGTCCCATGCTGGGAAACTTACTAAAACTTTGCTAGTGCTGCCTATTGAACAGCTGTTCCCATGGAAATTAATTAGTACAACTTGCACATTACAGTAAGTATTTATTTTGTTACATAAAAACACCCTTATCCCATTGCTCTAAATAAATCGCCTCAAATTTCTGGTCAGGGATTTACTTGGCACTATTGAAAAAAGTTCATTAAGAACAAATCACACTACAAAACAAATCATGGTTTTATAACTCTAAAGACTTCTTCCCTTGTACCTCACATTGGACAAGATTGTCGGTAACGTTACTGGGCCTTCTCCTATGCTGCCCTCTGGTGGTCATTATCTGTCTCTCTTCTCCATACAATGGCTCACTAAAGTTCCCGTGTCAGTTGCATGCTTGCAGTGCTGCAGTCCCAGTGACTTTCATGAGAGTTGTGCACAGACAACTGATTGGTGCATCGGGCCTCGGATATGTAAGGAGCCTTGTCTGCATCCCCTGCTAGTCTCTCTAAATGCTCATCTGTTTCTCAGCATCAGTGATACTGCTCACAGCTTCTTTGCTTGTAATTACTTTAGTCACAGTGCACAAACACTGACACTATGAAGGAATCTATGTAAGACATCACTGTCTGCCAGGGCTTCGCTCCACAGGATTTCCTGTTAAACACAGATCATGCTAATTTACAACAGCACATCGTGTTAGCTTGCACCTGGTGGATCATAGATCATAGAATATCAGGGTTGGAAGGGACCTCAGGAGGTCATCTAGTCCAACCCCCTGCTCCAAGCAGGACCAATCCCCAATTTTTGTCCCAGATCCCTAAATGGCCCCCTCAAGGATTGAACTCACAACCCTGGGTTTAGCAGGCCAGTGCTCAAACCACTGAGCTATCCCTTCCCCTAATGCAGGCAGAGGATACCAATTCTACAAGGAACTTCCAAAAGGGTTCACAATCTGCTTCTTTAGTGTGTATTTCTGTTCTCGGTGATGGCCTCTCTTGGGGTTTCTGTGATTTGGTCTCCAGGGGCCCTAGGGTGCAGAAGGTTTTTGTCTCAGTTCCCTGTCTCAACGTATCACTGTGTAAAGCATTGTTGTGCCATGTACCACAGCAATAATCAGCATCATCCGCTGCTTGGATCCCAGTGATGGTTAAATAGCAAATGTTGCTGGAGGTGTCTTTGGAAGCAGAGAACTGACCAGGGACCCCAGAGCCCTGGTGCTTGCTAGATTCATCTTTGTAATATAGCAGATATCTCGGAGCGTTCCCAGCTGTTTGCTGAAACCACCGAATGTATTAGCCACTAATGTTCATTCCACTACTCATGGTGCAGGAGAGTCTGATGGTGCCTCCTGGGGGCACTGACTCTGAGGCAGGCTTAGTCAGGGTTGGCTGTGCGCTGGCAACTGTCAGAAACAAAGACTCGAGTGAGCTGTGACCAAACCAGAAGTTAGTGAAGCTCAGTGACTAGAATAGGGGTCGGGCAGTCAGGACTTCTAGGTCCTGCTCCTTGCCTTTCCAAAGGCTCCTTTGGATCTTGGAGAAGTCACTTCTGCTCCTCCGTTTCCCACTGGGGATACTAGTCCCCTGTTTGTAAAGGGCTTGGGGACCCTCGGCTTGAACACAAAAGGCATTTTCAAAAGCACCTACGTGACTTCAAGGCCCGTTGAAAGGCCCTGAGTCCCACCGGGAGTGTTATCAGCCAGGTGGGGGCGCGTTGGGTATTACAAACCCCTGACCACTCACCTGCCAGGAGAAGCCCCAGGACACAGAGAGTCAGGGTGGACCGAGTCATGGTGCAGGGAGGAGATGGAAGTGGATAGGAAGGAGCCCGATTTGGCAACTCTGCTTATGCCTGTTTGCAGCTTGAGCCCTGGCTCTGGGCAACCCTCCAGGCACCTTTCGAACCCTGAGGGGCAGGCCTGAGACTGGCTCGTATGCAAATGAACCCCAAGTGGTAGGGCTCTGTGAGTCTATTGGATACACTGATCTCTGCTTATTACCGTTACATTTTGCAATGCAAATCAGCCATATGGTCCTGCGGGAAGACCTGATCCCCCGTCCTTCCCCTGATCCCCCGTCTCCCTGTCGGACCTGCCCCAGTTAGGCAAAGGTTAGAAACGTCCAACTTGAAAATTCACATGCAGAGAAGGGACTAACGGCAGCACAGATGGCAACTGAAATGCTGCAGAGCTGCTGCACCATCTCTATCACAGCAGCACGGCTCCCTTGTCTAGAATCACAGCGTACTGAAAACCGGGAACGAAAGGAGAGGAGGAGTAAAGAGAACGGGAACGTCTCAGACTGAGTCTCTCAGTGGCCAGAGCTTGCGCATACTTGCGGGTAAGAATTGTCACATGGCACCATTGCACCACGGGAAAATCCAAAAGGAATCAGAGACGCGCCTTTTACAAGCAGCCACCCAAACACACACCCCAGCGTGGCTGGAGAGGGAGCAGGGACAGGGCAACAAAGGGGACAAACATGAAGAGATGGTTTCTCATCCAATGAGAGCTGTATTGTAGAGAGAGAAATTCTCTATAAACCCCTCACTGGTGTGTCGGCAAAAACACTTGGGCACTTCTAGACCCCCTGCTACTAATTCTAACACTTGCAGACACTCTTTAAATAGCTTAACACCTGCATGAAGGTAAGGGTTAATATTTGGACCTGCAAAGCCTATTGTCATACACACAGACACAGACACACACACGCAGACATGGGAGTAATGTCTTGGGCGGTATCTCTTAAAACCTCATAATCTGCTGGTCATTATTGTCCTGGTAAAATATGTCTGGAAACATTGTATGTAAAGTTATAAGATTCCACTGTATGGTGTTATTAACACATGTTCCAAGTCTGGGGAGTGGTCAAACCACTTCCTCAGAGATAAAGGGCAAGCCCACACCTCAGCCAGGTGTAAACAAGACCAATGGGCCATTACCTGCTAAGTGGCTATTCATTGTCAGGAAAAGGGACATGAGTGAAAAAATCTACATCTTAGCAAAGAAACAGCATGGAGTTCCCATCCACACAGTCTGCCTGTTGCCAGGCTCCCAGCTGGAGATGCTTCTCAAAGAGGGGAGAGGACTATACAAAGAAAGGGGAGACACCCAAAACACCCCTTCCTCCTCTCTCTCTCTGCCCATTGATTCATTGCCTCAGAAGGCGCAAAGGGAGCAGCCATTCAGCTGGGGATGGGGTCCTGGCCTGAGACGTGTGGCCACTAAGAGTCTGTTGAGAGCCGGAGATGAGAAAACTTTGTTTTACATTTAATATAGTTATTGAGTTAGGCACTAACTGTGTTTCATCTTTATTTTTCTTGTAACTATTTCTCATTTTTGTGCCTCATTACTTATACTCCCTTCAGATCTCTCTCTTTGTAGTTAATAAACTTGTATCTACTCTAGTGTGTTTGAACTGAAGTGTTTGGGAACCTCCATTTAAGGTAATAAGTTGTATGCATATCATCAAATAAAATGACGGACTTTACAGAAGCTTGTATTGTCCAGGAGAGGGCTGGGCAGTGCAGGACATACATTCCTGGGGGGAAATCAGGGACAGGGAGTGTGTTGGGGTTACCCTGCAGTATAATTCAGGCTGGTAAGAGCCTAAGTGTGGCTGGCTGGCTGCAGCACACACAGAGACACAACTGGGAGTGACCTACATGCCGGAGGCTGTTTGTGAGCAATCTAGGTTGGAGGCTACAGCAGCAAGGCATTGTACAGGGCACCCCAGGTTGAGGGCAGGGGTGCCACAGCTACTCAGTAGTCTGGATTGTATCCTGGACATGTCACAGATGTATGGATGATAAGTGCTATATTAGTGCTACAGGATTCTCAGTATTCTTCAGCGTATCCCAGCCTTAGCAGTCATGTTTTCTGCTCTTCTTCACCTGTCTCCCACCAAAGGGGAGAGGCTGTTTCTGCTCAGGCAAGAGCAGCAGGTAAATACTGTTTCCGGCTGCCCATCTCAGTCCTTAGAACTGCCTTGGCCATGCTGCAGTAAGTGTAAAGGATTCTGGGTGTCTTTGAGAGCTAAATGGGCCCCCCATGCAACGGTGCCGGAAGCAGGGCCCTCATCCGGAGGAAGGTTGAGGCAGAGCCGGGAGGGGTGGTGGGACGAAGGGAGCTGGCAGAGGCTGACTCTCCTTGTTGCCTAGGTGCCCTGCACCAGGGGCCATTTTAGGCCGCACGTTATCAGGGGCTTCACTGAGCCTCCCTTGCAATCCACCCCCGTCCTGTCAGGGCCATAGACCTGCAGTAGCTGCGCTTTGCTGCCATCTACTGGGAAGTGATGTGTCCGTGCTCTGTGGGGCTCCCTCGCCCGTTTCGCAGAGGCCCAGAAAGCCTGGTGGACAAGCCTGTCCGGGTCCCATCTTTTCCATGGGGCGCAGACTTCACTCTTTGTGGTGCAGGAGAACGGACGGTGTTTCCCGGGAACCCTGCCGCCGAGGACGGCTGCCTCAGCTTTTCAGCGACAAGACAACAATTGGAAACCAAGAGACCCGTGAGCAGTGACCGGGTCTGAACTCACAGGGTATTTCAGTGCTAAGGGTGTGTCTTCCGCATGAGGAGCGGTGAGGGGAGCAGGAGCCAACGCCCCCTGTGTAAGAAGCAGGCTGGTGCTCAGAGCAGGTGTAGCCTTGCCGCGGGGCTGCAGTGGAGTGAGAAGGTTTTTGTCTCACTTCCCCATAGGACGGTAGTGCTGTGCAAGCACTCCCAGTCCACGTAACACAGTAATAGATGGCGTCGTCCTCTGCCTGGGCCCCAGTGATGGTTAAATAGCCAATCTTGTTGGAGCCAGAGCGAGAGCCAGCGAACCGGCTGGGGACCCCCGAGCCCATGCCTTTGTTAGATTCAGTGAAAAAATACAGCAGGTATCTCGGGACGCTGCCCGGTTTCTGCTGAATCCAAACGACACGGTTGGCACTGACGGTGTAACTGCCCTCTAGCGTGCAGGGGAGCTGGACAGTCCCCCCGGGAGACACGAACTCGGAGGGCGGCTGAGTCACCTGAGCGTAGCAACCTGCGGAAAGCAAAGAGCAGGGGGGTGAGCACCGCTATTACTGCCATCTTTTCAGCTGACCTCAGTTTCAAGGCACGGTCGGACGTCAGTCTGCTATAGCCGTTACCTGTCAGGAAAAGCCCCAGGAGACAGAGAGGCAGAGTGGGCTGAGCCATGGTGCAGGGAGATGGGGAGAGGTCACAGGAGCTGGGTTTCTGCTGGTTTACAGCCTGTTCCCTGCCTTTGTGAAACCGTGGGGCAGCTTTTAGAGCCCTTATGGGCAGGGGTAGGGCAGCCACGTATGCAAATGAGCCCTCCAGGGTCAAACTGGGGCAGCCCACTATGCAAATGAGACTCAGGGGGTGGAGCTCAGACATCACGTTCTTTTCATGATCCAGACTCCCTCAGTTCTCAGACCTGCCGCCCCGGGTCAAACCAACGTTCCAGCCACTCCAGTGTCCTCTGAGCGTGTGGGTGTGGGGCACTCAGCAGGATAAGTATCTGGGTGCATCTCACTTAACTATTTCCCTCCTACTGGTGCACCTCCGTCCCTCCTGTTCTCTGCCTGCAGCACAGACTAGTCTAGTCTCCCGACGGCTGGAATACTTTGGTCTATTTTGGTTGTTGGGTTCCGTGTGCGGGTGCTGGGTGGGGATTAGTGGCCTGTGATGTTCAAGAAGTCAGCCTAGATGATCTGATGGTCCCTTCTGGACCTTCTGAATCTAAGTGAGAGCGAATGACAATGACAAGGGTAGACAACAGAAGGCACCTTGTAGAGAAGGGTCATAGATTCCAAGGCCAGAAGGGACCATTGTGACCATTAGTCTGGTCTCCTGTAGCACTCAGGCCATAGAACTTCCCCACAATAATTCCTAGAGCAGAGCTTTTAGCAAAACATCCCTGACAGAGACTCCACCACGATACTGGGTAAATTGTTCCAGTGGTTAATTACTCTCACCTTAAAAATATACACCTGTTTTCCAATCTGAATTTGTCTAGCTTCAGCTTCCAGCCAATGGATCTTGTTGTACTTTTGCTAGATTGAAGAGCCCATTATTAAATATTTGTTCCCCATGTACGTTGTTATAGACTGTAATCAAGTCACCCCTTAACTTTCTCTTTTTGGTAAGCTAAATCGATTGAGCTGCTCGAGTCTATCGCTGTGAGGCATGTTTTCTGATCCGTTAATCATTCTCATTGCTGAACCCTCTCCAATTTATCAACAGCCTTCTTGAATTGTGGGCACCAGAGCTGGACACAGTATTCCAGCAGGGCCAAATACAGAGGTGAAATAACTGCTCTACTCCAATGCAAGATTTCCCTGTTTTTGCATCCCAGGATTGCATTAGCTTTTTTGGCCACAGCAATACACTGGGATCTTATGTTCAGTTGATTATCCATCACAAATCCCAACTCTTTTTCACCCAGGTGAATGTGGCACTTTGTTTACCCTCTCTCATAATACAAGGGCAAGGGGGCATTTAATGAAACTGAAAGGGAACAAACTTAGAACCAATAAAGGGAAACATTTATTTTCCACAATGCATCGTTCACCCATGGAACTCATTGCCACAAGATACTCCTGAGGTCAAGAGCTTAGTAGGATTAAAAAAATGATGGGACATTCAAATGGGTAGTGAGATTGTCCACAGTTACATTAGACAGCAACAAATGTAGAAGGGGTATAAACCCTCATGCTTTGGGGCATAAGGCTTGGCTAGGAAGAAACTTCTCCTCTGGGCAAGATATTTGAGAAACATCCATTATGAGGTTTCTTGCACTTTACTCTGAAGCACCCAGGCTAGGCCAGCATCAGAGGCAAGCTACTGAACATAGGTGGACCATTGGTCTGATCTGGTCTGGCAGTTCCTCTGTCCCTAATATATACAACTGTGACCCTAAGAACCCCTCAGTGCCAACTTGCTGTGTTGCGAGATGCTGTTGGCTTCAGGCAGCCGAGCTACAGCCGGCACAGACAAGATCACTTCAAACTAAGGGCAGGTAGTGGTGAGGTGCCTCACAACCCCAGATGCCCCTGGGGAGCGTCACAATAACCAGGCAGTCTTATATTAAGATAGCATCATCAGTAAAAGAGCACTAACTCTGTGTTGTGTCTGGACAGATGGCAGCGACGCATCCAGCTGCAGTTTTGAAAAAATAACAATTGGGAGAGGTTAAAGAGAGTATGTTCCAAGTGTCCCAGTGAACTCCACACTGCACAGGATACAAGTCATGCAGCTAATTATTAGCATTTATTGTTTGTATTGCAAAATCTCACAAAAGCTTCAACCAGGATCCAGCCCCCATCACGCTGGGTGTTCTGCATAGCAAGTTACACGCAAGGGAGAAGCGTCACATCATCAGGACATTGCTGGACATGCCCTAAGGGCAGGACACAGCTAGATAACACTGACAGCTGAGTCACCCTCCGCGGATGTCCCATACACCAAACCCCCCAGTGTACAATGCTAGAGTGAAGAATGTATTACAGCAAAGTAAGGCCCCAAAAGCACAGGCAGAGATCTGAAAATCGGGCCCTGGGGTTGTCAAAACAGGCTCATTTTGGCCCCAAACCCGCACTCACTTAAACAATGGCAAAACTTTCCTCTCCTGAGCAGCCCTGTTGCTGCTAATTCTGGGTTTCATTGATCCAATAAAAGGGGCCTCTGGGTGGGCTGTTTTTCTCTGGTCTGGGACTTGGGAATACATTGAATGGAATGGCCCGTGCTCAGCAATTGTGGTGGTGCTCAGAGTTAGCTAATCACCCATTCCCTGGTACACCCCAGAGAGAGTGGCTGTGCCCAAAGATTGGCAGGCAGGTCCGCTGAGGGCCCCACAGCCAGGCCGACTGTGATGGAATGTTATCATTCCTGTTTATTATTTACCCAGCACCAGAGTGTGCAGGGAACTCGCTCCCCCTGCCCAGCCACGCTAACAATCTGTCTGAATGTCTCAGCTGCTGTGTTGGCCATGGCTCATCAAGCTCTTCGTTCTTCCCTCAGGGTCCTGTGTGTCTGAGCTAAGGCCTTGTGGTTGTACCCCCGCACGATGTGCATGCTGCTGGCTGATGGCCACGGTTTCATGGTGACGTGCTGCCACCTTCTTAGGGAAAAGCTCCCACCAAATTCTCTCTCTCTCAGCCCCATGGGCTAATGGCCTTGCAGAGAGCCGGGATGAGAAACCAGGAATCTATTTGTCTTCCCATTTAAACAAAAACACTTCCTCAGAACCTCAGAACTGAGAAAGAAGGCATCAGCAGCTGGCAAACACTTATGCTGAGTGTAAATCAGAGAAGCCCTGAGGCTGCTCTAACTTACACCGGGCACTGGACAGGGCCCTGAATACAGGAAGTGCACAGGTAGTTTAAAGGGACTGCCTCTCTTCACCCCCAGCAGCACCCTTTGTTCCTGTCCCAAGCTCAGAAGCAGAGTAACTAAGAACCCAGCCCGCTGTATGTAGGAAAGGCACATAACATACTCCTGAACATCAGAACAAGTGCTTTAGAAATCTGTCTTTGATGTCAAGCTGTACTGGGTGCCCCACATGCAGCTGATGGGGATCTCAGCAGATGGACGGGGCCTGCGGGCAGGAAAGACCAGCTCTGTTCAGTAGGGTCTCTGTGCAGTGGGAGCTGCAGGTGCCTAGCACCTGGCAGGATCTGGCCCTGCGTGTCTTGTAGCGTTCTGAGCTCCACCAGGTGACATCCGTCAGACAGGAAGCCACCATCCGTCACAGCTCTCTGAGCATAACCGACCAGGGGGCCTCAGCTCTAGGTTAATTCAAGGGTGGAGAACGTGAGCCGTTTCTTTTTCCGTTCCTTATGGGGCTGCGGTTCCTTCAGCACGAGGCTCTGCAAGCAGGGGCTCATCAGAGTTCCCCGGGGGCCAGCACAGGTTTTGGTTCCACATTTCTAGAGATAGTAGATGGGATATGCGACCGAGCAGTAATAGTCAGCGTGGTCCTCAGCCTGGACCGCGGCAATGGTCAGAACGCAGGCGTTACTGGCGGGGTCTTTGGACGCAGAGAAGCGGTCCGGAATCCCGCAGGGCTTGTGCTTGTCCACCTCCGAGTTGTAATAGAGCAGGTACCTCGGAGGGCTGCCAGGTCTCTGCTGGTACCAGGCGACCCCGAACTCCCTGATGTTGTACCCAGGATTCAGGGCACACGAGAGTTTCACCGTTTGTCCCGGCAACGCTAAAATGGAGGCCGGCTGAGTCAGCACCGGCTGTGCCCTGGAAGCTGAATGAAACAAGGGCGCAGTTACGGACGGAATGTGCCGATCCCACCCCCAGTGGCTGAACTGTTACGTTATCCCCTCTGGCATTGCCTCCGCACCAGCTACAGGTTAACCTCCAGCAGCCCGCCTGACCACGCCTGCCTGCTCCGCCCATCCCTGTCTGCAGAGCAGCGATAGCTCAGCCCAGGAGCCTCGCCCTTCAGTCCCTCCCTCTGCAGAACTCGCCTCCACCTCCCACGAGAACGTACCTGGCACCAAAACCCCTGGGAGGAGGAGAGCCAGGAGGCGCAGCATCATTGCGAAGGCCTTGGAGGGAGCCAGAGGGAAAGGAATCGGCAGCTGCTGTGCAGCAGGGCCTCTGGCTTTCTGCAAACCTGCAGCAGCTTTAGAGCCCTGGGGCGCCAGACAAGCCAAGTGGGTCTATGCAAATGAGCCCTGGGGCTCAGGGACTCCATCAGCTGTTCAGGTGTCTATCTGCTGCTCTCTGTGCTATTCAGCCACAAGGCCGACACGATGAGGATGAAGCTTCAGTCACCGCTGGGAAGAACGGATTCAGGGCTAACACCTCCGCTGTATTTTGGGCTATGGCATTTGCTGCGGAATCTGGCCTCCTCCTCTTGTCTGCCCCGCTCACACCTGCAGGTGCCGTGCGTATGAGACACGGAGCCGGGTTCTATTCCAGCTCTGGCCACAGACCTTCCGTGTGCCTCTTGGTCACTCACCTCCTCTCTCTGGGTCTCCGTTTCCCCACTTATAAAGCAGGGATAATAAAACCCACCTCCCCCACAAGAGCTGGGAGGCTGAACTCATCCATATTTGAGAAATGCTCAGATGGAAAGTGCTACGGGAGGAGAATCTAAGACCAGGCTCCTTTCTGGGCAGAGCAAGCTGCTTTCCTCCAGAGAACTGGAGATCCATCCAGAGCCAGCCCCTGCGCGAGGTGTCAAAGCGCAGGAGCCTTTCCCCAGGCTGCTGTCTAATCACAGACACTAACCACAGAAGGAACCCGGGGCTGTTCCTGAGACTAAATCACTGTGACAAGAGCTACTGCTGCTCGGCCGTGGAACACAGGGGCAACCTGCCCCGCCTTCTGCCTGGATGCCAGCGCTGGAGCAGCCCTGCGGCAAGTGTGTGTGGGAACAGAGGGTCGGTCGAGGAACCTGGCCTCTCTGCTGTGGCTGCTGCTGTAACAATGGCAGCACATAAATATACCTAGGGGCACCCCCCAGGCCTCCACTGAATCCCTCTGGCTGTGCTGGAGACAGTGACGTGGAGAGTGTCTGCGGGATCTGGAACGTGAGGAGAAAAGGGGATGCTGACATCACACATGATGAGACACATCCCCAGGCACATCATGCCCCAGAGGGGAAATCCTGTGTCCTACGTGGTATAGGCCCAGAGAGAGACACCACAGCGACATTCTGCAGCAGTCAAAGGCCAAAGCCCCACCGCTCCAATGGGCTTTAGAGTGACATGGGCGATCATTAGGCAAATTAGCTCCAGGCCCGTCAGACGTTATTGGACAGGTCAATCAATACGGGAATGCTCACTATGGTAATTCAGAGGATTGCCCTGTAGCTTCATGCAATGATTTAAAGACCACATCTCAAGTATCAGTGATGCACTCTCTGTACTTGCAGGGTAAGGACCTGGATAGAAATTACTGGGCTTGCAAATCTTTTAAACGAAGGCCTCAGCAGAGGGCATTCCGACCTGCCAGGGATCTGGATGTAGAGGGGAAGAAGGTTTGAGGGCCTGGCTTGGCCGGACCAAAGAAGCTTAACTGGGGATGAGTAGACCAGGGAGTGTGGGAGAAGGTTCTGATGGATATTCGTGGGGAGAGTATGTTCTCGAGGGAAGAACAGAGGGAGGAGGGATTTTCACAGGTCTGGAGGTTCGGATAAGCACCCACATTTAAAATGGAATCATCCAGCATTTTGGCGTGTGTCTCATCACTACTGCCAGGAGATGCTGGTCTAGGTCTCTTATGCCATACCGTTTGGCACAGTCAGGAGTCTCCTCAGGAGACCCCAAGACTGAAACAGCAGCAGGTGCCGTAGGTCAGGATCGGGGTGCGTTGGGGCAGTTGTGTGTAGGACGTGTGTGCAGGACCTGCCCGTGTGGGGGGCACGTGGAAACAATCAATGAGCAATAATGCCGGGGGTCAGTGAAGACCATAAATGGGTCCCGGCTGGAAGGGAGGCTCAGCTCCATTTGCTGATATGATTGAATCGAATTCCCCTCTTGACATCAAACGAACGTCGGTGAGTCAGTGGCGGCTCTGGAGATCGCAGCGCTGGGACGCCCACGAAGGGCATTACTGGGGAAGGGAATGGAGGAATTTCCAAGCCTGCAACAGTGATTCGGAGACAGAAAAGAGAGAGAAAAATGTACAGGATGGTGAAATGGGATGAGACGAGGAGAGATGCCATTGCTGGTCATGGCTGAGGGGCTGAGCACTGTCCTTCAGGTGTGTACTATGAAGCTTCTAAGGGGTTCCCACACTGGTTCTCTATGGGACTATAGCACTGTGCACTTTGTGGGTATCGTTCCAAATTGAACAATAATAATTGCCTCATCCTCGGGCTGCATCCGTGAAATGTTTAAATACCCTTCATCGAGGCTGTGATTTTTGGAGCCCGAGAATCTCTCTGGAACTCCCTCTCCTCTCTTTAAACCACTTTTTGCACAATACTGCAGAATGAAACTGGGGGCACTGCCAGATTTTTGCTGGTTCCAGATGACACAAAAATCCTTGAACTTGACCCCACTCATGACACATTTCAGAGTGACTGATTCCCTGGATGCGATAGACACCATGGGCTCCTGAGTCAGGACACGCTGGGACTCTACGTCTGCAGGAAGCAAAGACAGTGCTATGGAGGCTGCTAGTGGGCAAGCAATGTTGTCAACTGGGCTTGCAATAGTCATCTAACCAAAGCGTTCTCCAATTTACTGCATCAGCCCCTTAATCTGGTGTAGACCCAAGTGGCATAACTTTACTAAAACTCCATACAGATGGGAGGCAGAGCTGGCTCTGCCCACTGGGAGATGCAGAGAAAGTAAACCCTTCTTTGCTTTCAAGGGTTTCCTCTGCAAGGTTATAGAAAACTCCTGGCATCACTAGGTTAGCAAGACTCAAAGAAATATACCAAGAACTTACGTGCTAAAGAAAGCACCAGGAGTCCCAGGGCCACAGGAAGCTGGGGAAGCATGACAGTCCTCCACCAAAGGATTCAAATGAACGAGAGCAGTGCAAAGTCCTTCTGTGTGTCTTTGGCTCTGCTACTGACCACATGAGCTTTGCTGGGGCATTTAAAGCAGCCCCACAGCAGGAGAGGGTCAGGCAAATCTGCCACTCCCTTGGGAGAATTTACGTGGGGAATTGGTTTTCACCACTGCACCAGAATTGGACCCGAAACCCTCACATACAAACAGAGGGGGCCTGAAGAGATCAGCTGGAGTGGAAGCCCAGCAGCAGCGACTGGTGTCAATAAGCCCTCGCAGGAGGCTGCAATGCCCCAAGCAGTGCTGATATACCTGATCTGGATGCACTGTATTGTATTGTACACTCCGAGTGCCGCAAGGGATTAATAAGGCCAGGAGCTCAGCAGGATTCAGGGTTTAGCCATGTATAAAAGAACATGAGCGATAACTTGTTGTCAATGTACTATGCCTTTAAGTGAATACTAGTCTATGCGCACAAAGAATTACACCTATAACTGGAGACTGTAGAGCATGGTCTCATGCCCTGCGCCCATCCCCTGACCCCTGTACGTAAACTGCCAGGCCAGGCCAGACTGATGGTTCATCTAGTCTGGTGCCTTGTCTTTAGCAGGGGCCAGGACCAGATGCTGAAGAGGAAGGCGTAAAACCTCCAGAATCAGTAATTATGCAGCATTCCAAGCAGCTGCTCGCCCTGGGATCAGACAGCGCCTAATGAGAGGGAATAACAATGATTGCTGCTTCATCTAGGGTGACCAGATAGCAAGTATGAAAAATCAGGACAGAGTGTGGGGGGTAATAGGCACCTAGATAAGAAAAGCCCCAAATATCAGGACTGTCCCTATCAAGTCGGGACATCTGGTCACCCTAGCTTCATCAGAGCAGTAAGGGTGAAAATCCCACTTGGCGGGCCCCACTCAATCAGTGCCAAGGGGTTAAATGGTTTGCATTCAGTTTGAAACGCTCGGCATGTGTGTTCACACTGTGCCCTGCACAAGGGGGCTCTGGTCCCGACTGGGTCCTCTGGGCACGAATGCAATCCATCCTCACCATCTCCCATCTCTGAATGCAGCGGCGCTGGGGGCGCAGCAGCATGACGCCAGGTGTTGAAATGTGCTGCCCTCTAGTGGGGCCTGGGCGCTATAGCAGTGCCTGTGTGTAAGCCTTGCTGCGTGAGTGTCCAGTTTATAATTCCAGTGCTCCCCTGGTAACAGGAAATGAGCAATCGCCCTAGGGACACACTCGGCCCCTGTGCAGTATGTGATCATTCCGCCTCCTCTGGCTTCTCTCACGCAAATAGGCTGGAAGGGATTTTGCAGATTTAAGGCCAGGCAGCCACACAGACAAACACAAACTGGGCTAACCCGCCTGGATGACGCCTTTAACACCCTGAGGGCAGACATGCCAAACCCGTGGAGAAAACGCAGAAATTGGGCTTGTTTTTCGCTTAACTGGCTCGTGTGTTGCTTGTTGGCTAGTTTTTCCTTGTTTGGCTTGCAGCTTGTTGCTTCTTTTTTTTTTTAATCTTAGGGATTGGCTTGTTTTGGCCTTGTTTTGAAATGGGATTAGCTTGATTTTTGGCTTATTGTGAAAGTCGGAGTGCTTATTTACCACAGGAAAGTTGGCAACTATGCTTGAGGGCCAGACAGTGTTAATTACTCTCCGTCCCCTGGTCCTGGCCGCACCACACCTGAGGAGTCTGGGGCGGGACTGTGCCTCCTCCTTCCAGAACTCTTTCCCTGGTGCACAGGGGGACTATGCAATCTGCACCCTCCCTTAGCAAGTGTAGCCTGCTCCCCCCAGCAGGCCTGCCAGCTCTGCAGGCGGGTGCTGACAGGGATTGGGGGTGCATGGAGGAAGCAGTCCCTGTGCTCCCTGAGCCCACGGGCTAATATTGGCCCGCCCTTTGCCGGGGGTGGCAATGCTCTCACCAGTCACCCACACAAAAGCAAGGCACAGTCTGGCCTAGAACATTCCACCTGAAGGGAACCTCCACCAACCCCCACAGAGCATCCAGCCCCCGGGCAGGCCTGCAGCCCCCAAGCTGCATCCAGCCTGTACAGAGCACGCAGTCCACAGTGACCAGTCAAGCCGCACACAGCGTTTGGCCCAGATGGAGTCTGACTCAGCCTGAACATCTGCAACACACAAAGGATCAAACCCACCAGGAGCCTCCAACCCAGACTAACTGCCTCTGCCTAACCCCCCTGGGCCAGTCTGGCTCTCCCCCTCCCGCCCCCAGGTGTTTCTGACCTACTGAGAGTGTTCTGCGTATGTAGCTTCACATTCCAGACCCAGGGCGTGCTCTTGTGAGGGATTGGACATTTCCTGTTCATTGGAGCTGTAATGCAGTTGGCAGGGAAGAGGGATAACCCGATACAGCCAGGCCAACAGGACCAGCCTCAGCCACCTGACCTTTTTGTGATGCCCAGTGGTGGCCTCTCAGGGTACATAGGGAAAACCAACATACAAAGATTTGCTCAGAGCCAGTTTTAGAGCAGGTAGAGAACATATAGGGTTTGATCCAAGGCTCATTAAAACCAGTGGAGAAATTCCCATTGGCTTCAGTGGGCTTTGGATCAGCCCATGCAGAATAGAAATAGGTAATGACTGGGGTAGGGGGTGGTCTTGAAACATCCTGATCATGTCTGAGAACTATATACTCATAGTCTGAAGAAATGCAAACTGTGACTCCTCTGCATTTCTGTGACCATCTCTTTTCAGACTCAGACATAAGCTTTGGTGTGGGAATAAACAGTGAGCGACCACCAGGTTTGTGTGTGAGAAAGAGATCCACCCTCCCACGCAAACCTGGTGTGAATGTCTGCTCCACACAGACCTGGTACGATCTCCCTGTGCATTGCTCTGATGCAGTATAAGAGCAGAAGAGGTTCCTGTTGCTTGAGAGGCTGAATGAGAAACCATGACTCTCTTTTGTGTGTGTGGCTTCACACTTCATTCTGCAGGGGAAGCAAAGTGGGTGGAGGGGTCAGCACATCTCCCCCAGCAACAGCTCCCGAGCCTCATCACCAGAGCAAGAGGTCTCTGCAGAACCTGCCTCCGCTCTGCACGGTTTCCTCCTTTGTGAGCTCTGAGCTGTTCACACCTTGGAAGGAGCAATGATGTGGCAGCCTTTGGGGGCTACCACAAGAGATCATGGTGCTGTGCAAAGGTGTGATTCCATACCACTCCGTACCAGCTCTTCTTAAGCGGTCACATGCATCGCTGCAGAATTTCACTTTTAGTTTAAACGTACAGCCCCTGTGGGTGGGAAGAAAATCTCTAAACAGGACCCGCTGCAGCACTGTCCTGAGTCTGCAGACAGATAGATTGAAACACTGCCAGATTCTGACCTTAGTGACACTGTGAATAACTCCACCAAAGTCAACGAAAAGCAGTTGAGTTACTCCACACTGATAGCGTAACTGAGATCAGAACATGGGCAGATAGCTGTCAGAGAACTGTGAGCTATGTGGAGCTGTGTGTAGCGTTTGGGGATGGGGCAGAGCCTGAGTAAAACACCAGCGCTATTTCTGACCCATGGTGAGTAGAAATTATTGAGAATCTGGAGTGATTTAGGAAAATAACAACTGGCTTTATTGGGGATTTAGCTGAACTGAGCTGAAAGGCCATAGGCCAGCTGTGGAGAGAAAGACTCTTCTCCAAGCTGGAGAGAGACATTTCAGATGAGAAATGCAAGTATGTGAAGCTGGGCATATCCAGCACTGTGACAGTATGAAAGACATCTGTCCCCAGAGCATTCCCAACTCCCTGCGCCACAGATTGATTTCCTTGTGGCCCCTATTTTCGGTCTGTGTCATGTAGTGTTAATGTTAGTACCACACGTTGTGACATTGCACTCCATATACTTTATGAAAATATGCTTATAAATGTGAATATGATGTAACTGGAATATGCTTTATGCAAAAGGTCTCTTTTAAGGTATCATTACAAAGCTTATCATCCCTGGGTGAGTGGCAGAGAGGAAGATGGCAGAGTTTGTTACAATACAATCAGAGACGGGGAGGGGAGAGAGGGACCTCAGACCCTTCTCACTGGGCCTCAACAACAAAGGCCAACTGGACATTTCATAGCAATATTATAGGGGCCTGAGGAATACTGTATCCACCTAAAGATCAGCTTCACCCAATCACACTACTTTCATCAGTACATTTATTACATGCCAGAGCCACACCACTGAAGAAAAGGGGTGTTTGCTGGAGACATTTGTGGTACACGAGACGGAGGTGAATACATTCACGGTGCCTGAAGTACGGCATACACAGTGTCCGTCCCTGGGTCACTGGTCCCTGCTCTGGGCTTCTTCTTTGTCACTGGCTCGCCAGCATGAGAGCTGCCCGTTGGAGAGGACACCATCTGAAAACAAGCAGAACCCCAGATCAGCACAGGGAACAGGGACATTCACTGAGCTGTGATCCTCAGCTCAAGGCAGAAGAGGCTGAGATGAAGTGAATGAGGCAGCTCCATGTATCAGCCACAGTGAGAGCGGGGCCCGAATGCTGGGCTGCCCCATGGCCCCCACAACTGCAGCTGCTCTTCAGTGTCTGAGCTGCAATTGCAGCCGCAGTCTCTCCATGCCAGCTGCAGGGAATCCCGGGCCCCTGGATTCATATAAAGATGAACCTGTGTCACTTTCCCCTGCCCTCCAAAAATAGGGCCTTCCAGGCTGGCCTGGCCGAGCCAGTTCAGAGATCTGTCTCATGGTGCATCGTACTGGGTAGACACCCCCACGCAGCCACTCAGCCAGTGGATCCCCTGCTCAGTCCCTATGTGGGGCTTAGGAGGTGCAGAGGCTTTGCACAAGCCCTCTGCACTGGGGTGAATTTCACTCCGTGACCTGGGGCAAGTCAGATTATGCCTCAGTTTACTCATCGGTAACTATAAGATAGGAACATCCACCTACCTCAAAATATACAGTGCGGTTTGTAAAGCACTTAAAAAGCCTCAGATGCTACAGAAGTACAAACAGTTACAGCTATCATCATTTACATTCGTTCTCCAAGTGACTCCGCTGGGACTGGAATGACATCTGAGCACTTTCGATACAGAGATCAGCACTTACACTGTACTCACTCCACTGCAGTTTTGAATAGATCATTTCATGGCCGACAGGCTGTGTAAAGGAGTCTCTCTGGGCAGGGGCAGGGGTGCTGCAAATGGGATCAGACATTTCCAGGGAAACTTCCGGTTTCTTGGCCTGGATTCGGCGCTTTACTAATATAAAATAGAGAAGGACATATGCATATTATGGAATGACTTGGAATGCAGGCATGAGGGGAAAGGCTGAATTCTACCTCAGTGTCTCTATTTATAGGCTGGGTTCTTGCTTTGTAGAGGCTTTCAATTTTTTTCTTCTGTTAATTTATTTTACATCAAAAGGGCCTGATCTAAAACCCCTTGCAATTAAAGGGAATCTTTCCACTGACTCCAGTTGGCCCTTGAACAGGCTCTCGCAGCTGAGGGGCTAAACACTCACTCTGATCCATGCTTGCAACTCCCGTTAACATCACTGGAAATTCTGCCTGAAGTGTGGAAGCGTATCAGTGAGACCTTGCGCTGGAGATATAAAGAGTGTGGAGATTTGGTGACCATCCCTAGCTGTTAGGTATTAAAACAGGGGTGGCCAAATGGCAGCTCCCAAGCCACATGCAGCTCTTTTACAGGTAACGTCTGGCTCCCGAAGCCCACCAACCCATCCCTCGCCATTCTCCGCCTAACAGGCTGGTCAGGGGGAGCTCGGAGCTTCTGCCCTGGGATGGGGTGGTGGGACTTGGGGCAGAAGTCTCAAGCCGCAGCACTGTGCTGCAGGGCTGAAGCCCTGAGCCCCGGCTGGCTCTCAAGGTTATGAAGATTATCATATGCAGCTCAGAGGGTAAGTTTGGCCACCCCGTATTAGAACATGGCTGCTTTGCTCCTGCCCCAATCACACCCTGTCATAATTAAAAGGTTTCTTAACTTCTCATTCTTTGCTTTGAACTTAAAAAATGTTACAGACTTGTTAATAAAGAAGAGAAATAGCATGGAGCCATGTTTGAATTCAGGAAAGACATCCTGAACTGGTCATTTCCCAGAAGATTTGCTGTACCTCACTGAGACAACAACAGTAACTTAAAACAAACCATGGCTGCAAAGTGTATGATGATGCCTGAAGAGAGGCAGGGGAGATTGTTTGCACGTCTTTACTAGCAACGACTTACATGTAAAATACAAGCCCAAAGCAAGGAGGAACAGAAGTAGCCCAGCAGTCAGACTGGGGATCAGCAGAACATTCACTGGGTCTGGGGGGGCTATAAAGGAGAACAAACAATATTTGTGAAAAGTCAAAAAAAGAAAAGAAAACTGAATCCCTTCCATTTGCTCCTGTGCAAAGCCTCGGGCAATATTGCCCCTTCGATTAAGGATGAGAAAGGCGCTCAGGTACTATCGTATAAGAGACACTGAATAGTCTAGTAAGATGGCTCCAATAAACATGCAGGACTGCAGCAAGTCTCCCAGCCAAACCATACTTAACATTCCTGATATTTCAAAGGCAAAACATAAGCCAAAAGCCCCTTACAAAAGTCCTTTTTCATACATGTTAAAAGAGGGAAAAGAAACCCCACAAACCCACTGCTGACACTGTCCTTCACAGGACGCCTTGAAGTAGATACTTATCTTTTTTTGGCACTGTTCCAAGACTGAATAGAGCAAGTCCTAACCTCAAAACAATGTGATTTTCACTCCCTGTTCACATATTTACCAGTACAATCAACTGTGAATCAGATTTACCTCCTCATAAATTCAACCTGCTACCTTCATAACTTCATCCCTTGTCCACAGATTTGTTATGCAGCAAATGCAGTGAGGATTGTCTCAGGACAATCTTTGTTAGTTGGTATCACACATTACTTAACTGTTACCTAAAGGAATTGTAACACTAGCTCCATATCACGAGTAATCAGCAATACTAATCAGCCACCAATAAGTCACCTCACCAGCAGTAAACAGACTCAAATACACAACATAAATAACAGACACACTTAGGTCAGTATCTGTGTGAACAGGTGGTGTGTGTTTGTGGTTTTGTAGATGCTTTAAGTTTTTCCGTTGATTGATCCCCAGCTCTTTTTCTTGATAGCAATCACTGGACTTGCAAAACCCAACATTGCTGCACTTCAAAGGGTTTCTTTTTTCAGCCAGGCACCATAAGCAATGCTATTATACAGCCATGCTGCAAATGGTCTCTGTGTGAATACTGCAAAGCTTTGAGAAGCATTTCCGGTTGGGCTAAAGGCGCTGGCCAAGCAGTCTGTGTGGACAGGAACTCCATGCTGTTTCTTTGCTAAAATGCAGATTCTTTTTGCCCCTGCCCCCTTTCCTGCCAAAACATAGCCACTTAGCAAGCAATGGCCCATCAGCCTTGTTTACACCTGGCTGAGGCATCAGCTTACTCTTTTGTTTCCCTTCCTGCTGATGATTCAGTTTCTAGCTTAAATGCAAATTAGGCAGAGCACACATTCCTTGGTTTGAGGACAGACCTGTTTGCTAGCTTCTGTTTGGGCAGGGCTGTGGTTTGGAACATGCGTTAACACCACCATACAGGGGCATCTTACAATGTCACAGTGTTGCCACACATATTTTACCAGGACAATGTTGACCAGACAATTATGAGTTTTCAAATGATACCTTACAAGACATACCTTCTACAAAGACAGGTTTCAGAGGAACAGCCGTGTTAGTCTGTATTCGCAAAAAGAAAAGGAGTACTTGTGGCACCTTAGAGACTAACCAATTTATTTGAGCATGAGCTTTCGTGAGCTACAGCTCACTTCATCGGATGCGTACCGTGGAAACTGCAGCAGACTTTATATACACACAGAGAATATGAAACAATACCTCCTCCCACCCCACTGTCCTGCTGGTAATAGCTTATCTAAAGTGATCAACAGGTGGGCCATTTCCAGCACAAATCCAGGTTTTCTCACCCTCCACCCCCCCACACACAAATTCACTCTCCTGCTGGTGCTAGCCCATCCAAAGTGACAACTCTTTACATAATCAAGTCGGGCTATTTCCTGCATAAATCCAGGTTTTCTCACATCCCCCCCACCCCCATACACACACAAACTCACTCTCCTGCTGGTAATAGCTCATCTAAACTGACCACTCTCCAAGTTTAAATCCAAGTTAAACCAGAACATCTGGGGGGGGGGATAGGAAAAAACAAGAGGAAACAGGCTACCTTGCATAATGACTTAGCCACTCCCAGTCTCTATTTAAGCCTAAATTAGTCAGTTTAGATGAGCTATTACCAGCAGGAGAGTGAGTTTGTGTGTGTATGGGGGTGGGGGGGATGTGAGAAAACCTGGATTTATGCAGGAAATAGCCCGACTTGATTATGTAAAGAGTTGTCACTTTGGATGGGCTAGCACCAGCAGGAGAGTGAATTTGTGTGGGGGGGGTGGAGGGTGAGAAAACCTGGATTTGTGCTGGAAATGGCCCACCTGTTGATCACTTTAGATAAGCTATTACCAGCAGGACAGTGGGGTGGGAGGAGGTATTGTTTCATATTCTCTGTGTATATATAAAGTCTGCTGCAGTTTCCACGGTATGCATCCGATGAAGTGAGCTGTAGCTCACGAAAGCTCATGCTCAAATAAATTGGTTAGTCTCTAAGGTGCCACAAGTACTCCTTTTCTTTTTGCTTCTACAAAGATTATTTCAATAGTGTGTGGGAGGTGGACACAGGGGTACATTCTATCACAGAGAGTGACTGGTTTCTTGGGACTGAGTGTAACCTGAATATGTTGTGATTTTTGGTGGAAGCATGGGCATAGTTTTGGAGGGCAAGGAGGGGCGTTGCCCCCGCCCCTCCAAACTGCAAGCCTTGGACAGTTGTTGAGTTTCCCCCATACACACACATGTGGCCCCATTGGCCTGACCGGAGCTGCCCCCTCAAATATAGAAGTCAAACTATGCCTATGGGTGTAAGTGACCATTTATCATATAATCCAGCTTGCCTGGGTGGCAAGATAACTGGAGAGTCTGAGTCTTAGACTCTTAAGGGGACAGACAGTGACTCCCTGGTAAGACGGTTACAGTGATCTAGGAGTTCTCATTTGTTACTCATTTGGTGAAATCTAATTATAGAACATACCACCAGTATGGGGTGTCTGCCCTGCTTTTGACAGTTAGCCCAGAGGTAGGCACTCACGATCGTGAGCTGTCATGAGCCACTCCAGACAGCGTGACAACGATCACTGTCCCTACTTCTTCAGACACACAACTGAGTGTCTGTATTTTAAAAGTGCCCTGATGTGTTTCTAAAATATCCAAAGAGGGTAAAGAGCAAAGGTTTTGCTAATATGTAAAAAACAAGAAAATCCTTTGCAGTTTTCTTGTGCAAGGAATCTGAATTCTGAATTCTCAACTGTTTGATACAATCCAGTTCCCGATGCATTAAAGTATGAACATTCAGCCAAAACAATTAGTTTAATATAAAAATATGCTTAAAGAACAAGGGAAAGGAGAGGAGAAATAAGATGAACATCTTACAACAATCCACAGGAAATGAAATGTTGTAGGGATACTGCTAATGCTGTAATTTTTGTTGTAGTCAGTAGTCACTTGGAAATTAATATTAAAACATGCATTAAGTTCAGGAACTGTCATTGAGTTTTACTGGGGTTTAGGTGCCTAACCCTGTTCAGCGCCTTTGAAAATCCAACCCTAAATACTGACTTATTATAACAGTGTTTATTTATAAATTCATACACGCCTTAATGATTATAAAAGAATCTTTGCATTACAGTGAATTAATACAGTTAATTAATTCAATGCATTAAATTAACAGCACATCATTACTTACATTTAAGAGATGGTGTTTTATTTGTGGAAGAAAAATGTTTACCTCTTGTCCCTGAATCATATGTCAGGAAAAAGACAGACAGAGATGCAAGGTCAATAAATTCTACAATGCATAAGGCAGAAATTACTTTTTTAAGGTTAATTCCCACGATTAAGAACTGGGGAATTTACAGATAGGGCCAAATCGTTCTCACCTTACTCATCCAGATAATGCCTGATCCAAAACCCATTGAAATCAATTGGAGTCTTTGGATCAGATCAATGATCCCTTTGAAAAGCCGGGAAAGTATTAAGAGTAAATAAACTCTGTTCAAAATACTGATGGCTCCTTCTCAAATGTAAAAAAACATCATATTTCTGAAACAACTGACAGTGGGCCATGTACAACAGAAGGAGTGCGGTAATTTATTTAAAACCTAGGATATATTAAATATACTTGATGATGATGATGACTGTACCCATCCTGAATTAAATAGATCTAACAAACTAGATTCCAGAAAATAGATCTTGTTCCAGCTATTAAAAAAGTCCAATATTAGAAAAATCAGCAGATTTCTATAGACCATTTGTTTTTAGACTAATATAGTTCTTCTGTTATAAAAGCAACTTTAAATTCCGTAACTCTGAACTACGTTTTTATTTTTTCAATTTGATTACTGTTTTATAATGGCAGGTTTCAGAGCAGCAGCCATGTTAGTCTGTATCCACAAAAAGAAAAGGAGGACTTGTGGCACCTTAGAGACTAACCAATTTGCCACAAGTACTCCTTTTATTTTATAACTGTCCATTAAAATAGTCTAAGATATTATTATAAATAACAAAGATCAGGAACACTTTTTTTCAAATAAGTTTTTTTATTATGAAAATATTCCATAAATATATTTAGATTTAGCACAGCTAAATTAGCAGGACATTTTTGAAAACAGAGTAACGTTCTGTATAATGGTATAGGGGAGACAAATAATTACTCTGTCTCATAAATTCAAGGAAGGAAATACAGTAGGTATAATAACTAGAATTTATAGTATACTTTTTGTCTTAGGGATGGAAAGTATCTACTAGAAAGTCTACCATTGCTATAAAATATGGCAAATTTGCCTTTTTGGTCAAAATTTGCTAATTCATTTGCAGAAAATATACACAAAAATCCATGTACATATATGATTTTTTTTTGTAAGCAAACTGCAAATTTTTCTCCCCCATTCCTCAACTATACAGGTTATTATGGAGCCATCTCACACTATAAAATATATATGTATTTTAAATCAAACCAGTGTAAGCTCAAAACTTGTCTTGGAGCATATTAAGCTCAGGGGTTCCAGATAGTCCATGCATGGTGTGACATATTTAAGAGAATTACAACCAATGTACAATTTCCCAGCACTTGAGATGGTGACATGTAAGTGACATGACTGGTTTGATAAATAAGCTAATGTTCCGTGTAATGTTCAACTAAAGTGATGCAATGGAAATATTGACAAGAAAATTGCTATAGTTGAAATATAATTGCATGGTCATATGTTGAAGAAGCTTTTAAACAATTCATAAACATGCTTGCATCATAAGTCTTATTTCATAGGAAGCAAGAGAGCTAAGATTTCTCATGCACACGCAGCAGAGTGTCCAATAGAGAGAAAGAAACAGGAGAGAGAGAAAAAGAGAGACACTCACCCGTGACAATGAGATGAGTCCCGTTTGTTCTTGATTTAACAGGGAGTGGCACTATGATCACTTCACAGTAATACAGACCACTGTCATTCACCCGCACCTCGGGGATGAAGAGAGAGCTGGTATTCTTTTCAAAGTCTAATTGACCCCTAAAATGGCCTTCAGTGATTGAGACCGGGACACTGGTATTGGGACGAATCATCCTAAAGGACAGGATCCTCTTGGACACATTTTTATGGGTCATCTCATACATCCAGATTATCTCGTAGAATGGATTGCCAACAGCAGGGGATCCATCAAAGGAACACTCAAAGGAGATGGGTTCCCCTTCAGTTACCGAGATCATTGGAGGGTTTTCCCTAGAACCTAAAACAGAAAAGTGTAGTTAAAAGCAGGCGTCTCAGCAAACTCTGGACCTTGCTGTTTTGTAGGGAATGACATCAGCTAGTTCAACCTACTTCCATTTTATTTGCTGTTAGTTTTTGTGTGTGTGTTAATTTACCGCTGGTGAAAGGTGCCAGACTGACTACCTTGGAGAATTAATTTCTCTGTTTAGCCACAGATCAGACACAACATAGACAAGTCTCCAGTGTTACAAGCTTCTATCACATTGTCCAACAATATGCCTCATTGCTGACCTTGACTTTAATCCCTGTGGAGTCCTTGGGGGTGCATCATTGTTACATTTCTGTTACTGTGTATGATGTGACGGGGTTTTGTGTTTTTCTGAGTTAGTTGTACAATCAGATACTATTGGTAACACCACCTCCATCTGATGCTCTGTGTGCCTTCTGTTCAATAAAGTAATCTTATTTAGATTGAACATAACTTTATAGGATAGGCAATATAAGTGCCCTAGGCTTTCATTCATCTCAGGGGAACTATCAAGGATTTTACAAATGTTCTTAAATTTTTGGATATCAATAAAGTCTAGTTTGATACACAATAATGCCCCCAATTTTTAACCTGTTCCCCCAAATATTTAATGCTACTTAGATAATATTTCCTTATCAATTATATTACTCAATTTACTTTTGTTATAAATGCCAAGAACTAATTATTTAATCTCATCATTCTAGAGAGCCCAAAGGAAAACATGACGGGGAAAAAAACCTAATTAAATTCAATTAAATTGTTTCTTTGTATATAGGAAAAGGGATTTTTTTCCATTTCAAAGCAACTGGGTCCCATCTACTTTCCATGTTAATGCTCCAATTTAGACTGCAATCATGAGTTATATTTGAATACTAAAGCATAATTACATAGACATTGCAATATATATTTTTTCATTTGAACACAGTTCAGAAGAAAACTACACCTGCTATTCATCACAAAAGCATTTTTATTCACTCATTTTTCCATCTATATAAAAGCAGGTACTCTTTTTGGTGAATATCTCATTGCTAATCTGGATTCAGCACAGTTTGTATGTCAAGTTCCATAAAAAACAAAATCCAAAAAGAATAATTCTCCTTTGATGCACCAGAAATAATGTAATTCAAACCACGTATAAAGATTGTCAGCAAGAAAACACAGCCCTAATTAACAGAGCTAGACGTGGTCCACAAAATTCAATTCAAACCCAGATTTCAAGCCCTTTAGAGATCTGGAGGTGTTTGGATCTGGGGTTTGGTTTAGCTCATTAGAGGAATGGGCCAGATCCATGTTTGGATTCTGAGTTTCTCCAAGTTCTGGGCAGTTCTGATCTGGGTTTAGGGTTCAGGCTCATCTTTAATATTTCATCTTTCCATTTTCCACTGTAAGCCACCCCAACCCCAGTACTGCAGGTTTACATCTGGCTCTTCCACTGAGCAAACTTCCCAAATGCCCAAAGCAGGAGAATACCCAAGTGGTGCAACTCTGCTTACCTAGGGAAACGAACACTTCCTGCAAGAAGGAAAGCACCAACACAGAAACGAGAAGAGCCATGCTTATCCCATGTCCTCTTGTCTCTCTCTATCTCCAAAGCCTCATGTTGCTCGTAGAGTCTGCAGGCACCATTAATTGACAGTAGAGGCTGCAACCTGGGCGTGCGTCTGAGTAGGAAAGAGAAAAAAAATCTCTCACCTTACTCAGGGACGTAGTCTGCAGCGTGCATATGACGAAACAGTGTGATAAGTAACCCTAATAATAACCCTGCTCTGCCCCCACGGCCTTGCAGTGAAGACAGCCCAAAGCACATGCTTCAGAGGAGACATGTCCCACATCAATGCAACCCCAGCACATTGACCTTTTCAAGAAATAACAACAGGGGAGAGTGGATAATGGAAAGAAGATGATCAGAGAAATTAATTGCCAAACTGAAATGACCTGGATGGAAATTTCCTTGTGCTGCTTCCCCTGGAGGAGGAGAACTCCCAGTTCCCTGACGGGACCCCATATTAAAAATGACATTTTGGGCTGGAGAGTTTCCTTCCCCCTCACACTTTGACTCCCAACTCTTCCTCGCCTCACAATCCCTGATCACCATTGTCCATAATGTTCAACATTTACACTGTCCCATCTCACCCAGCAGCCTCACCCTCACTGCCTCCCTTGGCCTCCAAACCCGGATCAGCTCACCCTCACAAACACGGTCCATCCATCAGGCCTTCCTAGGCAGCGAGTGTTGGAGTTCTGCTCTGGAGCTAGAGGGCTGGCAGCCCTTGTCCTAGGTAGCAGGCGATATTCTTATCGCACTTCAAGCTGAAAAGCCCCTATTTTGAATGTGAAAATCTTGTGTTACTAATATTATGAAGTTTGCGGTGTTGTTGTAGCTGTGTTGGACCCAGGATACAAGAGAGACAAAGTGGGTGAGGAAATATCTTTTACTGGACCAACTTCTATTGGTGAAAGAAACAACTTTCGAGCTAAACAAAACTTTGTGTAGCTCAAAAGCTTGTCTCCTTCAGCAACAAAAGATGGTCCAATAAAAGCTATTACCTCACCCACCTTGTCTCTCCAACATTATGAGGAACCTCTACCGTAAATGAGAGTGATGCAGAAGGTAGAGGGAGGAGAGTCTGATGGACTGAAAAGAGAGGAAGAAAGTGGGTGACCATTACTGGATCACCTCAGGGCAGCAGGATGGTGAAGATAAGGCCAGTATAGGCAAGTGCAGCTGCGGTGGCAGTGTCCATCAGTGAACCAGGCTGCACTGACTGAGTGTGTAGGGTTGGATGGAGATGAGGGGTCGTGGATGGCAGTGAGTTTAACGGGCACAGAGCAGCCATTCCTGAATGAGCTGAAGGGGGTGAAGGAGGAGGGGGGACTAGGGATGAAGCAGTCAATTCACAGAAGAGGAGGAGAATCAATGTTAAATAATGAATTCATTACTTAGAGAGACAATTAAAAATGGCAGTTAAATCAGTTAATGAATCAGTTCGATAATTAATCATCAGGTAGACAATTAAAGCTGCCGAATAAGCGTGACGGGCCAACTAGCAGGTTTGGGTGGGCAATAGGGAAGGTGGCCAGATGGGCGGCAGGCAGTGCTGCAGGAGGGTCCGTGGCCAGTTACCAAGGAGCAGTTCAGCCAGCTGAGGGGAGACATCAGCAGCAGTCTCTGGAAGTAGAAAAGGCTGCAGAGGTCTCTTTCCCAGCACTGCTGGTAAGAGGGGCTGGACTCCCCAGGGCAGGGGACAGGCCAGAGAGGTGACAGCCATGCAAGTAGACAAATGGCTGGAATTTGAGCATGACGTTGGCACAAGCAGCCCTGCTCTTACCAAAAGTGCCATGTGGTCTTTAATACACCGGTGCTCAGAGCCTCGATTTGACATTTCATCTGAAATACAGCACCTGTCCCAGCTCAGTGTTTACTGACGCCACACTGGGACCTTGCATTCAGTGCTGACTGACTGGGACCCATGTCACCTTTTGAGTCCCCGACTCCGCTTCCTTGAAGCCTCTTGAGTTTCCCTTGGGGAGCAGGGCTTAATTTGTAATGAAAGAGGTGCCGGGGCTCCAGGAATTTTTTTACATTCATAACTGATGCAGCAAGCCCAGAGGTGCCGGGGCTATGAACTGCCAAGCCTAGAGGTGCTGGGGCTGAGGCCTGGCAAGTCCTGGCACAAATTAAGCACTGCTTGGGGGTCTCCAAACCAAGGACTGACCCTGCCGACTGGCTCACAGCACACGGTGCAATGTCTGCGAGTTGTGTGTTTCACCATAAACAAATACCCCCCTCAAGTGGCGGCTCAGTGGTATTTACATCTTTGCATCTGGAAGGAAACCACTGAGATCAGTGAAAGTAGCGTGATCTCTGAAATAGTAACACAGAGGTTGGCATGCTAGTTGTTGGGAATGGGTCTGTTTTATGGGGAGGGGCGAACTGGGTGTTAATGTTGAGGCTGACGTCAGAGTTGTTGAGGTACCCTTAGCTGGTGATTTCCTTAGCTGTAATGTTTGAGGTTGGGCTTGTTCTCTGGATGACTTCAATGACCCCTCTTCTCTTAAATTTTGCTTAGCAACCGTAACCATCAACCAACCAGATCCTTTGTTTCTGGATAATATCATGAGCTCCGTAGCTCTGTGGTATCGGCCCCGACGTGGGTCTAACCCATGCTGCTCCTGTGTTGTAAACATGCCACCCACCACAGTGAGGCCTGGGACTCCCCTGAGAGGCTTCTGGGCAGATTAGATCAGCTCTGCCCCCTTCTTCCCAGCTCAAGCTGAGGATGAGAGAGTTTAGCCATAACATGAGGGTTTGCATCCGATTTCCCAAGACACACCAATCCTCCTCCCGCCCCTCCACCCCCCCACATACACACCCTCAGCCCATATAAGGCAACCTTGCCAGCTACACACGGGTCTATAGCCATGAATATACAGGAGAGGCTGTGTGGAGATGACGCCACTAAAAGGCCCCAAGGGACCAAAATATAAATACCTCACTCTTTGCCTGGCAACCATCGCCATGGGGACAGTTTGCAGCCTCAAGTGTTGCATTTCGGGTTATATCCCCGCTCAGAGGTCTTCCGGTGCTTTGTGTTGCCATGGGAACAGTCCCAAAGCCAGGACGAGGCATTGGGCCCCTTGCTGGGAGAGGAAGAGCTCGCCACTGTAAATAAATGGATTGATTGAAGTAGGAAAGTCCTGAAGGGGAGTCAGCATGAACCAGAATACCATTCAAACTGGCATTCCCAACTGCCTCCATGCCAATCCCAGCTCTCCCACTGACTCACTGGGTGGCCTGGGCCGTGAGTCTCAGTCCCTCTTCTGTAAAATGGGGATAAATGAGGCTTTGCCCACGGTGGTCGTGAAGCAACATGCATTCCCTGCTGTTTGTAAATGGCTCAGAAGAGGCACCGTGCTGGCTAAGCACTAGGAATGATCACCATTCAAATGGAGGGAAGGAGGGCTTTGAACCACAAAGCGCAGCAACGGCTAGAAATGCAGCCCTGTGATCGTCTTGCTTTGCCAGCTTTCCCCATGCCCATTGTATCGAACATGCTCTGTTTACAATACAGTTATCCCCATGGTACAGATGGGGAGACTGAGGTACAGAGTGACTTACCCAAGTCACCCAGCAGAAGAGCTGGGAATAGAACCCCCAGCTGCTGTGTCCCTGTTCAGCGCTCTATCTCCTGGACCGCACAGCCCCTCTGGCCAAGCCCGGCCTGGCTGCCAGGCCAGACGCTCAGCCCTGTCTCTGGAGACACAGTGATCGCTATTACTCTGCCAGTTCTCAGCACCAGCAATGGAGACTGCGGAGTCAGGACTGGGCTGGGGATTCGTTGATGCAGCAGACAGCCGAGACCGGAGGTGCCACTTCTGCGGTTAGCCTGGATCTGCAGTGCTGACGGCTTTCAGTGGTGGTTGGTTCAGCTGAGCTGGAAATCATGGAGGCAGAACACTGCGCAGCACCGGGGTTGCTGAGGCCCTGAAAACAGATGGGCAAGGAATCCTCTGAATCCAAAGCAGAGGCCCCGGGATTGTTATTTGGTGCTGATGATGAGACAGTGGCATCAAGATGGTCTGGAGCCATACAATGCCCTGATGGGCTGGGCAGCCCTCCCGGATGCTTCTGCCTGCTTCAGCACAGCCCCTGCCCCGGCCCCTGTCAGAGCTTCGCTGAGGAGCTTTGGAATCGGCAGGAGTTATTTCCCCGTTGCTGGGAAATCTGGTTGTTGAAACCAATAAGAGCATTAACAAGGGAAATGCTCACCCCTCCCCCAGGCTCTTGGCGGGCTAATTATGCCAGCCTTAATAACAGCCTTTTGTCACCAAGGCTGCCTGCAAGTCTGCCCCAAAACACAAGGCAGTCGGAACACCATCAGCAAAGTCCTCTGGCTCGGGGGAGAGGGACAGCAGTCTCGAGGAAGGGGGCTGCTGAGGAGGTTTGGGCCCAGCAGAGTGGAAGCACTATGTTCATTACAGTGAGATATGGAGGTAAGTGGGGGAAGCTCAGACTTTGCCCTCTGGACCCAGCTTCTCCAAATCAGCTGGTTTCTCTGATCACGAAACCTGACAGCATACTTTGTGTTCCTCTTCCGGCCACCATTCAGTGGTCCTATCCGTTTGCCTTAAGTCAGTGGCCTGGGCAAGTGTATTGGGGAGACTGTGTTGTCTAGTGGCTAGGGAATAGATCAGGGAGTCAGGAGACCACTGTGTGAGTTCCCTGTGATTCAGTTTCCCCATCTGTAAAACCATGTATTTCACCTCCTTTGTAAAGAACTTTGAGATTGAGGGATAAAAAAACTTAAATCAGAGCTAAGCATTATCTGGTATTATTTGCAGACAGACCTCAGACCATTAAAGGTGACTTTACTCCATCTTTCTAAGGGAGGTTAGTCACTGCAGACTTTTACTGTTCTGTGGTTTCAGGGCCATACAGCGTAATGAAGCAATTTGACAAAAGACACCAGATGAAAACCAAGTTCCCGTGTTTTCCAGCTGCCCCTGCTCCACAGAGGGGTTTGTGCTTCTCTGAAGTGCAGCTCCTGCATCCTCAGCAAAGTGACTGTGCAGAAATGTCATCTCTGCTCCATGTGTCTGCAGAGTCATCGCCAATCACATCAGTGACAATAGCTTTTATATTCATTTGCTCTCCTGAGCGCCTTAGCCATATCCCCTTCCTGCCCAGTCTCACCCGCCTGCTGGATGACGCTGGCATCTTAAGTCCCTTGGCAAAACAGGGACTGGGGGCAGCTTGTATCACTGCAGACCAACTCCCGGCTCACTTGCTCCAAGTGGACTTGCTTTGACCCAGGGCCCACGGCCTGGGCACCAGCAGCAGAGTGAAGATAGCCCACTGACTGACGGGCTGTTTAGCTGCAGAAATGGGTCCCCTGAGAACATGATAGTTTGTTGATTTGCTTTGTAGAGTGCAACCCATTGAGTGCTCTTAAAATGAAGGGTTGACAGCTCAGGCGAGGCCCAGCAATAGCGTGAGTGGGCACCGTGCAGGCCTTACCCAAACTCAGCTAATGGCCCTCAGTCGCGACCTGCAATCTCTGCTATTCAAGCTCTGAGCCCTCCAACATTTCTTCTAAAGCACTGCAGTCCTGACCTGCAGATCCCCCTGCTAGCCTACCCCTGGACCCCTGTCCCCAGTCTGTTACTGCACCTCCATACTGACCTGCACCACCCCTTGCTGTTCATGTGCTGGGCCTCTCTAATCTCGCTCAATTAACAAGTTTTTGAGGCAAATATCCACTGGTGACTAAGCTGAGACTCCCAAACTCAAGTCACGTGTGACATTCGTGGGTTTGCAGAGGGGAAAGCGAAGGGCCCGATCACACCCTAAGTTCCCTATTTCTTCTATTTTATGAGACCAAGTTTAAAAAACCAAACTGAACCCACAAGCATCTTATGAAGCAGTGAGACATATTCCTAAACCACCAGAATACTCTGGATGCCTCCTGGTCCGGTTTGATTGTGGTTCTAAGGACAAGGGAAGGAGGAGCACAGGTCTGTAGCACCCCAGGTCTGGCTATGACACATCCCCTTCTGCAGTAAAACTTACCCTCCCTTTTCTGTCTGCCACATTCGCTGCCATGAGCAGATAACGTCTGTCTCGTCACTGCACTTGAACCACCCACTGCAACTCATTGGGTTATGCAGCTCCTAAACTTGGGGAAAATCTGTCTCCTCATCTGCTGATTCCCTTTCCCTGCTTCACAGCTGACTGCCAAGAGATTGTGAACGTGCACTGCCTGGTCCTGACCCTCACCGCGCACCTGAAGAAGAAATGCCAATGTCGGCCAGAAGGTACCATGTCTCCATCCCCCTCTTAATGAGTGAAGGCCACCTGCCTGGGGGACAGACACAGGTGCTCTTAAAGTATCAGACATGATGAGGGAGCTGGTGGAAAGGTGAAAAATGGGTCAAACTGGGATTAAGGGGGTGAGACTGAATTGCAAAAAGGATGGGGGTAGAGCAGATGACGTATTTCCCTCTGTCTTGTCTCATAAAGGGTCATAAAGTTTGTGATCAGTGTAACATACTAAAAATAATACACTGGAAAATACATTCATAGAACCCCATGGGATCCCAAAGTCCTTTATTAAGCAACAGGCAAACTGCAATGGTTTGCTAGGTGTTTCAATGACCTAAAAATATTGATGTTACAAAATGTGGGGGCATAACCGCTGTGTACCAGAGCAGGCAAGTGAATTTCATGTCTCTGTAACCAGGTCACTTGTCAGGGTGGAGTCTCTCACTGGCTGTGCCAAATGGGAGTAGCTCCATACCTGTCATGGACAGGTGAAGATGAAGCAGAGGGCTGCACTGGACACTCAGAAAAGTTAATCCACTCAGAAAAATTAATCCTAATGAACTAAAACTGTAAATTTAAACTGGATTAGTTAAACTGCACTAAGTGGTTGTGTGGACACTCTTATTCAGAATT
Organism: Caretta caretta; assembly: GCF_965140235.1. Taxonomy (NCBI): domain Eukaryota; kingdom Metazoa; phylum Chordata; order Testudines; family Cheloniidae; genus Caretta; species Caretta caretta. Next base: position 13,879,004 of record NC_134220.1, on the reverse strand, counting down.
AAAGTGACCTTAATTTGGTTTAATTTAAGTCACTTTCCTGAGTGACCCTGTGTAGTTAAGCCCACTCTAACTCTGTATGAATTGTAGAGCTGGGGGTACATAGGAACTTCTTAATCCAATCTCTCTCTCCAGATTGCATTGATCTCCTAGATGAATTGGGGACCCTGGTAAACCTGAGCGAAGTGGAAAATCCTGCATCTGAGCTGGCCAGTAAATACCTCGAGGAGAGGCAGCGCTACATCCTCCTCAGAGTCATTCGTAAGTGACTTGCCAAGACTCTGCAGGCTGAGAATGCTGCCGGGCTCCCTCCAGAGCAACGTACCCCATTATAGGGAAGGATCCCCACTCCTTCCTTCTATGGGATTTCGTTTGTTCTACACAAAGATACATGAACAAAGTTAGTGGGATATTCATCCCACTATGTAGAAATGAAGAGCGCAAAGGTACAAGCAAACAAAGGAAATGCTCAGTGTTCATTGCAAATGGACACCGCAAAATAGCGTATGAGTGCAGGTAGATGGATAGATAGAAACCATGCAGCAATTGTATCATGACAAACTCCCAACACCATGTGTCATGCTAGCGTGAAACAATTACTTCTTCTTGAAGTGACTTAGCAGAACTACACAAGCTAAAGCAGGTCTTATGGCCCAGTAAATTTTTCCAGGATATGAAATGAAGGAGCATGGTTCTGCTAATTCTGTTGGCAGGAGGAGAAGGCTCGGAATCAACCTACTATGAGTCCCTACTGGAGAACCTGGGAAAACACCACCCTGAGCTGGCAGGTGAGAGCTGGGGTCCCATTGCATCAAATCCCCATAGGGAGACCAGTGACATAGACGTATAACATCAGACATTGTCATTCAAATCCCTGCCATGTGCACCATCATTAGCCCCTGCATTTCATAGTCCCTTTTGCAGAATTTGGCCTGAGGTTGGTTTGCTCTGGCTAAAGGAACAAAAGATCCCAGGAACAGGGGGTGAAAAAAAGGAACAAAACTAGCAAAGCCAAAATGTGTATGTTTGGCTTAAGCCAGGAAGTATTTCCCATCCTTACTACATGCAGCTTTCCATCTTCAGTGTTTTGCAAACATTGTCTTACTAATCCTCATTACATCCAGGGGTGGCGGGTAACATACCAACCCCATTTCGTGCATGGGACAACAGAGGCAGAGGGATGAAGTGTTTTACATTAGGATAAAGAGGGACAGATGGTCAGAGCAGGGATTAGAAAGCACAGGAGTTCCTTGTCTCCTAATCCTGGGCTCAGGCCACTAGACTCCATCATTCTTTCTATTGCCATATTAAAAAAGGAAGGAATCAGTTAGCTGGCAAAATCCCTGGTTTAGTAAACAGGAGCCTAGCAAGAAACTAACAGCTGGTTTCTGGGTTTGCTTCCCAGAGCGGCTGCAGAAGTTATCAGCACACCCTCAGCTGAAGGACAACACGAGGAGGAGTTCCATGCAGAGAAAGTTTCGCCCACTGAAGGAACCACCCCAAGGCTCCCCAGCAAAATTCAGAAGCACACAGCAGAGTAAGAAAGGCTCTGTTCCCTCCAGCAGGCCCACCTAGATAGGGTATCATCCGTTGCGGGAACAAGGCCTCCAGCTGTTTGGAAGCATCTCACAGGGTGAAAGACAGCCAGCCAGGTGGAGTCAAACTGTAGGGCAGGATGCAAGACGACACTGCTTTACAAGCAGCATCCTTATCACAGCCAGACTGAGCCATAATCAGAGACACCCCCTTGAACCTTTTTAAATGGAAGGCTAGCTAGGCTTATGCCACCCTCTGAACCAGAGTTTAGACCTGTCAGGGATAACAGACTAAAACGTAGTAAAGACTTTACTTTTGGTACTAGCAACTCTGACACACAGCGAGCAGGTCTCTTCTGCGAGAAGGTGCCACATCTGTAGTCACAACCCAACACAAGCCACAGTTCTTTCCAAATGAAGTGTACATGGTAACACCTAACAACCCCTATTAGAAATAGGAGAACTTTGTGATGTGTCAGTGTTCTCAAGCCTACTTGCTGCAAGCCATTTCTCCAGTACTGTAAACGCCCCTGCCCTCCCCAGGCTAAGGGCAGCTGGTACATGTATACTAAAAAAAGTAATCTATTGACGTTAGTGAGAGGCAAATGTGGATTACTTTATTCCTGTTACCACCACGCTAGATATGGGAGAGCAAAGTGGATTGTATTCTGTCTGCTTCATCAAAAGCAGAATTTACATTCCAATGGGAGGCTCTTTATGACTGATCACGCATAATCCAGAAAAGACTCAGCTTGACTTTCATTTGCAGGTTGAGGTGTAGGGCTGGCCACCAAAGAGAAAAATATAGTCTTGGAAACTGAGCAAGTCTGATATGGAATCCTTGCAAGGCACCCAGCCAGGAATCCCCTGGTGCCTCTTTCACAGTAACTGCTTTGCAAGCAGCCTTTGTGAAAGCCCAGTTCCAACATCTCCTGTCCCCATCAGGAACAGCTTCACCTTGTACAGTGGGGTTTTTTTTGTGTGTTTGTTTTTCTAACCACTGATTAGAGAGAGTGCCTCCTGGAGGAATATTTTTATGAACCAGACTAGAATGTAATTCATCAAATACTAAATACACAGAATAAAACAATGGTTTAAAGGATTGTGGGAAATGCAGTTTTGTTCAGCAGGGAACTGGTTTCTTTCACACATGCATTAGCAAATGTGCAAACCCTGATCCAATTTTGAGCTCATTTTCAGTATGTATGTTTGGAGTAGCTTTGACTCCTTAGTTATTTCAGATTTACATTGGTGTTCCCAAGATCAGAATCTCACTCTTTATTCACAAAGCAGCAAGACTTTACAATGTCCTTTGTGCCTAGATTTTACTTGGCACACAGCACATGGCAGTCTGACTGCAAGCCACACATAGTTCAGGAGACACAAACCACTGACAAAAGTTCAGGTCATGAAGTTTTGGTGGCAGAGAGGCTTTCATTGCAAGACGGGTATATCTACTTTTTTTTTTTTTTTTTTTTTAAGAGGAGAAATACTCTTTCCTGTTTAGCAGAACTGGAAAGTTGTAACAGAATTGCACCAGCATAGACTATTACCGGCCACTTACAAATCCATACAAGGAATGAGATTCAGACAATACTGTCCACTGTTCAACAGCAGCTAGAGAGCAATGACAACTAAAATAACCAAGAGATTTTATCCATCTGCAAAGAAAATCCCAATATTAGTATGCAAAGCATTCTTTTCCTGGTCACACAGCAGCTACATTCCTTCCAGCTGAAGCCTGATGACTGTTAACAGTGTCAGTTTCGACTGTGGAAAGGTAACCCAAGTTGCTTCATAGCCAATAAAACTGAAAGTCTTAGCTTTTTGCAGAGCCAGATCTGTGTGGAGTGTCGAACACATTTCAGTTACTGACTAGCTGTACCTGATTGTTAGATGAGGCCTTGCAGCTCCTAGTGCAATGTTAAAGCTGCATGTGGCACCAGTGAATTTAACCTGATGCTAATCACCTTCAGCATACTACTTAACCCACTAAGCCAAAACAAGATCAGCCAGCAATGTTCTTGGTCATACAATTGACCAGGTCACATTTTTCTTCCTACACCTCTGTCCCCATCATGTCCATGAGCGGAGAGGATTTTGAGATGTATAAAAATCCCAGTCAATGAAGCACTTGCAGGGCAGTGCTCTTAGAGATTATCTCTGCTCTGGACTTCCGAGCAGACAAAAATAGTACAGCAGTGGTCGTATACATGTCCTGTGAGAGGAAATCCAGCCCTGGCCTTGTTTGGTTTGGTTTTGCTGAGTCATCCAGCTACATGGATTTTAATGATTCTGCTCCCCTTGTTTGGGGAAGAGGGGAAGAAAACACATTCAGAGATTAGAATGACATCCTACAGTTTCATCTACAATAAGAAACAAAGTATTAATAGATTAAAAAACCATCTCCTTTTATTACATATTTCACTGTAACAAATCAAACAAGATCTGGAGTCTAAAAGCCCCATCAAATTCCAACCATCGTTCTTTCCTGGCAATTCTAGAAGTGTGTTAGCTCTAAGTGGTTCTTTCCGCTGGTTGGACTATCTTCCCTTCAACTGGTTACTTTGGTCACTAGCTGTCCCTTCCAGTCTTGTCTGTACTCCAGGCTCTAGTTTCCCTGTGTTAGTGCTGAATTTCTTCACAAGAGGGAGGAGACACCTACAATAGGAGAGGATGGAGAAGCTCAAGTTCAACATTAGGCAGAAGGGACCCACATATGTCAAATGCCTGACTGAGGTGAACATGATTAGCCAGAACATGCAAACAGGAGTACAAGTTCAACCAAGCACACAAGGGGGTTTGGTCTACTCATCACTTAATTTATTTAGTATGTTGCTCCAGAAGAAGGAAACCCTTCTCCTCTGGCAAACCAAGAAATAGGGAACTGGCTGGCAGTGTTCTGGGAAAGGAGTAGGCTCCCCAAAGGAGCACCCAACCCCTAAAAAAGGGATCTCCAAGCCCACTATTTGGACCACCATTTTCATTCTGCTAAGACATGGACCAAAGGTGTCCCTCTTCCCCTTTTCATGATTCCTGAGCATCTTTATGGAGAGGACTACACTACTGAAATGGCAGAGACGTGAGACTTTGAAGTCACTTCAAAGAGAAGGACAGCAACCTCTTCCACATTTAGGGGGTTTTGTTTCCTTAGGAGGAACTATTAACAAGCTGCTGTTCAAAAGCTCAGAGCCCTACCAGACTAAGTCACACTACTCTTTCAAACATTAGCTTGTCAGTCCCAGATTTGACAGCTTCCCATGTCTGCACCCTGCAGTGAAACCAAGCAAAAAACTCACCATTATTATATTTGCACTGCTTCAGTGCCTCGTTGAAACCCTCACACAAGGTCAAGTCACTCTGATTGGTAGCACAGTCCAAGAACTGCTTCATCTCATAGTGGCAAGGTCCATACTGCGGCTGCTGGTACGCAGGCTGCCTGGGCTCCTACAGACATCCCAAGAAGAAGAAAAACATCCCAGTTTAGGGAGACAAGCTCTGTATTCGTCTTCTGTCCCAATGATCTATCCTGTCTAGATTTTCCTGTTTACCTGCCAGTCACGGCAAATGTGTGACTAAGCTGAGCTCACGTCCCATCACCTTGCATGGTTTTCAAAATAAATTACAGTCCTAAATTCAGTGCATAACCAAATAGCCAGAAGCGAGGGCCATAACTGAAAAATAAAAGCCTTTCCTAGACACCAATATTCTCACATGAGCAAAGGAGCAGTCCAAATGAAAGGTTAGAATAGCATTTTCCCCCATGCAGAGCAGTAATGGAAACTTCCTTTATGCTGTTCAAGTTGTTCGGATGTATACACTTAGGAGGAGGACTATGTTGTGATAATTCAGCCTACAAATTTGCCCTAATTGTGAGCTCAGCTGTGAGAAGCGAGTGAAATTTCATCATGTCTCAACAAATGTTGACTGGAAAAGGTGCAAAAATAGGGTGACCAGACGTTCCGATTTTATAGGGACCATCCCGATTTTTGGGTCTTTTTCTTATATAAGCTCCTATTACTTCCCACCCGCTGTCCCGATTTTTCACATTTGCTGTCTGGTCACCCTATGCAACAAGGACAGACTGAACTAGTCCAAACAAAAAAAGGCCTACAACTATAATTCAAGGACTGTGTTAAGATCATGACTAGTAAGAAGAAAAATGCACCAAAACTCATGTCAGATATTAGGCCTAACTGGTTGACAAAATAACTTGGGGATGGGCTATTCCACCCATTACTCCCTTTCAGGGTCCTCAAAGAAAGATACTTTGGGGAGGAAAAATTAGCTACTGGAGTGAGCTTCACCATCAGGGCTGGTACCCCTACCATCTCCTGAGACTCCAGGCCTCATCATCCTGATACGGAGAGATGCTCTGACCAGACCAGGCCAGAGAGTGGGACCCAGATGACATCACCTCTGGTTGAATGCCAATCATCATCTGGGATAGGAGACTTCGCCTCTGGACCACCACCACTTGGTACTCTTTTCCTTCCCTACCTTATCTCTCTCTTTTCTCCCCTTCTGTCTAATAAACAGCTGGCTCATCTGGCCAGGACTGCATATTTTGCAACAATGCTATAAGCCAGTAACCAGAAAGAGGCAGCTAAAAGTAATACCCCAAGCAGCCCAATGCCCGTGCAAGTTTGCCAGATCTCAGAGTGCAGATAGAACCACGTGCTGTGCCTGTGTTTTTCCAGCATTGAGGATGCAAATGAGAGTCAAAACTAGAGACAAAAGCTCTATTGTCTCTTTGCTGTTCTTCTCTCCCCCTCGTCTTCATCTCGTTTTGTCTCAAAGGAAGCAGGATTAGACTTAACCTCAACTAACATTCTCTTCTCCCCAAAACGGACAGTTGTGATGCATTCTAAGACTGTCAGACAAGAGGGGAGGGGAGTTCCTTCTAAAAACTCTCTCCAGCTAAAGTGGAAAAGAAGGCCTTAAAACTTTACATTTCAAATGCTGCAACGGTCTTTCATTCTTTTCTGTATCTTTGAATAAAAAGTTAAAGGATTTTTAATGGTGCATTTGCCATGGTACTAAGCAGGCTGAGGTCTCTGTATGCCAAACCCCAGACCTTGTTTAAAACGGTTTACTGTTGGGCAGTGACTGAGTTAGGTTAACACCTTTGACTCATTGGGCCCATACATTCCATGTAAATTACTAGACCAGCGACCAACATTCAGCCAAACAATCTACAGCTTCAAACGCCAACCACATTTTATGTTGAGTTCCAGTGGGCTCCTGTGCTGACACTTTGTTCCTGCAGGACAGATGGAATTTGGAGGCTTCTGGACTTGAACCGGCTATGTAGACTGCACGACTAGACACCAAGGCAGGGACTCTTATCTGTTTTCCCAGTGCCTAGGACAACTGGACCACAATCCCCAATACTCCGGTGCTACCACAACAGAAATACAGACTGCCTTATGTCCAATTTAAAGACACTCTAGAGAGGGCAGTGATGAGAAGCAGGGAGGCAGAATGCTGAGGAAGGCAACATCTCTATCAGTCTATACTGGGGACCTTTTAGGAAGCAGCTCCACATCCAACAACTAACCTTGACTACAAGAGTCCAGACATCATCACAGAATATCAGAGTTGCAAGGGACCTCAGGAGGTCATCTAGTCCAACCCCCTGCTCAAAGCAGGGCCAATCCCCAATTTTTTTTGCCCAAGATCCCTAAATGGCCCCCTCAAGGATTGAACTCACAATCCTGGGTTTCGCAGCCTTCACAGAAAAAGCCTTTCTAAAGGAGATTCCTGGGTTTCTTGTACGGGCCACAGCCTGCCTTACCAGCACCTAGAGATCTAGCTAATCCTTGGGGCAGGCTCAGTTTTATGTAACAGTCATGCCACAGGTTTCACTTTGCTAATAATTTCTACTTTTAGATGCCCCACATCTCTCCAAGGGGGCAGGTGGATCCCAACACTGCTTCCGGGCAGAAAGGAAACAAGACCTGCTGCTCTGCATCTCCACATGCTCTTTATGGACCTCATTAATCTCCAACAGCCCGGTAAAACTGGTCAGGATTAGTCTCACTTTACACAGAGAAAGCGAGGCAGAGCAATTCAGCAACTCCAGTGCCAAAGAGTAACCATTATCAGGGGCAGGATTAGAACTAGCGAGTTCCTGCCTTCCAGTCCCAAGTTTAGACTCAGGACCAGTTCAAACAAATGGGGGCCCAGAAAAGTCATCTAATTGCCCCTCCTTTTAAACAGCAAGGCCCAAAGCTAGTGTGCTCTGCCCCAACTGGCTAGAAGGTTAATCTCACAAGTGCAGGGCTGGAGACCAAAAAACAAGTCTGGCACTTTGTGAGTTTGGAATGACAGTTTATGTAAAAGGGGGTGGAAGTTTCCTATTAAACATGAAAAAGGGGGGACATGTTTTGTGCCCCAATCAGGACCAGCATCAGCTTCTCCAGCTAGGAGAGACAAAGGCAGGTTAATGTCAATGATTTATTTTATAATGCTTTAGTTTAATCAAACTCCTAAAGCCAAGGCAGGTTTTCAGAAATTAAGTTCAGCTAGTTTCAAAATATCTATACCCACTGATTTTTGATAAAAATGACAGTTTTTACTGTGTAATAAAGGCATCTTATTAAGTTTAAAGCCAAACTGACCCGCAAAGTTCAATAAATCAATGTTCCAAATCCAGAGAGATAATACACACGTGGCTGTTTTCTCTACAGACTAGCATCATGTTCTGTTCTCTTGTCTCCACTTAAATCACAGGTTTAGCCTGACCCAACTAGTTCTAAGCACAAACACGCCCCTACACAAAAGGCACCTCAGAGGTTCCTTAGTAATAGTGGGGCTTAAAGTGGATATTGTTTGTGTTTTCTTGGAGTGTACGTAGGCCCTCTAGGACACCAGATAACCAGCCCTGCTTCCTGGACTCCATGAACCTCTGAAGAATAGTTTCTTAATGAAACCATGGAGCTGCATTACCTGGATAGCACTGGCTGGTTTCGCTGGCTCAATGCTGCTACCACCACTGAATGCCCCAGTAAGAGCACTGCCAACCACATGGCCCACCGCAGATCCAACGGCAACCCCGGCAGCAGTGGTAGCCATCTGGGCCATCAGGCCAGGCTGCTGGGGCTGACCTGGGGCTGCAACAGCTGAAGGTGGAGGATGAGCATGAGCTGGGGCTGCACTGCTGAGTACAAGGGAAATGAACAAAGAGAGGAGAAAGAAAGATTTTAGTGAAATTTGTAAAGGAAGGAGCTTACACTAGATAACTACCATAGGAATCACATACCCCAGCAGCTTGCCTGCTTGTGGTCCCACCCAGATATATTCCAAGGGTGGGAAAGAGGGAGAATACGACATGTGGTATTTTTCTGAGACGGATTTGCAGCAAGTGAAAGAAAAGGGACCCCAGCTGCTCAGTTTTCACAGAAGTCAACTCAATAGCTTTGTGGTTACAAATCTGGCACTGCCATCCCAGAAACAGGGTTTTATTTACTTCCTGCCACACTTCTGTGTGCACAAACTCAGGAATTCACTCCACCTTCTAAACATACACCTACTTCCAGTCAAATGCGTCAAGATGACACTACCATGGCTAAAGTCACCTTGAAATGCCCATCCCTCTCAACCAGCCAAGGACACTGGTAGGAATGCAGCTGGCATCGTACTTTCGCAACTGGTTAGTAACCAGTTGCAGAGCAGGGTCAGGATCCCAGAGGGCGAGGCTTGTCTTTCCAGCAACAGGAGGAGGTACAGCGTGTATAGCTGGTGTGACTGTGGGGAGGAGCATGTGGACAGGCAGGCCGAAGGTGACCCACGGAGCCCCCGCCCCCCACAGCTGACTTGAGGAGTCACTCCAGGTGAAGCCCTCCCTGGGGTGATCGCCAGGGCAAGGGACAGCCCAGGCTGGAAACCAGGGCACCGCTAGCCCATTAAGGGGCAGGGATTAGTACATTACCAGTCTGGGGAGATTCACCACGAAGGGTCCCTCAGAACGTGGGCGAAGGACTCATGCTAACCCAGCTGTCCGGCCTCGTGTGCGCGGTGAGGCTCAGAGCCCCTTTCCCAAGCCCGAGGAAGAGCTCTGGGTCTGACCGACAGAAGCTGGGCCGATGCCCGAGGCCACCTCAACCCACCCTGTCGCGCTGGAGAGAGGCACGGCTCAAGCACAGGGCACGCGAGGAACCGGAGCCAGCCCCAGGCTTGGGGCGCAGGGGCTGGGCTGCAGCCCACGCGCGCTCCGGAGCGGGAGCGGGGCCGGGGACTCACGCGGACTCTCACTGTCCCGGGCAGCCCCGGAGCTCGGGACCCTGCACCCGCCCCCACCGCCCCCACCTGGCTGCAGCCGGCCGGGCCGCCGCGCTCCTGCTCCCCCTGGGCATCCTGGGGCCGCCGCCTCCGTCCCGAGTCTCCTTGAGCGCGGGTGCTGCGCAGCCGGTTTAAAGGGCGAGCGAGGGAACCCACGTGGCCAGGCTCTGCCGCTTGGCTACTACTGGGCATGCGCCCCGAGACTCGCGCATGCTCCGTGACAGCACGTGAAGCCTCTGCCCTCATTAGGTCTGCCGTCACTTTGCTCTCTGCGCAGGCGCCCTCCTTCCACGTGGGCCTAGGCCAGAAACTGGCTGTCCCAGAGCCATACATTTGACCTTCAGCTGCTTTCCAGATAGTGCTGGTGGGAGCCAGGCAGGGACGGGCCTTGTGGTCAGTGCAGGATAATGCCCAATGAAGGCGCCTTGGCCTAAGGCTCCAATGCCACTGGGAAGAGTCATTCCCACCAGATTGGTCTGCGTGTCCATGAGCTCTCAACCCTGCCGCTGCATAGCGTCATCCTTGCCCGCCTTCCTGGCTTTCTGGTTAATGGGGGGGGAGGGGATCCTGCAAAATCGTTTTTGAGGTAACTTGAGGTCACGAGTGGAAAAGGCTGAAAACCATTGGTCTGTCCTGTCCCTGCATTTGTAAAGCACCCACCATGGTATATATATGAAGAGACGTAGATGAGTGATACAGAGCGCTCCTTGGTATATTTCTCTCATGGCCTGCGGCTGCATGGCTTGGGCCGTGAGCCCATCACACCCCAGCAATTAAGCAGAGTTGGTTCTAGTGGCTTCTTGGACAGGGCACCTCCAAGGGGTGCCCAGTGACAGCGATTCTGCCTGAGGCACTCTTGCTTAGTAAGAACTGAACTCTTGCCCTGGTGTTGTCGGAGGGAGTGCTGTGCTGTGCTCTTGGAGCTGTCCGCTGCTTCCAGGACAGTCAGCCTGCTCCCTCTCCTGGCCAAGCAACATTGCTGGAAACTTGTTGTTTGTCTCTGCACACCACTGATCTCCAGGACAACATCTTTAGTATATCCATAGCGTTCCCACTGTTGTTCCAGAAGACACTTAAATTACGGCCATGGCAATTAGTTTTCCCAGGGCTAACATTATCATAATGGCAAGTTGACATATTTTTGGTAGAGTCTCCTGTACCTGCTCACTAAGAATAGATATAATTATCTTACCAGAATTCAGTCCGTTTAAAAAATGACTATCACGGTGTCCTTTTGTCATGAGACAAACAACCGGTGTGTCACATGGTTCAGTAACTAGCCATGTGCCCACCAGAGGGTGCTATCTGACTTCTTTTAGCTGCACTACCATGAAGTTCAGTATGGTGGGTGTATGGAAGGAAGATATGCACACACACACACGCGCACGCATGCATGCACGCATCTGAGGGTGCTCTTTTTACATAATCTCTTACAAAACATTGTTCAGCTCTCACGGGAAATCAGGCTTTTAATATTTGTCTATCAAGTATTTCTAAGGCATCTGTCACCTTAGTATCTAAATCAATACACATTCAATGAGCATTTTACCCAAAACAAGGTTTATCACAGTTGAAGAAGTCGTATATTGATAGCGGTAGGTTTAAGTTGAGAGGTAGGGTGCTGGCCTGGGGCTTGGCATACCTGGTTCAGTTCCCTCTTCCGCCCCAGAATTTGTGTTTGATCCTGGAGAAGGCTCTCTGTACTGCAGTTCCTTGTTTGAAAATTGGGAATAATAGCATGGCCCTGCCTCACAGGGGCACTGTGAGGATAGATATATCAGAGACTGAGCAGAGCACAGATACTGCAGTAATGGGGCAGGGTAATTACCTAATCCTTGGTCTACACTACGGGGTTAGGTCGAATTTAGCCGCGTTACGTTGATTTTAAAATGACCGCGTCTACATAACCAACCCTCTTCCATCGACCTAAAGGGCTCTTAAAATCAACTTCTATACTCCTCCCCGACAAGGGGAGTAGTGCTAAAATCGACCTTGCTGGGTCGAATTTGGGGTAGTGCGGACGCAAATCGATGGTATTGGCCTCCGGGAGCTATCCCAGAGTGCTCCATTGTGACCACTCTGGACAGCACTTTGAACTCTGATGCACTAGCCAGGTACACAGGAAAAGCCCCGGGAACTTTTGAATTTCATTTCCTGTTTGGTCAGCGTGGCGAATTCAGCAGCACAGGTGACCATGCAGTCCCCCCAGAATCACAAACGAGCTCCAGCATAGACCAAAAGGGAGACACTGGATCTGATCGCTGTAGGGGAGAAGCACTGTGCAGGCCAAACTCTGATCAGAAAGAAGAAATGCAAATATATTTGCCAAAATCGCACAGGGTATGGTGGAGAGACGCTACAACAGGGACACACAGCAGTGCCGTGTGAAAGTTAAGGCACTCAGGCAAGCCTACCAAAAGACAAAGGAGGCAAACGGTCGCTCCGGGTCAGAGCCCCATACATGCCGCTTCTATGATCAGCTGCATGGCATTCTAGGGGTGACCCTACAACTACCCCACCACTGTCTGTGGACACCTGCAAGGGGCTAGTCTCACGCAACAGGGAGGAGGATTTTGGGGATAAGGAAGAGGAGGAGGAGGAAGAGAATGTGCAGAGGCAAGTGGTGAATCCGTTCTCCCCGGCAGCCAGGACCTTTTCATCACCCTGGAGCCAATACCCTCCCAAGGCAGGATTCCAGACCCTGAAGCCGGAGAAGGCACCTCTGGTGAGTGCAGATTTGTAACTAGAGTACAGGGTTTAAAAGCAATTGTGTTTAATGTTTGATTTGCCCTGAAGAATTGGGGTGCTCTCCTGATGGTACTTTGAAAGCCTTTGCAGAAGGTTTCTGGGGAGGGCTGCCTTATTTCGTCCTCCACGGTAGGACACTTTACCATGCCAAGCCAGTAGCAAGTCTGGAATCATTGCAGCACAAAGCATGGCAGCGAATGGTCCTGGGTTTTGGTTGCATTCAAGCAACATTCAGTCTATATCTTTCTGTTAGCCTCAGGAGAGTGATATCATTCATGGTCACCTGGTTGAAATAGGGGAATTTTTGTAAGGGAACAGTAAAAGGACCCCGTTCATGCTGGGCTGTTTGCGCTTGGCTAAAGAGATCATTCCAGAGAATAGCCACTCGGTGGGGTGGGGGTAGGTGTGTGCTGCACATCCACCTGAAAACCCCTCCTTTTAAATGTGAAACCCAACCCATTGCTTGCTCTGGGAAAGGAGGGCGCTGCAGTTTGAAAACATTCCCACATGTTAGGAAGGCGGAAGAAGCCAACCCCGCGTACCAAAAGGCTTAGTATGGCTGCCTGGAAGCCGAATTCTGTTCCCAGCCGTGTGTGATGTGTCACCATACTGGCAGGCGCTCAATATAAAAGGCAAAATGTGACCTTGTACCTAAAGCACATGTGCTGTCTGCTGTGAATTGCTTGATTCACTGTGAAAGAGTCTCCTTAACGCACCAAGGAGGTCACAAGCTACTGAACTGTGCCCCATATGTGCTGGTGTTCCCCTTCTCCCCTGAGAGCCCAGCCGACCATCCCACGACTCTCTGAAAATCAAATGGAAAGACACTGCCCCAGAACCAGGGATTTTTCCATTGGCTGCTGAACCCTTTTCATTATGGCAGGAGCGGGGGAATGGAGAAAAGGCACCAAAAGCAAAAGCACTGTAGGAAACCTCACCGTCCTCACCACCAAATTCCAGAGAGCTTGTTCACCAAGGCAGGAAAGTGGAGATCTTGTGAGCACAGCTGCAGGTTCATGACATTCTGCAAATAGACCCAGTTCAGACAGGCTGACTTTGTTCAGGAGTAAGAGCCCCAAACCGTAACAGAGAGACGGAACCACATCCTCCGGAGTCAGACTAGGGGAGTTTCATACCTCTTTCCCTATTATTGTCTGGCAATTGCCATCCCTTTCTGTCATCACATGCTCCATTAAGAGAGGATCTTTGCAATGGGCCGTTGTTGTTTCTTGCCCAGAAGCTACTGCAGGCTGCAGGGAGGTGGCTGAAGCAGCAGCAGGCTAAAGAGAATAGCACATTCCCTGGGGAGTTAGTGAAGCTGGGGAAGCACTGAGGGTTTTTGTGGAAACCTGCAACTGAGGGAGAATATCCTAAGCTGGACTCAGATATCCATATCTGTGATGTTAGGAGTAGCCATAGAGACTGGCAGATGTCCAGAAGCTGCTTCCTAGTTCAAACCACAGTGTCCCCAATCAGCATGGAGGCTTGTGCTTGTCAGCCCTGGGCAGCAATGTCCGGGAATGATACCGACAAGGCTGTGCTCCCAGTATTTCCTGGACAGCAGGCTGTGGCTGGTTGCTTCAGATCACCTGGCCCGCGAAGTGTCCACCTTTGGGGCTGTGGCGGTTTTGTTTTGGATAGCTTCTCAAAGGTGAATTTAGTGCTAACAAACGTGCCGCAATCCAGGTGTGGCCTAGGCACAAGTAGCCATGCAAGCTTCCCTACCTCCCACCCTCCCTAGTAACATCCTGTCCTCAGGTTCCGCCAATCGATCGCAGCTCCCGCTGGCTGCAGTTCGCTGTTCCAGCCAATGGGGCTGCGGGAAGCGGCAGCCAGCACGTCCCTTGGCCCGCGCCGCTTCCCGCAGCCACCACTGGCCTGGAACAGTGAACCATGGCCAGTGGGAGCTGCGATTGGCCAAACCTGCGGACGCGGCAGGTAACCGTCCCGGCCCGCTGGCGGATTTCCCTAATGGGCCGCATGCCAAAGGTTTCCGATCCCTGGCCTAGATGCTGATACTGCCAAAGAAGGCACCCGCTGGTTCTGATAGCGCGTGCACCAGGAACTGGACTGAGTTGCAAACTCATGTCGGGAAGGCCACTGAACAATCCTCAGACGCAGAATTGGCTGGGCTGTTCTCTGCACTGACGCCGAGGTGGAAGGGGCTCAGTATGTGTGATCTGCAGTTGCTGAGGTATTTGTTACTCGGCCTTTCCAGAGTGTGCTGTGCAGTGTCCCACTGAGTCTGGTTTTCCTAGATTACCTCCCAGATGTTGTGCATGGTGTTATCTGCAGGAACACACTCAAAGCTGACAATAGTCAATTGCAGCCAGCTTCACACACTGCTAGGGAAGCCGGAGAGTTTTGTCATGTCTGCCTCAGGATCTGATTTTCAGGCCTGACCCTCCCTTTGCTTTATCTGGCCCCCTACAAACTGTGATGATGACCCTGTAGTTGTGAGATTCAGGTTCTCAGAGGTGAATGGAGAGGGGTTTTATTACAGGGGGGAGGGATAGCTCAGTGGTTTGAGCATTAGCCTGCTAGACCCAGGGTTGTGAGTTCAATCCTTGAGGGGGCCATTTAGGGATCTTGGACAAAAATGGGAGATTTGGTTGGACTAGATGACCTCCTGAGGTCCCTGATAATCTATGAACCTTTTCTCTCTCTTGATGGCTTTTACCTTCTTATGAAGCAACCCACGAGGGGAAGGGAAGGCAAGTGAACGCAGAGCTCACACTCTGATGTCTGTTTTGAATTTGCACTTCAGTTTCTATAGCACAGCGCTGCCAGACAGAGACAACAAAAAACCCTGAGAGGGCAAACCATTCTCTTAAAGTGCTTGGATACTTAGCTTTGTCTTACTACCCCAAACAGACAGTATCTCAGGGATTAAGTGATACGGGACAAGCAGCTTTCATCTCTGGACACGTCTGTCCAAATATGCCTGACTGCATTTAGCTGGTCTCAGTGTACTGGGCCACATCACAAAACCACCCCACAGTGTGGCATGGCTAGCCGCAGTCTCACCCGCGAAGGCCAGGGCAGGATCAGCCGGGGTGCAGCAGGTCAGAAATGAGAGGGATGGGTGGACCTGTGTAGGGGAAGCTTTCACATTGCTTGTCTGCTCTGTGCCTGGCTCTAACCAATGCTAGCCCTCTCTTCGGAGAACGCAAAATCACTGCAAAATGAGGGAGCCTCACCTGCCAGTGAGACTGGATGACGCAGGGGATGGCTAATGGATAAGGAGCCTTGCTCTTAAGTTGTAGGTCACCGGCCCAGGCCCCAGTCAGGTCTGTTATAACCAAAAATCCTGTTGGAGAGTTATGCACATCCCAAGAACACTATGACTGTTAGAGAGGCCAAGAACTGAACATTCCATGGGGACTAGCTATCTATTTTAGGTACTCATCTGACCCCTATCACTGTCATATCTGAATGCTTCACAATCCTCCCCACGGCCCTGTGAGGTAGGGATTGGGAAGACGGAACTCTCTTCCCCATCAGGGTTGAGACGCATTGGCATGGCAACGTGAGGGCAGCTTGTAATGCCAATCTGTGGACAGATCCAGGACTTCTGTCTCCGGGGCACGACAGCCACTTTATAAGGGTTTAATGGTAAGAGGGCATTGCAATTAGGGAGCAGAACAAAGCTACTTGTTAAAGAGCTGCAGATAAGATGTATGTGAAACACAGTATTTGATTTCAGTGGGATGAGAAATAGCCTTAGCTGCTTATTTATTAAGCTGTTCTTTGCAGCAGCCATTTCCCGAACTAGATTCCCCAGAGGGGGCGCTCCTCCACTCTGCTCTCTCTCTCTCTCTTTCTTTGATCCTCTCCTCATTCTCTTGCCTTGGCTTTTGGTCTTTGCCCTGGAATGGAGATGGGGAATCTAATCTGTCAGTGCCACCCACGCCCCTTGCGGATCAGTCCCAATGCTGCACCTTGCGGGAATAATTCCTGAGAGACAATGAATCATCGCATAGCTCAGGCCACACCACAGCCCTCCACAGATGTTTCCCTTATTCCTTCAGCTTCGCCTACCTCTGTGGTTATTTCTCTCTTAGACCACATCCCGTAGTGAACTCCTTTCCTTGCTGGTGTTTTCACTCACAGCCCGTGTGCCACTTTCTTAGAGACCCAGGGAGTCTCTCACATCTTCCCAGAACCTACAGGCAGGCTGATGGGGATTAGTGCTAGTGAGACTAGATGACCACTGACGTGTTTATCGGTTTCATGCCATGCATCCCAACAGTAGCTTACATGTAGCAAGCCTGCATTCACAGAGTGCTCACAGGTTCCAGTCAGGGCAGCCTGAGATGTTGAATAGCATTTACTGTGTTCAGCTGAGAATTTTTGTTTACCGCAAACTGAATATTTCTGAAAGTCCGTGCAAGCCGGGGCAGAACTAGAGATCAGGATCTGAATGCTGCCCAGTGGGCTGGCAAAGGCATTCAAGTCTTGGTGGACATTAGACATTTGAGCTTTGGGCACAACCCTTGAGAGACTAAGACCCTGAGCTGGCTTTCTGTGTCTACCTGCACTGGGTTCTGGGGGCAACTCCTGAGAAGAGGATCTGAACTGGCTTTCTACCTCTATACTTCTATGGGCCCCATGGTACCTGAGAGCCTCACAATCTTGTGACATATTTATCCTCACAGCACCCCTCGGAGGTAGGGAGATGCTATTACACCTGTTTCATGTACAGGGGAGTGAGTCCGTCAGTCACATAGGAAGTCCGTGGTGGAACGGGAAATGGAGCCTTGGTCTCCCAAGTCCCAGGCTAGTGCCCTAACTACTGTACCATCCTACCTCTCCTCTGTCGGAATCTGGAATGACCGAATCCAGCTGTGAGGAGAAGGACTCAAACTGGATTTCAGGGCCTCCCTGGAAGCTAGCACGGATTCCTGGCACACAGGGCCGTCCTTAGGCATACGCAGCATACGAGCACCATGAAATTTGGTGCCCTACACGCTCACCGGCGGTGGGAAGCGGAGCAACGCGGCCCCAGCCCGCTCCGCTTCCCTTGCCCCGGCCCCGGCCATGTCGCTCGGGTTGGGGAAAGGACCGCCCCCGGCTCTCACCGGTGGCGGGAAGCAGAGCACCGCGGCTGGGAGCTGCCGGAGTAGAGCGGGCTGGGGCCAGGCGAGTGGGGGGCGGGGGGAATCCCTTCCCCTGAGCGACATGGCTGGGGCTGGGGCGAGGGAAGCAGAGCGGGCTGCTCCCAGCCCCCCACTAATCCCCCAAAAGTGGCCCCCCACAGCTCCTGCCTCCCAGTCCCTGGGGTGGGGAGGCCTGGGGCCCCACAGAGCCCCCCCGCCCCCGCCCCGCGGGGGCGCAGCGTAGGGCATCCAAATGGCTAGGGACGGCCCTGATGCCACAGTGCAGCCCTGGGAGGAAATGAATCGTAGAATCTGTGACATGAGAGGTGGAGGTTTGCTTTCTCACCTAGCCCATCCCTTACCAACGCAGTGTGTTTTCTTGAACCCAAACCGGAGTTCTGTACCTGCCTTTGGTTGCAGGCACAGAGTTTATTGCTCCTTCCAGTTTTAGTGCCTGGAACTGGCTCCCTCCAGCCTGTGCAGCAAAAGCGATTTAAAAAGTAAACAAGAATCAGGAGGTTGCCCTGCCTAAAAAAAAATACTGCAGCTATGTGACGGCTCTGGGGCTGTGTTCATACATTCAGTATCTTATAAAAACTCCTCTTTTGGCTGGCTTCGGTGACTGGCAGGAATTAGAGGGCAAAGTCAGTGCTGGCTTGGTAATTAACTGCTGCATAAATGTTCTTGTCTGCTAATGTTCGAGCGCTCTCTCTTAGCACACAAGCAGGGAGACTCAGGAATTTAGCACACATTAGGGCTCCCAGGGTATATTTCCCACAGTCATACAGAGTGAGGAGCCCTTCTTTCATGGGTATCTTCCCTCTCATGTATTCTGGCAGCATGGCCCCTTTCCTTGGGTTACTCTGTATTTTTATGGTAGCCACTGGTAATGGTAGATTGCCATATGGTTCCACACAATCCTAATCCACATGGCTGCATATGGTAATTGCATAATGGCACTGGGCATTGCATGGTTTCACACAGCACAGCCCTCTGATGCATCATTTGCAGGTGCTCATTGAGTTTACTCTCTGCCTCCTGACATGTTTGCACATGGAATCACCTAATTACCATATGCCTGGGCAGATCTGGGCAGGGCAATGCACTTTTGCCCTTCTTCAAATGTTTGGCTGCATGTAGTTCGTTGGCACATTATATAGTACAGTTGCTTGCTGAGCTGGACAAACTATTCAGATTAATTTAGCCCCTTGTTTGTGAATTATCTTTCAAAAATCTTTACAAACGTGCTTGTTACTCAGAATGATTTCATAACCGAACATATTTCACCCATTGAGTTCCGTGTCCTATTTTTACTCTTATTTTATTATTCACCACAACTACTGCTTGGTATGTGCACTATTTATAACCCACTATTTGTGTCAGGTGCTTGATCACCAAAATCACATCATTTTAATTCTACTCCCTGATTGGATGAGTCCCAAACGCACAAAGAAACGTCAAATCTGGTGCAAATACTTCGGAAAGCAATACATATGCAAATATCTAGTTGCATGTATAATCACACACTTCCTTTATCCCATAAACATTTGTGCAAACAAAAATTCCCTCATTTGCTGGGAGAAAATCTACAGGGTGAATCAAAATGATTTCACAGGATTTCTTGGAGCAAACGAATACACTTTTTGCAGTATTTGTCCATCTCAGGTTGAATAATGCATGACTTAGCATTGTATGGTAATGACATGATAATAGCATGGTGACACGGTAATATATCAAGAACAGAGACATAACATGGATTGTCTTTTTGTTCTGTGTTTGTACCGCACCTAGCACAAAGGGGTCCTGGCCCTTGACAGGGGCTCTGACCTGCTGTGATAATACAAATAATATAATCATAAAAACAACAACATGGACTTTTGAAGGTACTTCCTCAGACAATGAATTTCCTGCTACCTCTATCACACCTCAGCCACTTCTGATTTGAGGGTTTATTTTACTGCAAAAAGACAAGCGTTAGACACCAGAAAAATGAGAAATAGAGAGAAAGCCCCTGAGAGGAAAAAGGAATGTCAAAAAGGCCAGGGGACAGTCAGGTAGGCATGATGGAGAAGGAATGAGTGCAGTGGGTAGGAAGATAGCAAAAGGAGAGCAGCGTTTCAGCTTTCAAGTCTTGAACACTCAAGTTTTACATGCCATTTCTTGGATGTGGTTTACCCCGAGGGCAAACTCTACAGCTGTGAAGTTTCAGCAGATGAACAATGTAGTTTTCAATAAACTTCATAAAGCAAATGAAAGGACTTTTAACCCATTCACGTTGGCCCAGTTTCAGTTCTGTAGGTTGTTATCCCCTGGTGATTGACCTAAAACAACAAATGTGACATTTGTTTCTTGATTGACCGCTAGGAATTGATTCTCAGAGCAGACAGACTTGTGGTATATACAGAGTGGGTATTGCTGAACAGATTGCTCTGCTCTCTATCTTCTGAAGACCGCCCCTGCCCCCCAAAGGACTCTTTCAAAGCAAGGCCCAGGGATGGTACGGGGGAATAACCACATTACTGTAGGGCTTTCTCCATGTCCTTATTCAGAGTCTGCTGGGTCCACGGAAATCCATTGTGAAACATTTGGGACTTGTCAAAGCTTGTGGTCTTCTGCCTCTGAGTTATTGTTCAATTGCCCACGTGCATAAACATTGTGGATGGCTCGGAGGCTGGCGATTCTGCAGACCTGGAGAAGCTTCTTATCATTAAACTATGTAACCACAAACATCCAGTCTGTAGGAAGAGTTTGTCCCTTGCGATGTGGTGGGGAAATTCCCAGATCCCCTTGTCATCTCCAGTGCCATCAGCATGTCATAAGATCAAGACAATGGCCCAGTTCTGGCCTCCATTTTATCCACACCATCAAAATTTTGCTGGAAGAAAATTTTAGATAAAGGCTTCCAGCTTTGGCCCATCTCTGGCTGTCCACAGAAACATCAAAATCAGTGTAAAATACAAATAAAAGTCAATCCACTTGGCGAAATAGGATGAGGAATCCTGGGGTGTTTTGATGACCACAGCAGTGTGCCTATAGCATATACAGTGAGGTTCTTTCTTTCTTTCTTTCTTTCTTAAAAATAATAATATTAAGAGGCTAGATATCTACAGCTATTGTCCATGGAACTTACACCAGCTAAGGCTGTGGGCCATAAAGCTTTTCTCTGAAACCCGTTGATGTGCTATCAGTCTGCAAGGAGAGATCCATTGGCATGGTTTTGCTGTGGATAATGTGTTACGGAGATCCTCCAGGGCTGGTGTCTGTGAACTGAGCCACTCAGCGTGAGCAAAGGTGACAGAACTGGGCCTTTTGTTTTTTAATGTCCACTGGATTAATGGGGATTAAAGTCAATGGGGGTTTTGCCTGAGTGAGGACTGAACAGAAACTGAGCCAGGGCCTCGGGATTTGGATTTTGTAGAAGCAATTATTTGTTGCATTTCCCCTTTTGCGGTGCAGATTTGCCCGGGTGGCGGGGAGTCCGGGACAATGAGGGCTCAATCTTACTGCTACTCTAGCTGGGAAAGGGCTGTGGTGCCATTTGATACTGAACTCACCCTAGCTCTGCAGGGAGGTAATGAGTCTAAACAAATCCCTGAAGGCTTTTCACATCCTTTTCAGCATCACTTTTTTAATTGAATGATATTGCTTTTTAGCTCATGCCTTCAAAGCTTCTGCCTCATCCAAGTGCTAAGGACTAAGTCAGATCCCTCCTCTACCATCGCTCTGTGTCCTGCCCCTATTTCCCTCCTGGCTCAGATGTATTGCACACATACAGGAAAGGTCCCCCAAAAGTGCCTGAGTCATTTACCAGTGGGGCTAGACGGGCTTGGTGCCTGAGCCATACCAGGGCCTGGCGGTATACTTATGGCAGCGAGGTTACATTTTCTGGTTACGGTAGAGCCTGGCTTTGTTATGCTACGGGGTGAGCTGCAAAGCCCATCTCTTCCCCCCAGGCATTTAGGAAGGGGATGGGCTGTCTATTACATGGCCCCGTATGACTTTGGATACACTAATTTATGTGACGGGCACGCAAAGCACAGGATGAGAGCTAAGAGAGTGTTGGTACAGCAGCCAGCATACTGGGGTCCTGGTCCAGGACTGGTTCTCCTAGAAGCTACCATAATACAAATAAATAATAATAATAAATACAATTACCTTCTTCCCACTCACTCCCTGAGCTTCTCTCTCTCTCATCCCCATTATCTCCTTTGTTTTTCTGCCTAATCGCTAACCTCCCTCCCCTGCTGTATCTGCCTGCCCCTCTGCTTCATGGGCTGCTGCTTTCATGTGGCTTGCTTAACCCAGCGCATAACCCCTGATTGAAATGAGATGGGAAGCACTGAGCCCTGCCTGTTTCTGCCCACCTGGCATCAATCAAGGCAGCCGCTTCGCTGGGGGGAGCCCAGCCGCCCCTCTGGCGCTAACAAGACTCGGGGAGCACTCCGGAGGGTGCCTGGCACTTGGCCAGTGCCCTCTGTGGTTGCTACTAATGACCTCGGCTTTCGAAGCTGGCCTGGGCATCTTGAGGCCCTCACGCCTTCCACTTATCAAAGGCAAAAGCGTGCCCTGTGGGGAGCAAGGAGGAGCCTGCGCTGAAGAGGGGCAGCCCCCCCCGACACATGGGTGTACCTGCTTCACGGAGGAGAATTCAGAAGCGTTAGTGGGGGAGGGTGACGAGGAAGTGCTGGGAGAGATGAAAACGGTATAGGAGGCAAGTCATGCCTCCCTCCCCCCCCAGATCAGCTCATGGCACCACGGGTGGGATGAGAGGTGGGGGGCAGCAGTTCCTCGCCTTGCAGAGCCTGCCTACCTCTCTCTTCTCCCCCCCGCTGGATTTTATGAACACAGCCTCCCTACGGCTAGAAGGAATAATATCCCATCTGACATTCCATTCTGAACGCTGCCTTTCCAGGGGCTCAGAGAGAGGGAGAGAGGAGGGGACATCTCACCAGCCTGGGTTTCCTTTGTGGGGAACTGGCACGTTGGAAATGCTGCAAGACGGCACTAGCAACCTCCGTATCCGCGGGCCGAGTCGAAGGCTCTGCAGCGAGCTCTGGCTGGCACACGCTCCCTGCTTCGGCTGCCCTCTTGCGGAGCAATGATTGAGGCCCTGTCCAAAGGGCAGTCAGACAGCGAGTTAGCGGTGCCGGGGCTGCACTTGCTAGCAGGGGTGCAACCACGGCATGGACACTACAGGGCCGGAAAAGTCTCCGTCAGGTCACGGCTTCCAGGGAGGGAAATAGGCTGTGGGCTCTCACCCAGCTGGGGAACAGCATTTCTCGGCCTGCCCCTTTAACGCCCACTCCGCACTGGGGCTCCCCCACCTTGAGGACCCTTGTAGTGAGGCCAGCGTGTGAGACCGGCTCCCCACAGTTCTCTCTCTGCACAAGTTGGGGCTGAAACATTTTGCCAGAAAGAAGAAGTGGCTCCCAGGCATCTGGCTCCCGAGGTGAATTGTGGCATGTGCTGGGTCTGGGCCAGGAAAGCGCCGGCAGATGAAACTCCATCTCAGGCCCACAGATGCGCAGCTGAGCGTGTTTCCCTTCCCCAGCCTGGCAGGCAGGCAGGGTTTGTTGATGTTTGTGTGCACGCAGC
Organism: Caretta caretta; assembly: GCF_965140235.1. Taxonomy (NCBI): domain Eukaryota; kingdom Metazoa; phylum Chordata; order Testudines; family Cheloniidae; genus Caretta; species Caretta caretta. The sequence goes on along the minus strand of NC_134220.1, from coordinate 13,855,747 downwards.
CCCTAGCAATTTGATGAGACGGCATCGCCGTGGTTCACCTTTCTGTGCCTGCGTTCAGCCTATGGAGAGCCACACGCTGAATACTGGGCTACTGGCAGCTATTTGCTTTGGGGCAAACCCAGTCCCCGCCTCTGAGACGCTGGAGGAACCTTGACCACGTACCCATGCCGTTCTGCTGTGCAAATGCCTGGAGAGTGCAGGTAAAGGAGTCACACGGGGCCGTGCAAGGTGGAGCCCTGCCCCGTCAACCCTCCTTGTGTGGCTGTGTGCAGGTGTGGGACATGGCGAGGCTAAGGGAGGCGCAGGGCTGGAGGATCCTACTAGTTCACAGATTCCCCCCTGCGCAGAAGGGCGACATAAGGGCCCACAGAGCACACAGCTCCCACTTGCACCTCCCCTGTTCAGCTCCTCAGGCCTGGCACTGGGCTCTAGCGTGTTTTTCTTTTTCTCACCCATGTTCTCTTCTGCCTGAAGCTTAATGGGTCTGATTCTTCTCTTACACTAGATTTACACTGAAGTAGCCCCCACTGTGGTCACTGGAGTTATTCCTCGTTTACACTGGTCGGACAGGAGTCTCAGGCCCACTGTCTTCCTCCTGCATCCATCTTCTCTTCTTCACTTTCTGTACCATCCTCTTTGCCGGGAGTGTTGGGGCAGGGCTGCCGTCAGGGACAGCTGGACCAAACTCACTTCCACCAGCCACCTCGGTCTGTGCCGGTTCTCACTTGGCCCCCGTGAGCGAGGGTCTGTGATGGGAGGAGAGGAACATGGGACAGAGAGGCGTTCGGAAAATGAAATCAAAGGGCGAGAGCCTTTTTCTTGAACACCCCTGGCTGCATAGCCAGGAGCTAGTGAGGCACATGGCACTCTGATAATAAGCCTTGCCTTGTTTCCACATCACACTCAATGGGAAGGCTCATGTGACCCTGCTGACACAGGTGAGGCTTGGTTTGTCCTTACCGAGCCTCACTGGTGATGCTGAAATTGGGGATTCCCAGGCAGAGAGTAACTGTTGCTGTATATGGCATGGTAGAGGATGAAACATTCTGGGGAAAAGGCCAGCCCAGGGCTGGAATCGCGCTCAAAATTCAGTCAAATGGAGATTGTCCAGAAGAGCGGAACAGTGGTTGGAGAAGAAGAGCAAGGGGTCTATCATGATCAGGCAGAAGGGGAATCTTCCAGTCTTGCATAGATATACACACTTCACTTTTCCAAAGACCGTGCCGAGACCACGTCATCCATTTCACATTCCCTGGTACAGCACACGTGAACCCAGGTTTTCTTACAGCATTCACTCACTGTCCTATGGAAATTGGTCCGAGCCTCCCACCCTCCTTGCAGAATTCAGCCGTAACTGGAATAACCTTGACTCCTGGTGCTGTGCGATAGGGTAGAAAATTGCTCCTGGTATTTTAGCACTTTCCTCCCTGAAGTTCTTTTGTGGTGGGGGTGAGCGAGTGGAAATGTAAGAGAAGCCATAGTTACTTGGAGCCCTCAGTGGGACAGAGCTGAGATGCTGACACCTGGTGTCCCTAGCACGGCAGAAGTCCTCTACCATCACCATCCTCAGGCTTATTTGTAACACGCCTTAGGTGTGCACAATGTGCTTTTCAGGCCCCTGCCCCAAGGAGCTTGCAAGCATGATACATGCACAAGGCAGGACACAGCACATGAGAGTATGGGCGACAAGAGGCACCGCATGACCCTATTGTCCTCAGCTGAACACACTGCTCCCGTTAGCTGAGACTCTTTAGTGACCCTGGAATGAGTGTCGGTCTTTTCCAAACCAGGCCCCTCGTCCCATTACCTTTTCCACAGTGGGTCCCCTCTCCCATCTATCTGGGCTCTAGCCAGGGCCCCTCTCCTGTTTGGGAAGGGGAGGGTGGTCGCGAAGCCCTGACACCTGCTCGAGAGACTCCTGTTATGTTGTATTTGGTGAAAATAGATCAGTTAAACAGAATAACCGGAGGGAGCTGAAGCTATGATTCACAGCTCTCCTGCGCTCTGGGCTTCTGGCAGAGCCAGGCGAGCAGCCAACAAGGATCCTAGCCTGGGCATGCGCTCTCCAAGCCCTGCCTGACATGCACGTGGTTGTGCCCCAGTAGCCAGCTTGTCTCCTGGAGTTGGAAGTGGGGCAGTGGAAGATAAATCCTATCTGTCTCCCTAGGGGCTTACAAGTCCCCCATCACTGTAGTGTCTGAGCACTGAACAGCCCTGCCTCCTTTCAGAATTGGTGGGAGAGCGGAAACGCTGGCTGGGAGGATTGGAAAATCACTGGCAACTCTCTGACTTGTTAGGACAGGAACATGTCAAGACAGTAGCAAAGCAAGAGGGCTCAGGTGCGGCGGGTGCAGCACTGCTGACGTGTCGTCCAGGATTGTGGCTCAGGGAAGGCTGCAAGGGCTCCAGTGACCTGTCTCCGGCAAGCAGTGGCAGCCAGGCTGTCTGGACCCAGTTGCTTGGGAGGTCAGTCTCTGGCCATTTGACAACCAGCAGGTCTCCCAGAGATTCCAGGCCAGTCCCTCTGCAGAGGGATGCCAGACCTTCAGTATCAAGGTGGCCACAATGCAAGCCCCTGAGCTAAGCTGCCAGCAGCCTGATTAAATTCATCAGGCTAAACCTCTGAATTATGGGTAAGTGATGTGTGCATGGCCATGACGATTAGCTGAAACCCACCTGTCTCTCCCAGTGGTGGAGGGAGGGATCAACACCATTCAGAGACCTATCTGCCTACCTCATACTTATGGCCCTACCATAGTACTGCCTAGCTGATGCAACCGGTTAGTTCAAAGGAGCATCTTCTTGTTGGTAAAAAGGAACTCACTCCGCGTGCTGCGCTGGGAATTCTTATTTTAGTCAGCGACAACTCTGAAATACACAGTGCCATTTAGGTCTGTATAAGCGTCTTTGCAGGAATCTGAGCTTGCATAACTCACTCACCTGCAATTCTTCAACACACAACAAAAGTGTTTCTCTCTTTAATGGGGAGCCCCTGCCTGCTGCTAGTCCACACAACTGCAGGAGGTGTATTCCCTGCAACACAGGTGAGGGTCTGGCAGTAGCTTATCGCGCTCCTTCCAGACAGCGTGGGGCTGGGGGAGCGGATGGCTAGGTAACCGATTCGCCAGCCATTCAAAGGAAAAAGACAAAAAAGGAAAGGTACTTGGAGAGAGACAGGAGGACTTTTTCGCATTGTAACCAAAATGCCTGGATCTCCAGGTAAGACCAGCCAAGGTGTGACTGCTTTCTGCCTGCAAACCCCAAACATAACCCTGTCTAGAGAGTAGGAGCTTCCCCAGAGGAAATCACAGGAACTCCATCTTCATGTGCTCTGGACAGAGCCAGGATAGTAGAAGAAGCCTTAATTCTGCTCGTTAAACTCTGAACCCAAGGAAAACAGGTTCCTTCCTTCTCTTTGGCATCTCTTGCAGTTAGCTCCTCAGGGCTGCTGTAACCAGACTTTGGACAGATGCAGAGATGAGGTAAACTAGACTTTGGAGGCAAGATAGTGGAGTTGTGCTTGATGCCAGGGCATTCATCTGTCCAATTAGCAAAATATCAGTTTTAGATACATTTTGGGAGCAGCGGATTGTGCACGGAGCTGGGAGTTAAGAGACCTGTGCTGATTCCTGACTCTGCCGGTTCCGTGCCATGTGATCTTCGGCAAGTTATTTCACTTCTCTGCCTTGGCTTCCCCTGTCTGTCAAATTTCAGAGGAACAGCCGTGTTAGTCTGTATTCGCAAAAAGAAAAGGAGTACTTGTGGCACCTTAGAGACTAACCAATTTATTTGAGCATGAGCTTTCGTAAGCTCATGCTCAAATAAATTGGTTAGTCTCTAAGGTGCCACAAGTACTCCTTTTCTTTTTGTCTGTCAAATGTTTGTCTCCTCTGGTAAAGGACTTAAGGATCTGTGGGGAAAATGTGCCATATCAGTATTGTCGTTGTTCTATTTCTTTTTACATCTGTTAAATGTATGTGGTATTTACATTCTAAATATGGTTCACATCAAACAAAATGTGAACAATACATCACAGAAGTGTAAATCAATAACGTAATACTGCATGCCAGGAAACTTTACTCTCTCCCTGCACACCAGGCAGAGATCAAAGCTTTGTTACTTGCATACATTTCTTGAAGCAATTTGTAGTCAAACTCACAGTCCACACAGGGGATGTCGATAAAGACCAGGACTTCTCCCATATAATGCACCCAGAGACAATACTGCAATGCCCTCACTGGCTTTGTCTCCAAGCTGATTCAATCCAGAATTCGCAGTCTCCAAAATAGACATGGATGGCTTCCTTTCCCTATCTCCACTGCTCTCAAGTGGTGAATTAGATTGGGCTTGGGCACAGGTAAATTAATGGTAGTGTATACACAGCTAACTTCAGAACTTTCATTCACACAGTGCATGTGGCATGAAAACACTTTGTGCGTTAAAATGAGACATATATCCATCCTCCATCAGGACTGAGGGGTCAGGAATTTGAGTGGAGGCTCTTGCTTCTAAGAACAAGCATCTGCTTCATTAGAGAGGGTATGCAAATACGAAGATCATTGCGGGAAATCGCCCCCACCCAAACACTGCAATCCACTGCCAGAATGCAGCAGGACATATGTGGCAGGAAGGCAGATGCCTGGAGTATGGTGCTGCCAGCTGATTGCACACTTGATTTCTGTTGTAACTCCTCATACTAAACTTCCCTTCTCTCAGTCTGATCTGGGATGGCTGGAGCAGTCTGTATGAAACAAGGACCAGAGCAAACCCCTTCTGACAGTGCTGCCCAACCTTATAACACAGGAGGGCCACATAAACCTAAGAACAACCTTGTGTGGGCCAGACAGAATCTACATATTTTAATACGATTTAAAGTCACCTGGATTGATTGATTTGTATTTTAAGTTCAGCTTGTTTTGTATGTATTTAGACAGGTTGTTTCTATGTATAGTTTTGTCTATTTACACACTTGTGTAAACTAAAATGATGTAAACATAACGACAAAATGCTAATGAATTGGCCATTAGTATATTGTGTTGAAGCAGACTATGGGCCTTATGAAATGCTCTGGGCAGGCCTGCCTTACGAGGTGCAAAACACCACAGTTGATTCTTTTCAACAGGTTAAAACCTTGCCCACCTCAGGCCCGTTGTGTTTTCAGCCGGGAGCGGGAGTGGGGATCTGGAAGTCCTCCGAGGGGAGCAGTTTGTGCAGAACCCCCAGCCCTGGCAGAAGCAGGAAGGACTGGAAATAGCATTAGAGCATGTTTTGTGTACGCAGTCTGGACCGTACCCTCTGACATTAACTCTGTGCAGGCTGGTGACCTGTTTACTCACCTTTGGGGGCAATGAGGGATAAGAAGAGAGTCTTGGCCACATTTTGCCATTTACATTAATTTTCTATTTACTTCACTAGCAGAAACTCTGCTGTTCACTTTAAGGGGACCTGGGGATAGACCCTGTATCTTCCCTCCCCATGTACAGATGCATTAGTTGAACTAAAGGTGTGATGTTAAAGTGATTCAGTTAAACCAGGGCAGCTTTTAGGGAGGAGGGGGAAGACTTACATGCATGTAAACCCGGGTTACGTGGGTTCAGCTTGCACCTGTAGTATCTTGTGTGTGCACCGCAAGCTAAACCAGCTTCAAACCAACATGTGTGCGCACTCACAGAGCTGCACGGGTTTAATTAAAACACGTTCACATCACGCCTTTGGTTAAACTGGTGCAGCTGCTTTTTGTAGAAAATTCCTCAGTGACACTCATTGGAAGAAGAAGCCTCCTTCCCAGCTAACAAGCCCTGGGTTTAGTGTCCCTAGTAAAAAAAAAAAAAAAAAGGTATTCCCAAAACAATAGCCAACGGGATTCCCCGCTGGCCCCTGCTAAGAGGGTGAAATGCGCTCTTGAGAGAGGGACGCTCTGTTGGAAAGAACTTCTTTCCCCTTCATGCTTTGTACTGCTGCGCTGGCTACTCTGGGAGAGGGGACGTAGGGAAGTAAAACAATTCATTAAATGGAAAATTGGAGTATTTTGGATGTAGATGAAGAACTGAGGGAACAGCTGATAACAAATAGCAACAATTAACAAGTAATAGTTTACATTTCAATGTACAGCATCATTAATCCCAACCTATTACGTATTTGGCTTGGGGACATGGGTGAGATCTCGTCTACACTACAAAATGGAAGGTGCTCTAACCATGTCAGGAGACATTAACAATTTTACTGCTGCTCTCTGCAGAATCACCCGTCCAGGCCCTGATTCTGTAGGGTACTAATGCACATGTCTGACTTTAAGCATGTGAGTTGCCCCAGTGACTTCAGTTAAACTCAGCATGTCTGCTCATATGTTTCAAGTTAGGCACATGCTAAACCAAGACCCTATAGGGCTTATCCTGTGTGGCTCACTCTCATAGACATTGGAGATGGAAAACCCCACTAGGGTCATCTAATTCTAATCCATCCTCCCTCACACTTGGAGGCTAGATCATGCCTTACAGCCCATATCAGTGGTCCTCAAACTTTTGTACTGGTGACTCCTTTCACACAGCAAGCCTCTGACTGTGCCCCCCCTCCCCATACATTAAAAAACACTTTTTTATATATGTAACACTATTATAAATGCTGGCGGCAAAGCAGAGTTTGGGGTGGAGGCTGACAGCTCGCGCCCCCCCACACACACATAATAACCTCGTGACACCTGAGGGGTCACGACCCCCAGTTTGAGAACCGATGAAGTGAGCTGTAGCTCACAAAAGCTTATGTTCAAATAAATTGGTTAGTCTCTAAGGTGCCACAAGTCCTCCTTTTCTGTTTGCGAATACAGACTAACACGGCTGCTACTCTGAAACCTTTGGATATACTCTAAGTCTGCATCTACACCGGTAAAATGTGGACCTGGACCAATGGTGGGAGCTGCAGCATAGACAGGACTGAGGCATTTTTACCCCCATATCTAACCCTGCTCTGAGAAAATCTTGATCCATTTTGATGGCACCACAATATGAGTGGATGAAAAGAAAATGCATGAGTAAAGTAATTGATAGACTGTCTCACAAAACCCTACTCTCCACATTAATTCTTTTAGCGTGCCACGATGCTGTGGCCTGAAAACTGGCAAAAGAACTGTCAACAAAAGCTAATTCAATTTACAGTGCTAATTTGTTGAGTTCATGCAGTTTGCCCATCCTACTCCCTCAAGGCGCATCAACAACAACCTTCAAAAATACATGTGAATATAACACCACAAATGAACGGCATTGGCTACTATAGAACCGGGGAGGTGTCAGGTAGGATACCATGCATAGGTTTGGTTCTACTTAACATCTTCATTGATGATCTTGAAGAGGGAATAAACAGCGTGCTAATGAACTTCACAGATGAATATACATTGGGAGGAGCTGCAAAGAGCCGCGAGGAGAGAGAAATGAGACAAAGGGACCAGGAGAGGTTTACAGACATGGACAGAAAATAACACGGGGAGATTTTCCTTGGTAAAACGCAAGCTAATACGTCTGGGAAAAGTGATCCACATCAGTCATGCAGGAGGAGGCAGAAAGCTGGAAGCAGGGGAGGAAGACCAAGAGGTGAGCCAAGGGACCATTAGATGTGAATTTGCAGTGAAACATGGCAGCTAAAAGGGCCTGTGCAATCCTGAGTTCCATACGCAGACACTGCCAGATGCGGACAGGGGCGGGGGGCGGTGTTTCTAAACAACTCTGGTGCGACTGCACCTGGAATGCTGCACTTAGTTTTGGGCAAATGATCAAAAAGGCTACAGGCAAACTGGAGGGAATTTAGAGAAAAACAACCCCAGTGATCAGGGCCTGGGAGGACCAATTGATTGATTGACTGACAAGGGAAGATGTAAGGAGTTAAATATGTACAGCTTGGCTAGGCCATGACTAAGGCCTCGGTTCTCCAGGCTGTTCTACCTGTGCAGCCCCTGATGCCCAGGCAGAGCGTCACCGGCCTACCGCAAGATGTAACAGATCATGGAGGTCCTGGAGGCAGAGGGATTGTCAAAGATGGCACAAGGGGTGAAAGCAATAAAAGGTGAGTGTCGACTGACTCTGAGGTCTCTGGGGCAGATGCTGCCTTTGTGTTGTTTGTACCACAGTCCAGTGAAGTGGGACCATAACAATCATGAGATCTACCGGCCCGGGAGGGACGAGTGTGTCCCAGGGGAAGTGGCAGGAGCCCTGTTTAAAACGAAACATTAGCAAATGCATTGTAGGGACCAGTCTGGCATGGCAGGGATGGCGTGGGTCACCCAACCGGGACCGATCCCATCCTGGCCCCAATCCTGCAAGTCACAACGCCTGAGCAGCCCCTGTGCCTGCCCAAAGGGCCGTGGACATCAGTGTGCGGACAGAGGGGCCTGCCCACACTCACCCTGCAGGATGGGGGCCCCCAGGATATTTAAATCCATGCTCCAAATGCTGCAACTTTCCAGTGACTTCAAGAGGGTCAGGAACCGGGAGGGACACAACCTCCATTCAGAGGAACAACTTTATTTGAGCAGGAGCTTTCCTGAGCTACAGCTCACTTCATCGGATGCATGAAGCTGTAGCTCACGCAAGCTGATGCTCAAATAAATTGGCTAGTCTCTCAGGTGCCACAAGGCCTCCTGTTCTTTTTGCGGACACAGACTAACAGGGCTGCTCCTCTGAAACCTCCCTTCAGCCACTGCAGAGCGATGGAGGCTCCCGGGGCACCCGAGCGAGCAGCAACGGGGCCCTTCTCAACCCCCCCCCGCCCCCCCCCCCGGTGACCATGCCCCCTAGCAGCGCTCCCGGGGATCGCGGTGGGAGAACAACCTGCCCCCCCCGTCAGCTTTCCCCCAGGCAGGGCTGATTTCCTTCCTGCCCAGCCAGCGGGGCGTGTAACGCTGTGGCCGGGGGGAGGAGGCGCTCCCCTGCGGGGGTGTGGGGGGGGTCTGCCTCCCCCCGGCGCGGAAGGAGTTAACGCAGCCCCTGCTCCTGGCTCCAGCCGGGCTCCCGGGATTCCGCCCCCCGCCGCCCCACGTGGTGCCGCCGGGATGTGTCACTTCGGCAGCCCAGAACCGTGTAATTCGAAGAGGGAGAACAAAAGGCAGGAGCGCGTATAAAAGGGGCTGCGGGACATCCCCGGCCCCATGTCTGCGCCAGGCAGCGCCCGGCCCCGGCACGCTCCGGCCCCGGCCCCGGCCCCAGCCCGCCTGCAACCTGCGCTCGTCCCGGCAGCGCCGGGGATGGCTCGGGCGCCGCTTTCCGCCCTGCTCGCTACCTTCCTCCTGCCCTGGCTGCTGGGGGGCCAGGCGCTGCCGGCCTCGCGGGGGGCCCGCCGGCACAAAACCCTGGTGAGTACAAGCGGCGGCGGGGGGGGGGGTCTCCCTGGCCCCGATCTCCGCGCCCCGATCTGCGCTGCCCGGGCCCGCTTTGCCTCCATGCGGCTCCCTCTGTGCCCTGGGTCGCAATCTCCCCTCTCCCCTTCCTCCAGCCAAACGCCGCCTCCGCCCTCCCCTCTCGCTGTGCGCGGGGGGGGGGCTGGACGGACGGACAGACAGCTGGCCGGAGCCCCCACTCGGCCACACCGGTCTCACACAGGAGCCCCGCTTCCCGGAGGGACGGCACCCCTCGCCTTGTTTACATCCCGCTGCCCATTGCGTGCCGGCTGCGGGAGAAACCCTGCCCAGGGCTGGGTGAAGAATGTCACAGCCCCTCTGGCTGCACGGGTTTGCTTTGCTGCTCTTGTGTGCCGCCCCCCCCCCGCCCCGCGCGCCCCTTCGGATTTCCATGCTCTTTTTCTAAAGACCTAAAGGGTTTTGCCTTTTGTGCATTCCCTTTTCTTGGGGCATTTCCTTGGCAAACCCCTCCCTGCTCCAAAAAAGAACCTGGAAACTTTTGGTGGTGGCTGTTCTGCTGGGGGAACAAACCCACCTCTCTTTCTCCCCTCCCAGGGAAGCGCCTCCAGTTGTCCCCCCAGCAGCAGATGCTTGTTTGTTTTAGAGATGGCACTTTACTGTTATGTCAGCTGCCTCCTGCTTTGTTGCAGGGCAGTGAAATCTGCATGCTGGCTTTTCGCATGTCAGGCTGCAGTTTTAAAATGTGCCCTCTTTTGTGGGGATTGCTGTAATTAGTGTTTAGAAGATGACAAGGGATCCTTCCCCACTCTTCCCCTTAAAGGTTCGGTGGCATTCATTGCCTGGTAAGAGCGCGTCCCTCACGCTGCGATGGCAGTTCCAGATGAAAGCGAGAAATGTTAAGGGGGACACAAAACTAAATAGATGAATAAAACCTGCAGGCCGGGGGGGGAAGCGGCAGGCAGGGCTCTCCGTCACCTGGGATGGGGCTGTTGGCAATTGGAGGTGCTGATGCCTGGGTGGGGGGGAAGTTTGGGGGACTGGGGAGGACCGAGTGCTGCCCGCACTGGGGCTGTGCGTGTAATTGGGTTATTATAGGCATGTGTTTTCCTGGTGCCGGAGCAACGCCCGGTAGCACCACTGGGGATTAGCGCAGGTCCTGTCGATGGTTTTATTATCAAGCTCTGTCATCTGAGAGGTTTATAACTTGGCTGTTAAATCTGCTTGGGGGCTGGAGCTTGGTTTAAAAATTCTTGGCCTAGGAAGCACTTTTATTATTCAAAACAAAATGCCATTGAACTCATCCCAGCTGTGCCTCCATGAAGAGTAAGGCAGCGCACATGCTGAATGGAGATGCATTTCTTTGCACGCCCCCAGCTGTGTTAGGGCTTCAACTACATTTAGCAACTGGTTGATCCCTAGCTCTGCCAATAAGCCACAGTTAGTAACTGACAAATCTGGAGCCCTGCTCCTTCCTGCAGAGACATGAAGTGGTATGGGGGGAGGGAGAAATGGGGAGAGGTCCTGAGCCACCCCATGGTGTCGCTACATAAAGAAACCCAGGAATCCCTATTCTCGAATGGACTGGCGGTGCATCTAATCTGGGTCCTGAGACCAGCAGGGGTCCATGCTGGCTGCTTTGTAGGAAGGCATTGCTAGCCCTAGTTTTAAAGTGTCCTGTGTAAATTAAGGTTTCCATATAACTCTGCCCAACTGAGACTAGTCACCCCCCCCACACGCACACACTCGTATACCCATGATCCCCACTCACTGCCGCCAAGGGAGTGCAAAGGCTTCTGAGGCTTATACAAACTAGCCAGCATGTCTGGAGCACAGCAAGGAGCGGGGAGGGAAAGAGCTGGCACAGTGCCTTGGTAAGACAGAAATCCCATACCAAATCAGGCCAGTGGTCTGTCTTGTTCAGTGTCCGATACCAGATGCTTCAGAAGATGGTAGAACTCCCATAAGGGAGTGAGTACAGTCCACCTGGCCATGAGAAAAGCTTCTCCTTAATCCCAGGCAGCCAGCTGTTGATTTATGTTATTCTGAATCCTGTTTGCTAACTACCCTGATATAACAAGAGTAACTCTGGATGATCTCCATATTATTCCTAACCAATAGCTACACCTTTTCAGCATCCTAATAAGCATTTGGGTCAAGAGCTTCTTTTGGCAGCTTCTTTTTGGCAAAAAATAAATTTACTTCCATGGTTTCTAAAGGGACATCAGCAATTTGGTCTTTTTAATCATTTTCTGGTGGAGCACCCTCCCTCACTAGCAAATAGTGTGTTCCCTTTCCACAAGGATTTTCTGATCTCCTGCCAGTGTTTATAAGGATCTTTCCAGCAAGCGAGACACCAACTATGCCGTGCAAACAGTGACACTAACCGTACAGGAGGTGCTCTCCTATCTACCAAGTAAAGAAACTGAAATAGGAGACACGTCTTTCCACCACTGATGGCTTTCAGTCATTGAAGATGTTACTTAAAACCATAGTAGGTCCAAAATTTCAGAGAAATGTGATTCTTTTTTTCCAAGTTGGTGTCCATTTAATCTTGTTGCCATTTAATTTAATTGGATGCCACCTGGTTATTAGATTAAGACAGGGTTACCTGGGATTTCCGGATTGACCTCTTGATGGAGGGCAAAAATGCTTCACTACACCCAGACAATGTACAAAAACATACCATGACATGTTGGAAGAGGGGGTGCTGGATTTCTTCCTGACCTCAGCAGGTCAGTTTTTAGTCCTGAAACATGAGGTTTGATAGCTTTTGATACACCCCCATTTACTGTTGGGCTGCTCAGGGGCTAAGGTTTGTTACAAGGTAAAACTAGGTGGGGGAAATTTAGAAGTTAGCACCTGAGGAAGGCAAGAATTAGAGCAAAAGCCAAACCATCTGCAGTGGTTCTTTTAAAACCCCCAGAACTAAAATCTCAAATTCTCAGGGCACTGCACACCAAATGGAACACCTGGAGATGGCCTGGCTTAGGCCCCCTCTGGGAAATTAATGTCAATGCGTTTCACTGAGAAACTAACCTTGCGGGGGGGGGGGAGGGAGGGAGGGGAAACTGGTGGCCTCATGCCTAGTTGGCTGGTGTAATCCAGCCGTATGGCATTTCCTGGAACTTCCCCTCTTCAGAGCCAGCAATCCTACCTGGAATGCACTGTGCTTCCTTATAGCTGCATGACATGCAGCTACCTGGGCCAGGAGCAGATGGGGGTGACGTTAGGAGGAGTAGCTCGGCCCATGCAGGCTCCTCCCTCCCCATGCAGACCAAGTTTACAAAAGAGGTTGATATATGCTGTTTGTTTTCACTCTTTAAATAGTGAAATGAGCATTCAGGATAATTTAGACATGTTTATCCTCCACTTCAGCAGGGAATCAAGAGCACATGTAAACATTTACTCCAGGGTTGTGTAGGCTTTGGCAGTGTCCACCTTCCCCCCCCTCTCTCTCACACACACACACACCCCCCCAGCAAACTGCAGTTCTTGAAGGCTTTGTGTTAGTCCCTGGGTTCTGGCAAAGTGGACAGGAAGGGAGAGCTGGGGGGTGGGGTGTCAGAAGAGAGAGTAGGAGTAAAAGAAAAGTAGCATATCCAGGTGTTGTGCCCCATGCTCTGTCACATCTGCCGTCCTACTGGGAAGGATAAAAATAACAGCAAAGACCGTCAAGCCTCATGCTTCTGGGCAGGAACATGTTGTCAGCTGGGGTCTGAAGAGATTCCTCACCTTCCCTGGCCCTCTCCTCCCTGTAACAGAAGTAGCATAAGGAGAGGGGCTGGTTTTCTTTGACAATGCTGACAGGAGTGGAGGATTCTCCAAAGGCTCAGAGCGGTGGGTCTGATGAGCAGCAAAGATTGGCATCCAAATCTTATGGGCTTATCCAAGCCTCATTGGTCTATGAACTAGACTGGAAACTTCACAAGAACAAGCTTTCTCTTGAGGTTCAGGTTCTATCCCATTCCAGCCAGGACAGCGAGAAAGGTTGTTCTTGTGAGATCTGGGCATTTGGACTGTGGGTGTGGTTTAAACCAGAAGGCACATGGAAATGAAAGTCACCTGAGTATTTGCAACCTTCAGAAAAGTGTGGGTTAGGTTTGGCTCAAGTTTAGAGGGAAAACTGAGGCCAGAGGTCTGTTCTAAGTGTATTCAAACTGCGGCAGACATCCCTAACTGTTTAGGCCACTGAGGAACAGATGGAACAGGTGGTGTCTAGGGAGGACACATGGTGGATTCCCTGGAGAACCCATCAAAGGGCTTTGCTCTGTCGAGAATAAATGAGAATAATCAGGCTTGGGTAGAGCTTGTGGAGTTCTCAGGCTGTTGCTGTGAGCAGAAGCCCTGCGGCTGGTTTATTACTTACATTTTCAGCCAGCACTCTGATGCACCATCTGCGTGTGTGTGCAGATATCATATTGTTAATCAGCTCGGTGGTATAACATCCTTGCTGCGCTTCATTGAATTGCCATACTGAAAAGTCCACTACGCAAGGGTAAAATAGAAACCTGTCTGTCAGGAAGATGCTCTGAAATCACTGCATATTTATAGAACTCTTGAGCCTTCGCAGATGCAGCTCTTCATTCCATCCTCCCAGGAGCCTGAAGATCTCCACATATTGGCCAGAGACTTGGGGGTGTCTCTCAGCATATGCTTAAAGGTCAGGGGCCCCTGGCCCAAGTGGGTTCTGCTCCTGTAGATTGGGGGATCCCAGTCCCTGGCCTGGGCAGGCATGTCCTACCCATAGATAAGGGGTGCTGGTCCCTGGCCCAACTGGTACTTGCTCACCATAGGTTGGGGGGTGGCAATCCCTGGTCCAGGCTGGCACATGCCCCTCATAAATGGGGGAGGGGGTCCCTGCACATGTGGCCCCCTAGGTCAGTGGGTCCCAGTCCCTGGCATGTACTGACAGCTGATGCTTCATTTTAGCTTTGACCTTACAGATGCATAAAAAACAACCCTACTGTGACTGGACTGCACGAAGTCCCGGGAGGGTTTCTTGGTTTTCAGGGGATTCCTGCCTCATCAGACTAGGGGCTCGTGAGATCTTTGTCCAGCCAGGCCTCCTGGGGTTTCTTTCCTTGTACCTGGTGAGTACTCTTGCCTCGGGTTGTCCACAGGCTTTCGCTGTGCTGCCTGCTCAGGAATGGTGCCACTGGTGGACCAAAGCCTTGAACTATCACATAACCACGGCTCCCTCTAAGCTGTGCTCGTGTGCCCGGGCACACAGATCCTAAACCCCACACACATGGCGAAACACCATACGCACAAACATTTGCACAGAAGAAATTTTTTGCGCACACGGCCTGTCAAAAATTAGAGGGAACATTGCACATAACTAAAACGGCTGCTAATGAAAATAACCCTGAAGAGTTTATTAATTTGCCCTCCCTCTGCATCAGCTTAGGCCGTCACTGGCTCTGTGGGCATAAACATTTGCAGTTCTCAGTGTTTCATGTTTCCTGTTGCTTAGGAAAAATAAACATTTTCTTTCTTCGTTGCCAACAACAACCACCATCAGATAAACGGGAAACAGAGTCTGGTCACAGAGAGATTGGACTTGAGGATTCCTAAGGCGAATGGCAGGAGAGGGGCCTTGGTCTGTGTGTATAAGGAGCTCTGTTCCTGCATCTTCCCCTGCCTTAGCCCATCTTCACATTCCTGATGGCTTTTTCTTCACATTGATCAGAATGCAGCCCAGAGGACATGGGCTTGTCCTGTGATGAGTGCTCTGTGTCTGTGTATATGTAAATAGTTAATAGATTTGGTGCCAGAAGATGGCATTCAAGAATATGCATTGTTCCGGGTTTCGTAAGATCAATAAAATATCTTGTGCTGACTTTCTTTGTGCAACTCTTTACATCAGGGCCTAACAGGTCCCACTGGGCAGAGCTACCAGGGTGCTGTACACCACAAAACAAGCAGGGGCTGGCCTACATCACAGAATAATGGTCCCTTTCAGCCATGAAGTGGCTATGATTCTCTGGTAGCATTAGCGAGCATGGACTCTGGTACAGTGTCTGAGATGCCCTGATTCGGTGTGGAAGTGACT
This sequence comes from Caretta caretta, assembly GCF_965140235.1. Lineage (NCBI taxonomy): Eukaryota > Metazoa > Chordata > Testudines > Cheloniidae > Caretta > Caretta caretta. The sequence continues at coordinate 13,840,352 of NC_134220.1, read as the reverse complement.
CCCTGTGAGGAAGCAGAACTTTACTGCTAAACAGTAGCTTCAGAGCACTTTGGAATCCCAACCCGCTCTGGGTTAGAGGAAGGGCTTGCTAAACCCAGGGGGGCAAAGGTGATCAGTGCTACTGAATAGGAGTGTTCTTCTTTTGAATCACGGCTGGTGCTGCCACTCCCGGGAGCAAGAAGCCGTGCACACACCCCAGGAGTGAGGGGGAGGCAGCTGTCCTGGAGCAGAACCACAGAGACAAGAACCTGGGCACGGATGGCAGCAATTTCTTACCCTACAGTGTGGGAGAAAATAGCTTTACTTACGAGTGTAAAGACACAGGGATCTTCCCCCTCCCCTGAGAGAGGATGGAGGAGGGCGAGTGCAGAAGTACAATGCCCGTGAGTGCGGACTCTTTGGTCCTAAAGGAGGATGATTTTGCCTGTGAAGGTTTGCCCCTCCAGTGGCCAGAGTATCCATGGGATCAGTCAAGGAAGCAGCAAACACTGGGTCAGCACAGACCGTGTGGAGGGAGAGAAGGGGGCTGGTTGAGAACGAGACTGTCCCCACTCCCACAGGGAAAGGAGCAGCAGGAAAGACCTGGACTGCTGTAATGGTTTGCAGGGCAGTGTCGCAGGAAGCTCTCGGAGGGTGGCTGTCGTTCTGATTCCTGAGTCCTGCAGTGCTCCTCCGTTGTAGGAGAGCAGGTGGCCTGGGCCGCTGGGAAGGGATCAGTGAACTGCAATGCTCTTGTGGCTACTGAATAGCGTCTGTGCCATGACGAAGCCCATCAGATGAATGAAATGACAGAAGGAATTGCTTTGAACTGGTTATCCCAGAAGGCTGAGCTCTGCGTGCTCCACACAGGTACTTATATGAGCAGTGTGACACAGAGGCACTAGAAAAGGGCAAATATAGTACTTGTCTATAAACGGGAATAAGGACAATCCAGGGAAATATAGACCAACCAGCTTAACTTGGGTCCCCAGAAAGATAATGGAGCAAATAATCAATCAATCAATTTGTAACCACCTAGAAGAAACTAAGGTGATAAGTAACACCTTTACAAATCAGCAGGGATTTGTCAAGAACAGGTGTTAAACCAACCTTATACCTATCTTTGACAGGGTAACAAGCCTTGTGGATAGGGTGGAAGTGGTGGTTGTGTTATATCTCGACTTTAGTAATGCTTTTGATACTTCCTCTCATGACCGTCTCAAAAACAAACTAGAGAAATATAGTCTAGACGAACCTACTGTAAGGCAGGTGCACAACTGGTTAGAAAAGTCTACTCCGAGTCCTTATCAATGGTTCACAACCAAGCCAGAAGGGCATATCAAGTGGAGTCCCGCAGAGATCTGTCCTGGGTCTGGTTCTATACAATATCTTCATAAATGATTTGGTTAATAGCCTAGAGAGTACACTTATACAGTTTACAGACGATTCCAAGCTGGGAGGGATTGCAAGCATTTTGGAGGACAGGATTAAAATTCAAAATGATTTTGACAGACTAGAGAACTGATCTGAAATAAGATAAAATCCAATGTGGACAAATGCAAAGTGCCACACTTAGGAAGGAATAATCGACTGCACAAATACAAAATGGGAAATGCTGGCCTAGGAAGGGGAGACAAGGTGGGTGAGGTAATATCTTTGATTGGACCAAACTCTTTTGGTGAGAGAGACACATGTTCAAGCTTACAGAGAGCTCTTCAGGTCTGGGAAATTTATGTCCAGTGTCACAGCTAAATACAAGATGGAATAGATTTTTTTTTTTTAGTGCAAATAGTTAACACATCTTTCAAGGGACCATTCAAGGTGAAGTGGCCTGTTAACGCCCCTCCAGTCATAGGGAAGAAAGGAGGGGGAGAAGCAGATGGGGGAGGTTGTTAGTGGGTTATCAATTGTTGTAATAAGCCATAAATCCACTGTCTCTATTCAAAAAGAAAAGGAGTACTTGTGGCACCTTAGAGACTAACCAATTTATTTGAGCATGAGCTTTCGTGAGCTACAGCTCACTTCATCCGATTAAGTGAGCTGTAGCTCACGAAAGCTCATGCTCAAATAAATTGGTTAGTCTCTAAGGTGCCACAAGTACTCCTTTTCTTTTTGCAAATACAGACTAACACGGCTGTTACCCTGAAACCTGTCTCTATTCAGTCCATGACTTTTAGTGTCTAGCAAAGTTATGAATTCAAGCTCCCAGGTTTCCCTTTTGAAAGTTCTGTGCAGGTTCCCTGCAACAATAAGGACTGATAGGTCAGTTATAGTGTGATCGCTTTGTGAAAAATGTTCACCCACAGGTGAGGCAGTGGTTTGCTTTTCATCCTGTGTGAGTTAACAGGAGAGTGCAGTGATTGTCTGGTTTCACCTACATAGTTGCTATTGGGACATTTAGTGCACTGGATGTGGTAGACCACATGTTGTGATAGGCATGTGTAGGATCCATGGATCGTGAAAGGTGTGGGGGGGGGGCGGGGGGTTGTTTATCATTATAGCAGTGGAGCTCGAATGCTTGTTTCTTTCACCAACAGAAGTTGGTCCAATAAAAGACATTACTTCACCCACCTAATATCCCGGGACCAACCATGGCTACAACACCACTGCCGAAGGAGGAGTACTGCAGAAAGATGTGGGGGTTATAGGGGATCACAGACTAAACAGGAGTCAACAATGTAACCCTGTCGCAAAAAAAAAAGCGAACATCGTTCTGGGATGTATTTGCAGAAGTAGGGTAAGCAGGACATGAGAAGTAATTCTTCCAATCTGCTCGGCGCTGATACGGCCTCAATGGGAGTATTGTGTCCAGTTCCGAGTGCTGCACTTCAGGAAAGATGTGGAGAAAGTCCAGAGGAGAGCCACAAAAATGATTAAAGGTCTAGAAACCAGGACCTGTGAGGGAAGATTAAAAAAATTGGGTTTGTTTAGTCTGGAGAAGAGAAGACTGAGAGGGGACATGATAACATCTTCAAGTATGTAAAAGGTTGTTATCAAGAGGAGGGAGATAAATTGTTCTCCTTAACCACTGAGGACAGGACACAAAGCAATGGACTTAAATTGCAGCAAGATTTAGGTTAGAAATTAGGAAAAGCTTCCTAATTGTCAGGGTAGTCCATGCCAGGAAGTGAAGTATGTCAAAAAAGGCCAGTATGGAGGCTGGGCAGTAGGAGAGCTCTCAGGTTCCTTGGATGAGGGCAAATCACTGGGTTTTCCACCTTGAAGGTGGGATCACAAATGTAAGTGATGGAGGGGAGGGAGAGAAACAAGCTGAGCCTGTTCCCCTGCAGGGCAGGTTATAGCCCCCCAGTAGGAGTCGTATCCAATATTAAACGGATCTAAGCCAGGATTGCAGTATAGTTAGCCCTTCTCAGCTGGCTGGGAACAAGAATGTCAATGTGTTATCTGTGTTGTGGTGGCACCTGGGGTCCATTGTGCAAGGCGCTGTACAAACCCAGAACAAAGCAATGAACGCTGCCCCAATGAGGGCAGTCTAAGTAGAAGACAGAGCCCAGTGGGAGACCGCAAGGAACCAATGAGAGGGTGTTGGTCAGCAGGACGGGCAGTGGGCTTTGCACACCGGTAGCCTCATTGTTGTCAAGTTTTTTGTTGACCGAAAATGTCCTGCTTTGCTGCTGCTCCTGGGTCTCTGTGGCTGAGCTGCCCTGTTTGCAGCCTCCTGCCAAGCATGGTGTTTGACCTCCACACGCAGAACTCTGTGAGCTCTACACGCAGGAGCCAGCTCCGGGACAATTGCCCTGCCCCTAGCTGGAGAGGTTAAGGGTCCATTGCAGCTCGTGAATGTGGATGGGACACTGACCGGGGAGGCTGGCTGTTTCCCACGTGGCCTCATGTGATGTCTGTCATGTTCTGCAGTGTGCCCAGGGTGATGTCCGTGCGAAGCCTGGGAGAACGGAGCAGGCAGTCTAGTCTGTTCCTTGCGGGGCTGTCTGCTGTCCCCTGGGATCAGACCTTTCCCCCTCTTATTCCGGGCTGGAGTTTCACAGTCAACCAACTGCCTGCTGGGAATCTGCTCATTTTTCAGAGGCCGCCCTCCCAATGTGCTGCTTAGCCCTGTGTGTGTATCATTCCAGCCTGCCCCAGGAGGGAGAAATACCTACGGAAGGGAGAGACCTTGGCTCATTAGTGTCCCCAGGGCTTTTACTCGGGGCTTTCGTCAGTATGGGATAGACAGCTGGATAGTCACTCAAACTCCATATTGCAAATCCTTTGTCTTGTTCCCTTGGCTGGGAAACATCAGTTCACAAACCCCAGGCAGTGAATATCCCCTTCTTAGCGGGCTCTTGTCTGTGCTCTGTGGGAGGGTTTGGAAAGTCCTATAAAAGCCAATGAGAATTAGCTGCATAAATCCTCCCACCATGTCCTGAGCAGGACAGACTCCTGGGGCCACCCTGATAGTGAGAAGCAACCTATCCCATGGGCAGTCAGCAGGACCATTAGCGGAGTAAGGCACTCCCCCAGACATGACTAAGGGTCTCACAATCCAGCCAGCAGCCCCACGGGAGGGAGGATTGTAAGGCTCGCTGGCAGACATTGCTCGAGAGTGATGCACGGTCCTCCCTTCCCCAGACTGATTTCCATGGCCCCAGGCTCCACCTTCACAGGCTCCAGGAGCAGCTTTTGGCTCCTCAGCTGTGATGGCCTCTCTTTCCTTTTGGCCCATTGGAATTTTATCTCCCCTCCAGATCAGGGAGGGGGAGGGAAGGCACCGACACAACTAAGTAGTTAATGCTTTTCTTCGGGAAAGTGAAGCCGCCAAGAGAGGCTTTGGCAGCAGCATTCCAGCCCCAGCACTCACTCCTAATGGAGCTGCAGGTCAGGAGGAGCGATCATGGTTTACAGAAGAGGAGACAGGGTGACATCAAAGCCGACAGTCGGGTCTTCTACCCCATCCCTGCTCCAGGGCACAAAGTGAGCCCGGCTGAGCCCATACTGCCCGGCACATGGCTTCAGTGCAGTAGGGGGTGGAATCCAACATCGACAAGCAGGACATGTTTCCTGAGCCACCTCTCTCCCCTGGAGAGGCTCCAGGCCAGGGATGTGTCTCCGGTGACCAGAGCGATGAGTCCAGCCAAGTAGGTTCTTATCTCTGGCTAGAAAAGTCTCCAGAGAATTCCGTGGCAAATGGCACCCAGCCTCTCGGCCAGCCCCTGGGCAGCTTTGCGTGTCTGGCTGTGGCTAACGCCGGTGGTTTCCAGGGAATTTCCGATGGTTGTGCTAACACGTGGGCAGCTCCAGCAATGGGGCAGATTGGCTGTGGCAGTGAATTCTCTACCCCTTCTATGCCAGTGCATAGGGAGCCACCCTGCACCAGGGGCCCAGATACCATGTGCAGAGCCAACTCTGTCAGCTCCGTGCTGCTCTTCGGGCCTCCCTCGCTCAGCAGTGCAGGGTGCTCTGAGGCCTGGAAGAGGTGCACAGGGGGCAGGTCGGGGTGGGGTCAGAGCCGGGAGGGCTGGGGCAAGGCTGGAGGCAAGCCCAGAGGTCCAGTGGCTCTGGATAGCTGCAGTGGCCCATTGCAACAGGGCACAAGTTAGCCAAATCGGCCCCGGAATAGGGGAGAGACAAACTGCCTCCTCTCGGTCTCTGGACCGGCACCAGTGTGCATCTGGCCGATAATGTCGACAGGGCTCAGGTGTTTCTATCCCCACACGGCTCAGGGCAGGATGATGGCCTCCACCAGCATAGGCGGCAGGTATAATAGGCCAGGGCAGGCTGAGCCTGCCGTGGCCGCTGGTTGCGGGGTTTGCAGGGAAGTTTTTGCTTATTGTTATGCCCCAGGCAGGATCCGGGGAGGCTGGGGAGGTGGTATCTGCTACTCAGCTTCCTGGGCTCATGAATGATCTCCCTGGACTCCAGAGGGATTACTGATGAATCCAGGAAGCTAAATAACACATACCGCCTCCTCAGCCACCCCAGAACCTGCATGGCGTATATAAAAAGCTCAGGATCTTTGGAAGAGCTCGCGGAGCAGCTTGGGGCCTTAGGAGGGGAGCCGCGGCATGGCTGGGGGCTCCTTTGGCCTTAGGGAGGGGGAGAGGGAGCTCAGGGTCCCAGCTGGTCTGGGGGTCCTCCAGTCGCGGGGCAGGGTGTCTCGGGGGGTCCTTGGGAGGAAGGGGTGGGGTGGAGGGTGGGCTAGCCTCCCTGAAGGGGGGCTCCATCCACCACCCATGTCCATCAGCACTTGCAAAAGTAGAGCTAACAAGATCCTGCCATCGAGAGACCCACCAGCTCCTCCAGCAAAGCAAGGGCAAACCATGGGGGATGGTCCTAATACGTCTAAGGTTAAAAAACAAAAAAACCAAGCAAGTGGGAAAAATTCCAGGCCTTCTCTGTATGTCAGAAGGGCACAAACGCAGATGGGTAAAACTCTTTTGCAGGTCCCTCTTTAATCTAACCAGCCCATGACTCCACATGTCCTCCAGTCACGAGGGGCCCTGAGGCCAGAGGCCACTCACCACTGGGGCTCATTTCTGTTGTGCAATCCACTGGCTCCCCCCTTGCACTTGTCCTTTGCCCCAGTCCCGTGGATGCTCCTTGCAGGGTCCCTTCTGGGCCTGTGGAATCGAGACACCTCCATCTCTAGCTGTCCTTGCTGTGTAGCAGGTCCTGCCCCGGCGTCTGAGGTGAGCACCCTTTATCTGGTGCAGCCTGCACGGTGCCTGACAAAGAGAGAGCCCCATCAGTCGGGGGCTATTCTGGACTCAGCCGCAGAGTCCTTAGTGTGCATCCCAGGTGAGCAGCACAGCGATATTCTGACAGCTCATCTTGTTACCAGCCTTGCTGTAAAAGTCTGGGAACCTCTTATTCGGTAAGGCTCTGCTCTTGTGAGCTGCTGGTGTGAGAGGAGTGCCCAGGGGACAGATCAGGACAGGCCGCACCTGCGTCCCCCGCCTCCTCTTTGTCAGAAACCATCGACTTGTTCTTGGTGGCCTGGGCTTAAGGGCCGTGTGTAGTGTTCCTGGGTGCTGTTCAGCAGCTGACCTGCCGCCTCCCGGAGCTGGGGCGATTGCTATAGCGTGCAAAGCGCTTTGGGATGTAAGATTGATTAGCTCATTATGAGACCTGAGTCTGGTTTCTCAGACAAGGACAGCAGGAGGTGATCGCCACCGAGCTAGAGGAGCGTCTGGCTGGCTGCGACAGGGCAGGACGGGCTGGCGGAGTAATGCTAGCAATGAGTGGCGAGACTACCATGTGCCTTCACGTGACCTGCCAAGTTCCTGTGTCAGTCCCTGCAGCCTGTCCGGACCAGAGGGCACTGTGCTGTGATCTAGATGTTAGCCATGATAGCGGAATTAATGCCAAGGGCTTCACACTTCATTACAGCCCACATGAATGGAACTATTGTGCTGGAACAGAGATGGCAATTTGTGGGATTAAACTGCAGCTCCATCCGTAGAAAACCAGCCAGCGCCGCGTCCCGCTGACCGTAAGGTCCCTGGCTGGGTGATGCAGGGGGTGGCCTGTCTGCTGGCACCTGCGAGACCGGGCTGTGCGAGTCTGTCAGCACAGCGAGGTCCCATTTAAGTCACAGGGAACTAGAGAACTAAAGGAAACAAATGAGTCGAGCCTAGCGGCTCCAATGACCCCGATTCCCTCAGGATAAAGGGAGCTTCCCTCCCCTCAGCGTCTTGCCCCGTCTGTCTTGCTTCTAACGTGGCCGAGGGATATCTCCCTTACCCGGTCACTGCCCCTGGAGGGAAGAATCCAAGCATCAGCAGCCGTGAAGGAGTTTGCTGTATGCTCCTGTGACACCAGTGGGCTTTGTAACCTACTGGAACTAGGTCAGCTATAACTTATTAGCCACTGCCTAGCCCAGCTGGGCTGCCAGGGACCGAGCAGGGTGTGCAGTGGCTGGAGGAGCAGGGCGGCGGAATAGCCTGAGCCTCCACAGACTCCCTCTGCCGTGTCACTTGGACCAGCATTTTCAAATGTGGATGCCTAAAATGAAGCAACTGCGTCCACGTTTGAGCAGCCGAATTACGCAGGCTGAGCGCTGTGTAATTCCCACCGGTGGCCCTGTGGGTTTGGGTTGCTTACTTTTAGGCAGCCAAGTTTGAGAATGTTGGCACTGTCCTCTCTGCACCCCAGCTGACCCTGCTGTGAAAGGGAGAACTGCAGTCCTGACTTAGCTCTCCGGGGAGACGGCTGGCTTAATCGGTGGGACTAGCTGTATGATGAAAAGCGCCATATGAAAGGTTAAGTGTCAATCACCGCATAAGAGTAGTTCATGACCTTTCCCATGCCAGGACCCACCCCACTCCTGGCGCTCCCCTTCCATCTAGTTGGGATCGTCTCCCTCCCATTTAGCAATATGGGATGGGCAGGGTGGTCTTGACGCCTCTTGTGAACCTAGGGGGATGAGAACTCCTGCCATAGGACACAGGTTGGGGGCACTTCATTACAGTCACCACAGTCAGGGATCACACAGCGAATGCTCGCGCACTGAGCAGGGACTGCCAGGGGTCCTGTTCCGCAGATAGGAGCAGATGCTAGAAACGATAGGAAAATGATGAAGGGGGAACAAGGGGGATAGGAGAGACCCATGCGGGCCCCCCCATTCTCCCTCTGAATCCACGTATTCTTCTGCCAGCCTCTTGCTTTCCACAGGCAAAGCAGAGGTTTCTGCACCCCCCCAGCACAGCACCCGGACTCGAAGATGCTTCTGTCCCAAGTGCAAGGGAGAGTGAGGTGCATAATTAAACCATTGCCCGAGCACGGTGTGCTTGGGGTTAACGCCAATGAGCAGCCAACTGGGAAAAAGATGTGGCTGGGGGAATTTACTGCCTAGCAATTCCCTTCTTTCTCTGAGGGTCTGGGTTCCTGCCCAAAGCCTTTCCCGCTGACCGGCTGCCAAGGGAACACAGACCAGGAGCTGCTGTGGCTTACTGAGGTTGCAGCAGGTGCGCCCCGGCCTGGAGAGCAGCAGAGCCCAGTGGAGGGAGAGCACAAAGAACGGGGTGGGTTTGCTGCACAGAATGGTGGGAAGTAAGGAGGCTTCTCACCTGAAAGAGTGTTTGGGGGGAGCCGGTGTAATGGCTGGAATGCAGCTGGAAGACACTGCGGCAGGGTTGCTGTGGCATAGGCTAGAGGACAGGTTTGTGTAGCTGTCTATATGCCATGCTTTCTCCTGCCATCTGCACAAGTCACAGCTCTGTCTGCCTTTTGCCTAGGATGGGGCTCGGAAACACCATGCCTGGAAGGAGCAGAACCCCTGGATTTCCTCCTCGGTTAATACCATGGAGACTGGAGTCCCCATCAAGGGCTTCTCCAGGGGCACAGACAGGCCGGCAGCAAGCTGGAACCCACCTCGCTGCGGCGTGCCAGACCTACCCACCCTGCCAGACGGCCAGAATGGGCGGAACCGGCAGAAGCGGTTCGTCCTGTCGGGAGGACGCTGGGAGAAGACGGACCTCACCTACAAGTAAGACAGGCGCAGAACCAAAGTCACAAGCAGGGAGCGAGTCCCGGTCAGGATCTCCTTCCTAAAAGAGAGTTTCCGTTCGGTGCTTTCGTTCACTGAGCCTCGCCTATTACGGGCCTGTCCAAGCTGGGGAACTTGTTCAAGAAACAGGTTCAGGATGCTGGGGTGACAAGGGTATATATCACACAGACCAGTTAGGCCCACGCTGTCTCACCCACGTGCTCACCATAGACGTGACGGCCTTCACGCCCTCAGCCACTCACTCACCCCACCACCCCCACGCTATTCACACACCCACCAGCTCCGAGCACCCGTGTGCGCCCCCACAGTCACACACGCTCCTTCCCTCACACACACAACCACACACTCATTAACACACCCACACTCACGTATACACCCACTGGCTCAGACTTACAAACACCCCGGCCCTTATCTCCGCACACCCCACCAGGCACCAGTTCCACATGCTCACACAACACCCTCCCTCCCCGAGGCTTCCCTCTGCGTTTATTTTAAATAGTCCGTTCTAGTCATCATTTAGTGAAGTGCTTACAAACATGGCCTCAGTGTCCCCGAAATCACACCACATGATCTCTGATAGGAGTTTGCTGAGTGTGGTTAAGGGCCAGGGTTCTGCTGGCTGATCACACTCCATATTCTCTCCTCAGTGCACTTCTGCAATTGCTGTTAGCCTAAGGGAGTAAGAGGCACATGTGGAAAGGAGAACTTGCTCCTGTGCATCTTGATAAGGCCCAGAGAAATATCTTCACCGGGTATGCATTTAAATGACCTTAACTGAGCACAGGGGATGCTGCTATGCCAATAGCCTCCCGAGACTATCAGGGTAGTGGAAAGGCTTCCTCTTATCCCTGGCATCAGAGGAAAAAAACTTTGCTGATATGAACAAGCACCAACATTGTGCCGGGGAACTAAAATCCTGCTGCATCAGAGATTAAAAACATCACATTATCCAAAGGCAGAGTTACAGGGATGTGGGATATGAGGGGCTCATGCACCAGTTAGTGAAACAGCATTTCCCTTCAGCATGAGCCAGATGCTAGGAGCTGAAAACTTTTTCCATAGCTCTGAGAACTCCCATGTATACATGAGCACACAGGGTAGGTATGTCCATACATTAGCTCAGAGATATGCTGGCAAAGGTGTATCTAGGAATCTATTTAGACTGGTATCTGAGCGCCTCACCACACTAGAGGTGTGCACGAAGAGTGTGCACCTATACCAGAGTTCTCCCTCTTCTCCCGTTTCCCGGGAGCTGGCAACATTTCCAGAAATATGTCTTCCCTCTGGCTCCCATCCAGTTCTCCCCTCGCTACAAGAGCCAGGGAACAGCTGATGAAACTGAAAGGTGGCAAATTCAAAACTTGCAACCAGTGCACAATCAGACTGTGGAACTCATTGCCACACGATGTTGTTGAGGCCAAGGACTTAGCAGGATTCAGAGAAGGGTTAGATGTTTCTATGGGCAACAGGAGCAGGTAGAATTCTAATAGTACATATTAAAAAATAAAGCAAAGCTTTGGGGTGATCTTTAACTGCTAGGGCGGAGGAGGACATTTTCCCTGCGGGGCAACTGCCTCCTGTGGGGTTTTTCTTGCACTTTCCTCTGACACATCAGGTGCTGGTTATTGCTGGAGCCAGTACGCTGGGCTGGGTGGACATTGGTCTGGATCCGGTATGGCAATTCTTTTGTTCCCCCTTTCACAGCTGAGCACATCTGGATGTGGGCTTGATTCACCCCAGGCGGTGCATGGAGGTGTAAGCTGTAGCTCCCTGTTCCAGCAGGGCCTACTGCCGTTCAGAAGGGATCTGTGGGAGGACTGGCAGGGAGGGGGGCGTTTGGCATAAATGAGGGGTGCCTTAGCCAGGAAAGGAGAAGCAGAATGTCCTTAACAGCAAAGCTACCCACCTCAGACCCATAGCTACTGTCCTGCAGGTTCTCTTCCATACAGGGGCAGTTTGTTCTGTCTCTCACGCTGTTACGCTGGTTTTAGATGGAGGACATCTCATTCGCCGATTGTTCTCGGCCAGACGTGACTCCGACACCGAGCAGGTTTAAATGCAACATGGAGGCCAGGGTAACCTCTCCGGTGGGAGTGGTGGTGCTGCATGACTTGTAGCTATTCTAACCGCAGTGTCATCGCGCTACGGTCAGGAGCGGGGAGTGCAAGATAATGGGGAGTCCAGGGATTTCCAGGTGATTAGGGGACCAGTGGCGTTAATGCCGACGGTGCTGCTGGAGACTTTATCGGTGATTATTGTGGTGATGAGTACATTGTAACATTGATGGCAGTGGTTGTGCTGATGGCCAGACTGAATGTTGGTAGGATGGGTTGGCTGGGACCCCTTCCTAGGCTTTGAGGAGTCAAAGGTCATTGGCAAATGTTCCCTGACTTGTACCCAAGCCTTCAAGGCATGCGTGAACTGGCTGGAGGAAGTCGTAATTTAGAAATGTTTAGTGTACTACCTCCTCCCTGAACTTTGCTCTCCACTAGAATGACAATCCTGTCACTGTTTACAGCAGGGATGCTGAGTTAGCGTCTGATTCCGGGAGCCTTACTTATACTGCAGAGCAGTGACTCATGAGCAACCCTCCCCCCATTGGCGTTAATAGGGCTGCTCGTGAATGTGCTGTTCACTGGGATAACGAAAGGGTCGCAGGTTCAATCCCTTAGGGATCAGGATGGTCGCTTCGGTGGGGAGTGGAGGGGACCAGCTGACATCAACAAGCACCAACCTCCTGGGAATAAAATGCCTTTGCAGCAGAGTTTAGAGAGAATCAAATCACACCATCCAAACAGAGTTATGGGTGGGGGTAGACTGGAGGGATTATACCCCCTCCTAGGTACTGTTGCGGCATTTCACTCCAGCACATGCACCAAACAGCTTCCCTCTCCTCCTCCAAAGCCCTCCTAAAAAATACATGTCTACAAAGCTGTTCCAAAACCACCTCTGCAGGATTCCTTGCGCCACCTCAGCCTCAGCCTGGTATCTTGTATGCTAGGACCTGAGCTATACAGACTGTCTGAGCTAGAGTGTCCTCTTCTTGTGGCAAAGCCCAGGTCTGTTACTGTGTTTACATGGCCCCAGCGAACCAATGTTGCGTGGCAGATTGTTGGTAAAATGGAAAGCTGATGGTGGGATTTGTGGTAAGGACATTCCCTGTTGTCTTATGAAATTGTGATTTGCAGCCAGTGTAATGATGACAAAAGTTCAATGACTCATTAGTGCGGATTGTAATGATGATGGACATGGTGGCATTTACATTAATGGCCATTCTAATGCTGGTTGTGGTGACAACTAATGCATTGCGGTTCACACTGACCCTGATTTGCCGGTGAGATCCAGACTCATTACGCTGGTGTGGGGCTTGCTCCGATAGTGATTATGTTGGCTGAGGTGTTCTGATGCTCACAGTAGAGGGTAGCATCCCTTTTTACGATAGATGGCACTCCCTGCTGCTGCTAATGCCCGTGATGACGCTGCTCATACCAGTGCCAGTCTGACGCTGACCATTGTGTGATGTTGGGATGATAGTTCTTGGAAAACATCCGGTCAGTGTGCAGTGGCAGTCAGAAAAGCGAATAGAATGCTAGGAACCATTAGGAAAGGAACCGATAATAAGATGGAAAATATAATGCCACTGTCTAAATCCATGGTACACCCGCACCTTGAATACTGCGTGCAGTTCTGGTTGCCCCATCTCAAGAAAGATATATTAGAATTGGAAAAGGTACAGAGAAGGGAAAGAAAAATTATTAGGGGTATGGAACGGCTTCCGTATGAGGAGAGATTAAGCACACTGGAACTGTTCAACTTGGAAAAGAGACAACTAAGGGGGGATATGAAAGAGGTCTATAAAATCATGACTGGTGTGGAGAAAGTGAATGAGGAAGTGCTATTGACCCCTTCACATAACAGATGAATTAGGGGTCATGCAATGAAATTAGTAGGCAGCAGGTTTAAAACAAATATAAAGAAGTACTTCTTCACACAACACAGAGACAACCTGTGGAACTCGTTGCCAAGGGATGTTGTGAAGGCCAAAAGGATAACTGGGTTCAAAAAAGAATTAGATAAGTTCATGGAGGTTGGGTCCATGAATAGCTATTAGCCAAGATGGTCAGGGATGCAACCCCATGCTCTGGGTGTCCCTAAACCTCTGACTGCTAGAAGCTGGGATTGGACAACAGGGGATGGATCACTTGATAAATTGCCCTGTTCTGTTCACTCCCTCTGAAGCATCTGGCCAAACCGGCTACTGTTGGAAGACAGACTACTGGGCTAGGGGGACCATTGGTCTGACCCAATATGGCCATTGTTATGTTCTTATGATGGGCAGTGATCTCCTACCTCTAAATACTGCTTCTTAGAATTATAAGATTCCCATGGCAACTTGTGAACACGAAAGTGAGACGGACCATTGCGGAAGCGTTGAAAGTCTGGAGTGACGTGACACCACTAACCTTCACCGAAGTGCACGAGGGCCGAGCTGACATTGTTATTGATTTCACAAGGTAAGCCTGGAAGGGGAAGCCATTCTAATCCAAAAGCAAACGCCCCTCTTCCCCCACTGGGCTTGGTGTGAAAAGGACAGATCCCACCGCCCCCACTGGAGCTGGTCCAACTGTTGGCAGCAGATTGTTTATTCGCTGAAGTTAGTCCCATGTTCTGTTTCCAAACTTCGGTTTTCTTATTTAGTAGAAATAAATAGTCGTAGGAGGCTGCCTGGGCAAGGGCTATTGTTTTGTTATGTGCATGTACAGTACCTAGCGCACTGGGGCCCTGATCGGGTGCCACCATACAACAAAGAATCATTTATTTTACTAATTGGTTTATTATTGAAAATTGTTCGCCAATTAATTTATGCTACCACTTGTCAGCCAGGGATCTTTGACCAAGTGTTTGTTTTGGCTGCTTCCAGCTCTTCAGTCTCTCCCCGGATTGAATGACCTGACCTTTTGCCCCAAAACAAATTTAGCTTCTTGGTTAAATGAATCTTGACTCCAGGCCTGCACTTCACTTTCTGCAAAATATTTGCAGGAGCAAAACTTCACTCCAATGAATGTTTGCACAAAGCTAATAAAAGGGATTGTGGATCCCATCCAAGGGAGGAGGATGTGGGCTGTATTCCGTGTGTTTGTCTCCACTTCTCTGCACTGTTCACCTCTCTCCAGGGCTTTCTCAGTTCACAGGAGTTTGGCTTGAGTGAGGACTTGAGGATTTGGCCCAGGAAGTGTCCATGTGTTCCACACAATTCAGTTCTGCTGCCTTAATGATAGTAGCTTGATCAGCCTTCGCCTGAATTTTACAGGCTTGATGAAAGCTGAACAGGGGAAGGAACAAACACCGATAAGAAGCTAATAGCGTCTGTGGCCTGCTGTGAAGGCACTGGGCTTGTGTGAAGGTTCGGCCTCCCTATTTAGAACGAGGTTTGCAGGGACACGAGGGACGGCTCGAAGTTGAATGATACAAATAGGCTTGTGGTGCTGTTCTCAAGGCTCACCCTGGCTGCCAAGTGCGGTTTCCCTGAACTACCATGTGCTTGCCCTCCAGGTACTGGCATGGCGATAACCTGCCCTTTGACGGGCCTGGAGGCATCCTGGCGCATGCATTCTTCCCCAAGACCCACCGCGAGGGAGATGTCCATTTTGACTACGACGAGACCTGGACCATTGGGAACAACTTAGGTGTGTTGTGGATTCAGATGGAGGCATGGGTGTGTTTGGGGAGCGGGAGGCCACTGATAAATGTAAAAAGCGTTTAATTCAGAGAGAAGAGGCCTGAACAGGCTTGTCCGCACACCAGGGCAGGGCACTTCACATGGTCTGTGTCCTTGTCTCTTTCCAATCACAGTTAAGTGGGGTTCTAAGACCAGGTCACTCAAAGAGCCACCGCTAGAAAATAAAACAGGGGAGAGATGAAGGGAAACTAAGCCCCAGACACTGGGGTGGAGTGTTTTTCTGCCAAAGTCCTGTATAATTGGCAGGTCTCAGTCCCAGTCCCCATTGTCCACCATCTGTTTCCAAAACTTTTCTTCTTGAAAGTCTCTAAAGGGAAACAACACAGGCTCCCAATCTCTCACTTTGGCTTGGGAACACGCTGACCCCCCCCCCACAACATCTCATGGTCAATATGGGGGAGCAACTTGATTTCCAGATCAAGTAAAAACGATTTTCCTAATAATAGAGCCAGGCTGGTATCACTGTGGTGTTCAGGAATTAATGCCATAACATCTCACAAGATACATATGGTATCTTGAGATCTAATAGGATCACTGCCTAAGGCCTCAGTTCTTCTGCAAGATGCACAGATAACAACTCCCATCTATCCCCCTCCTCCACCCCAACATGATCTACAGGGAGAAGAGAGGGGGGAAAAAATCAACTAAGCTAACACCTTCCCTTCAGGGTCTCTCTGTACAGCTTGCCTTGTGTGGGTCAGTGTTTAGCACCCAGTCCTGCACCCACTGAAATCCATGGCAGTTTCCCCATTGACTTTTACTGACAGTTTATAAACTCCCTGGGGCCAGGGACTGTCTTTTTGTCTGTAGAGCATCAAGCACACTCCAACACTGGATAATAAATAAACACCAGTAACTTTTGAAATATCTGAGGTACTTCCCACCAGTCTTGCAATGGGAGACTCTGGGAACATCTGCAATCAATTTTCACCACTCTCTCAGAAGTTAGATAAGCCATTTGAAATATTTCGTAATATATTCCTCTTCATTAATCCTGTATTGGAGGAGAGCTTGAAAACCTGCTGAAACTGACCAGGCCAAGTTCCATCGTCGTTCACTCTCTCTTTTTCGTATGTGGCTTCAGTAATAACTGGGGATAATCACACTTAGCATGTTCTTCCAATTTAATATCCTCCAGAGCTTTGCAAACATTAATTAACCCTTGCAAGCCTTCTCTCAAGCAGGGAAATATCCTTATCCCCATTTTACAGGCAAAGAAACCAAAGTTCCTAGAGGCATAAGTGACTTGCCCAAGGGTCACACAGCATATCATTGTCAGAACCAGGATTAGCCCTCTGGAGTTCCTGGCTCCATGCTCTTTTATGGCCCTTCCCATGCAAAGATTTTTGTCGGATGCGCTGTTGTTCAGCTCCCCATAAAGTTGGAGCACAGCACTGTGGATCTGCCAATACTGGAAAGCAGAGAGTGAGGAGCTTGCCAATCTAAACAGGATTTTTCGACAGTGTTTAATAAATCACTGAGGTAGAAATCCCGGATGCTCAACTGACCTAGATGTGATCACTTCAATTGTGTCAGTGCTGAGCAAACTTGACACATTTCAGGGAGCTGCTCATTTGCATAAAAGCCAAGTTCACTTGTCCTCTCTATCAAACTTTCCCAGGTGTTCGTACCACATCCCACTGGAATATTCTGCAGCATGCCCATGCACTAAACACACCAGCTCAGTTAACTACAGGGTGGATTTGATTTAAATCACTAGTCAGGAAGACTCAATTTAATCATGATTTTCTACATAAAAGTGCATTCTTGTTGGTTGTTATAACCTTAAAACATATTCTTCACAACTCAGAGATAGACGTAGGCTTCATTTTTAGAAGGTACACACTATACATTTTTAAACAGTGATTTATTCTGAAAACGTTTCAGATTAGTTTTACAGCTACATCAGAAAATGAATGAGTGTTTGGTTATTTCATTTACCAAAGGTAATTGAAGTAGATATTTAAGAAGTCACTGGGAGGTGAACTATGTCCAATTCAACAGGCTAATCATTAATATTTGGAGGATTTTCTTGCCATGCTATATTAGGAGGAGAACATCACCAGACAGACATTAAAATTGTTTTATTTAACTAAAACAACAACGTTAAGTATTCTGGATTGTTTTCTTCAACAGCGAACATACAATATTTTAACAAAAAAGGATATGTCCCTCACTTCTCACATTTATCTCCAGACTTCTTCTCCTTGTCCAGATTTATTCCACCCCCAACAATCTTCTATTCATTGAACTTTTTGAAACTTTGCACTTTTAAAGAGAGGTAAGGGATTGACTCTGTGTACACAAATTTGCAGAGGGACAATAGAGTTGAGGTCTGTTATTTCTCACCTCTATATAGTTTATTTATTTTATTTAAAAACATTTTTGCTGTTAACAAGCATGTTACCTCTGGAGACACAAATCCACAGTTTGAGAACTGCAAAACTAAGCCTCTCTAACGGTATCTTCTAGACTGAGCACTGAGTCCCATTGAGTAGATGAAAAGATTTACCTAAATAATCTATACAGAAGCCTGTGGAACCCCAGAAGATTGGGTCCCTAATCCATGAACTATTAGAACTCATTCACAAAACTTTTCTTAAACATTACATTAATATATTGTCTCATACTATAGAATTAGAATTTACAATCCCTATTCCATGATGAGAGATCTTTGAGCTATAATGTATCTTAATTAAAATTATCTTTAGATAGCATTTTTCCTCAAAAAGCATTTTATAAAAAAAATCTGATTTAAATAAAAAAATCTAATTTTTTAATTTTTTTTTTTAAATCATTGATTTTTATCCACCCTGGTTAGCTGACTCTCTTCTTTCTAATGGGGCTACACCTTGGAGATTTCTGACTGAAACCAGAGAAGAATTAATTGCATTTGGGCTCATTAGGAAACAACATTAGGACTCTTCCTCACAGTCTTTGTTGCTTAATTTGTTCTTTTAAGGTCTTTTTCTCCGACAATTTTAGAACCTGAAAGCAATCAGCAGGGAGCTAAAGGAGATCTCCCAAGTGTAGTCTGTGTTTCTACATACCTGAATCCCTTTATGTTCCCTTTAAAGATGCTTTCAAATAGTTTATGCCTAAGCATGTCCTCCCTTAAATCTATTAGAGTCTGGGTGGGAAGGGCTGGATAAAACATCAGAAATGGTTTATTTATTTTGCCTTTCATGTTCTCACGACAAACCAAAAAGCAATATGTGATCGCCCCCTGCTGTCTGTGTGGCACCATTTGTTTACCGTTGCTGTTCTCAGAGTGGTCCTGGTGGCATGGTTCTGCATCACACCAGATGTTCCACAGGATGGTGTCTTGCTGTGAACCCCACTATGTTAGCTGCTAATCAAGGAATGATGCTCCCCCTTTGCAAAGCTGATCTAACTGGACACCACCTTAGTGTCTGCTTCCTGTGGGCCAGATTCCCACAGATGTGCCAAAGGCGGAACCTTCCCCCCAAAAGTAGGGGGAAGATTCTATTGGGAGCTGGGGCCATTGGCCCCTATGCTGGTGACATATGCAGAACCCACTGGAGGCAGAATTGTAACTTGTTGATATGCACAGGCTAGCACATGGGAAAAGGTGAAGACACTCAGTGACCCAACTCACACCGTTCCAAAGCCCTGGCTGGAAAACCAGCCCACCCCTACCACTTTGCACGGCTGCTGGGATTGCCTCCTTTAAAGAGGCCACAGCATCTAGCACTACAGCAAAGAGCTGGGAATCAGGAGGGTCCTGAATTCAACCCGCTGAGATGCTCGCTCACTCTAGGACATGAGGCAAATCAACAGACCCCTTTGGACTATGGTCAACTCAACTCGACCTCCCTGAAAAGCAGATTCCCTCTTGCACTGAACTTTTTGTGATCCCACCATACGAACAGTGAGGGCCCTGCCCATCCTGGGTGTCTTTCAGCACCCTGAAAAATACCTGCACCCTCTTCCCTTTGCAGGGACTGACCTACTGCAAGTGGCTGCTCATGAATTTGGTCACGTCCTGGGCCTACAGCACACTGCTGTCTCCAAGTCACTGATGTCTCCCTTCTACATCTTCCGCTACCCGCTGAGCCTGAGTGAGGATGACAAACAAGGCATCCAGTACCTCTATGGGAAACCAAAGACCGATCCGGTGCCAGCCCCGACACAGAAGGCAGAGCCAAACCCGCCAGACATCGAAACAAATGAGATCACCAACGTGGGGGTGAGTGACCAGCAACGCTTGCGTCAAAGCCACTATTACCAAGTGCCCCCATTAGTACTAAGGCAACCCCAACTTTATTCTCCTAGAATCACCCCCTGGTGAGGCTCTAGGGAAACCACAGCAAAGAAAAGAAGGAGAATAGGGGATTCCTTGGGAATCCCACTGCCCTGGGAGCTGGCTACACCAGGCCTGGGTTAGATGACAAGTGAAAGGGGTTTGATTGCAGTTGAACCCCCTTCCACCT
The DNA here is from genome assembly GCF_965140235.1 of Caretta caretta. Classification (NCBI taxonomy): domain Eukaryota; kingdom Metazoa; phylum Chordata; order Testudines; family Cheloniidae; genus Caretta; species Caretta caretta. The sequence continues at coordinate 13,820,713 of NC_134220.1, read as the reverse complement.
CCCAGCTTGGCACACGTTAGCATGATTGGCAGTTCCTGGTGAAGAGGAGTCAAAGATTTTCCTTGCAGGGGCAATGAAGGTCAAGGCAGGAGTGCGTTGGCAGAGCTGTGTAGGGGCCCCGAGGACTTCAATAGTAACAATATCTAGCTCTTCTACAGCACTTTTCACTGGTAGATCTCAAAGCACTGTGCAAAGATGATCAATGTTTGCAGAGGTGGGTAGCACCAAGCAGAACTGAGACACACTGGCAGAGCTGCGTGGGGATGCTTGCCCAGCACCTGCGCGTGCAACCCCTGGCTGTAGCCAGGGCAGGTTACCTGTCACATTAATAAACAAGTCAGTGTGTTTATAGGCACAGAGCCCAGTTCACCCTGGGGCAAACCAACAGGCAATGCAGTAAGTCAAAGTTCCTCCTCACTCCCAGGCTTCTTGATTCAAGCACTTGTCTTGATCCGTGAAGCATGGGGAGGATTTAAATTTTAGTTGGGAAAGACCCTATTATCTGCAGTGACTATCTACAGCCTCCTCGGGCAAGGCACCGGGCCGGGGCAGGGTGACCCCCTAAGTTTGACATGGGGGCAGGGTGCCCCTTGGAGCTCAGCACCTGACTGGCACACGGTATTCTCAGTCTGTGCAGCCTGACGCCTGTGACACGGATTTTGACGCCGTTTCCACCATCCGGGGGGAGCTGTTCTTTTTCAAGTCACACTACGTATGGCGGCTCAGGAATGGGAAGCTGCAGGCTGGCTACCCGGCCCTGGCCTCTCGCCACTGGCAGGGAATTCCAAGCTCCGTCGACGCGGCCTTTGAGGACTCCCTAGGAAATATCTGGTTTTTCCAAGGTAAGCGAGAACAGAGACGGGATTGGAGGGCTAGAAAGGACAAACTCCTGTGGTGGGGTGGGAGACACAAAACCCAGTAGGTTTCAGGGCATGAAAATGTTCTTGGCAGCATCAAAAACCCACACCCCTAATGTAAGGATTCCTTTGTTTGTTTTCCTCTCTCCTTAGTTTTAATATTTTAACAGATGTCGGGGTGGGAGGGGGGGGTTCACTTTCATTTTAGACAAAGCCAAATATCAAACTTTCCTCCTTTGGAACATGAGCACTTTGCTTCCAAGTCTCTGCCTGGAAATATGCCTCACTCACAGATGAGGAGTGAAGGTAACGCTTACCGCCTATCCTTTTGGGATGAAAATTGGTGAAGAGGAACAGGCCAGCTCTTCTTAAAGTGGCATTGTCCAGCTGGTAAATATTCTCACCTTGGTTACTTAGAGGCAAAAGAATTTCCCAAATCTAGTGTATTGAACAGAAAGAGTTCCAATTGATTTTCCCACTATTTATGGGTATTTGTTTATTTCTGCATCTCATTCAGCTTGGACATTGAAATCAGAGGCCGGATTGACTGGTTTTACATTGGTGTAACTCCACTGACTTCCATGGAGCTATTCCTGATTTGCACCTGCCTAAGTGAGATCATATAAAAACCTTAGCTTGGTCAGGATTACTTTTTATAGCCAGTGGCCCCAATTCTCTAGTCTGACCAAGGAGTGCTTTAATGTAAGTTCTGAGCAGGGGCAAAGATGGCTCACACCTGCAGAGACTTCCATCATTGTCCCAGCAGTCTGGAGTTCAGTCAGGTGCAGTGACACCCTGGCATCCATCTGGGCATGATGGGACAATACTTACTTGAGTGCAAGGACTCAAAATTGTGCAGTGCAATTTGTCAAACAAGCACAAATGTTCCAGGAATCTACACACCTAGGACTAGATTGCAGAGAGCCTGTGTGTGTGGCTGTGTGGGAAAGGAGAGGAGCATTTCTCCCCTCCCCCTCCCAACCGTGTAAGGGGCAAGCCACAGGTATGGTCATTGTGCTTCCAGCACACAAGCGTCTGACAAACACTAAAGGTAGTAAGGCCATGGCCCTACCACCCACCTTCTGCACCAGCCATCAGAGGAAAGTTGGCGCAAGAAGGGAGAGCATGGCGCACTTTCAAAGTTCTCACTCTAGCTGGAATCCCTGGAGTCCCTGCGGCCATGGAAGAACATCTGCACACCTTATTCCCTCTTACAGTGGGGACTGTGGTTGCAAGACCTGGCCCAGAGATTGAACAAAGCCCTGGCATTCCTAGTGCCGCTGCCTGGAGCCAGGTATGCATTCTCTGGTAAATGCGGTGACTTTAAAAAACCGTGTAGACACCAAATTTGTTCCTGAGGATCTCTGGAACCCAAGAATAATAGTTTACCCTGTTTCACCCAGATAAGCACTCACCGTTTTCTTTAATTCTCTTTCCAAGTCTAAATTACGTAGAGAAAATCCAGAAGCTGGTAGGATACTGTTGCCCAGTTTTGTGTGTGTGTGTGTGTGTGTGTGTGTGGTCTCTGCATCATTACTCAGTATATCACACAGACCATATCAAATGGCTCAGCATCCAGAATTATCCTACATCCTGCTAAAACTGGCAGGATTTTAACTAGAGCAGTGCTATGGAGTGTTGCATAAAGAAACCATTAAATGTCTAGGAGTAATCATGAAGATTGCAATTTTAATCTAAACTCAAAACATTATTTTGGTCTTTATTTTATTTTGACCACTTCTTGCTCGTTTATGCAGATCCCCCATTTAAACACACAGGCACACTTACGGATGTCAAGTACCAGAGGGGTAGCCATGTTAGTTACATACGTACGGAAGTATTATTAATCATGTTTATTACGATAGTTCCTAAGGGCCAGCCAAGAATGGGGCCCAGTTGTGCGAGGCACTGAACACACACAGTGTAGAAGGTGGTTCTTACACTGAACAGCTTGCAGTTGGTCCTCCTTTCCTCCACCACAGCCTGAACACCATCAACTAGACAACCTCTCTTAGCAGTAGTTACAGCCAGAACGGGGTACGTTGTTTGTGTTTCCACAATGCAGGCAGTGCCAGGGAGCTATAGTTTTTCAGTGAGTGACACGGGAATAGAGAGAGGCTTTTAAAAGAAAGCAATACTTTCTGCTGAAGGATTCCCAGCTACATCCAGTAGTTAAATAAACAAATTAAAAGAACCCTCTCAAGGACCTGTCATAATTTTAAATGTCATTTCCATTTTCCACACTTTACAATACTGCAATAAGTATAAACATAAAATGGTTTTTCCCCACTGATTTGGTCTTTTTCCAAGTAGCAAAAAAAATTTTTTGGCCTTCCTATGTTTCTCTTTCTTGCGAAGTTTGACATTAACAGGGCTGCTTTGTTTGCTTGTTTAGGCACCAACATCACTGATGCCCCCACGTGGACAGCTCACTGCGGCGGGAGCGTGAAGCACCCGTTCGTTATATGTGGTCCCACAGAAATGGATGTTTAATTTCAGTCATTACAATACTGTTTGGTGTAGATCTGCATTTTCAAATAATGTGCATGCAGCTGCAAATTAGTTTGTGCAATTACAGCAGTTGCATATTCAGTTATCATAATGGATCGTGCAAATGACCAGTTACACGTCTGTCATTTGTATGTGCCAAAACAGTAGCTGGTGTGCACAATGTAGGTGCATAATTGCACAGACATTTTTGCACATGCAGTTGCTTATCTAGTTTTCTCTCTATTTAAGGCTTAGACTTCAAGAGCATGTCACTCACACCTCAGTATGCACAGACTCTCCATGCACAAAGACCTTACCCCTCACTTAATTCTCTCCCCCACATCAAAGGTGGCCCATTTTTCTTCTTCCCTCTCCCCACATGGTAGCCTCAGGCTCTTGGGCAGGGAGAATAAAAGAGACGCAAGGTGTGGATGAGATGGGGATTATGCTTGCCAATGTTGCTTCACGGATTTTGTCTTCCTTCCTTCCCCGCATGTTGTCTTCCTTTAGATTAAAAACGAAACAGACTCATAGATGTCATGGTGGTAAAAGGGTTCGAACCTCCCTCAGCACATTCAGAGCAAAATTCAAACCCCATTCTTTTGTATCAGCCTACTCACAATAACTACTTTAAAAAACTAACCCGCTCTCGGCTGTATATGCAAAAAGAAAAGGAGGACTTGTGGCACCTTAGAGACTAACCAATTTATTTGAGCATCAGCTTTCGTGAGCTACAGCTCACTTCATCGGCTGTATATGTACACGTCCCCATTATCGGAGGCACTCCCACACTAGTGATGGGCACCATGTAACAAGCTACATGGACTGCCCTAGAAGATGAAGCCATCTATTCATTCAAGGAACAGATACAGCAAAGACAGACTTTCTCCCTGGCCTCAGCCTTGCTTAGAGGTGAGAGGAGAGTTTGTTCTCCCCTGTCCATTTGATGCATGGCGTCTCAGTGGTCATCAGCAAGGGTGCCAGGTGTGCTAGTGGTTTTTTTGTCATGGACACCTGTCCCCTGGGACTGGGCTGAGATTTCAGGTCATTTCACACAGGTCGCCATACGGTCATTAGACAGTAAACAGCTTGTGGTCACTCCTGTCATTCTATATTCTTTTGCCCCATCATCAGGCTCTCAGTACTGGATTTATGATGGCGAGAGACGTGTGTCTGGCCCTGCTTCTATCTCGGAGCTGGGCCTATCTGCTTCTCCTGTCCAGGCAGCTTTGATGTGGGGGACAGAGACGAACAAGATTTACTTCTTCAAGGGAGGCAGTTACTGGCGCTTCAACCCTAGCACCCGCCAGGTGGAGACCATCTACCCCCGCAGGATGGCCGACTGGCGTGGCATCCCCCAGGAGATTGATGCTGCTTTCCAGGATGAGTTTGGTGAGTGCAGATGGGAATAGAGGCCTGTTCTTGTGTGGGCTTTCTTGATTATTCTCGCATCTCAGGTGCGAAGGGAATCAGCAGGATTTGGACATTTATTTTAATCTGGACTATTAATAGTGAAGCACTTCTGCAAATTTTCATCCCTAAGAAAAATCTAATAATACATGTATATAACAATTTGTACAGAGATCATGCAGTTAAGCTTGCAATGGGTGTGTAACAGGTATTTATCATCCATTCTGTAGAAGATCGTGTGATTAAACAACTAAAAGCCCAATAGTACCATTCTCCCCTTAAAGGAAATACATGTAGGACATTACAGATGCTTTTTTTTTTTAAGGGGAGAGATGGAGAAACTCCCCAAACCTCTACTAATAGGAGAATGGCACAAGGAAACCTGCTCCTGTTACACCCTCAAGGAAGAAAACGAGGCACAGGTGACAGAACTACAGACAACATTTCACTGCTTATAATGGTGCTGGGAATATAGACAACATTCTACCACTCCCCCAGGCAGGGCTCCTTGCTGAAAATGGCACAGTGACACCACATGGCCTCATCATCCAGTGATACATCGAGAACTCTTGACAACAGATGTATCAACCCTAATGCCCTCCCCTTCCAAGGGATTCCTTGAGAAATGTTGTGCATTAATGTAGGCAATCCTTACAGGTTAGGGGACTCTATCCTGGGAAGCAGTGACTCTGAAAGTTTGAGGGGTCATGGTGAGTAATCAGCTGAACATGAGCTCCCAGTGTAATGCTGTGGCCAAAAGAGCTAATGCCATCCTGGGATGTATAAACCGGGGAATCTCGAGGAGTAGAGAGGTTATTTTACCTCTGTATTTGGCACCAATGTGACTGCTGCTGGAATACTGTGTCCAGTTCTGGTGCCCACAGAGCAAGAAGGGTGTTGATAAATTGGAGAGGGTTCAGAGAAGAGCCACGAGAATGATTAAAGGATTAGAAAACCTGCCTTATAGCGATAGACTCAAGCAGCTTAATCGATTTAGCTTAACAAAGAGAAGGTGAAGGCCGTGAGACTTGATTAGCCTACACAGGGAACAAATATTTAATGAGTTCTTCAGCCTAGCAGAGAAAGATATAACACTAATCAGTGGCTGAAAGTGGAAGCTTGACAAATTTAGACTGGTAATAAGGCATTAATTTTTAATGGTGGGAAAAATTAACCATTAGAATAATTTACCAAGGTCTGTGGTAGATTCTCCATCACTGACAATTTTTGTATCAAGATTGGATGTTTTTCTAAAAGATATCCTATAGGAATTTAGGGAAGTTCTATGGCCTGTGTTATACAGGAGGTCAGACTAGATGATCACAATGGTCCCTTCTGGCCTTGGAATCTATGAAAATCTATTACATAAATCCCAAAGAAATCTCTTGGCAGTAATAGTCTCCTTTCAGCCATAGCCTACACCTATTCCATCAAGTCCTTGCTGTACTGATAAAGGGCCTCATTCTGACCCCTCTACTCTCACTGACCTTTCCACAACGAGGCCAATTGCTGAGTCACAGAGCTGGGTGGAGAGGACATGAACCTTGCAGCATCTCCAGCTTCCTCCTCATCCTTCTTTGCTAGTTAGTGAACCATCCTTCATCGTGGGTCTTTGCCACCCCTTTGCCCACTGGCAAATTGAGCATGAAGTCCACTATGAGACATAAAAACAAGGAGTAACAATGCTAGAAAATGAAGAGTCCCGTAAATCACATCTGCTCTGTCTCCTTTGACACTTGTCTCTGTCTCCTCCACAGGTTTTGCCTATTTCTTGAGAGGCCGGCTTTACTGGAAGTTCGACCCAGTGCAGGTGAAAGTGCTAGAGGGTTACCCACGCCAGATCAGCCATGACTTCTTCAGCTGTGCACCCTCCTCCAATTTCTTCAGATGAAGAGACGGGTGTTGGCGTCCTCCAGATCCCCTCCCATCTCCCCATGTCTCCACCTGTCCCTTTGAAAGATGTCATGTTCTCAGAGAGAGAAATCTCATATGCATTCCTGGCCTCTTGCTATGCCCATCACCTGACACAATGGATTGTACCAATGGCTTGAGGAGACCTGTGGCTTGTGGCAGCCCATTTTCAGATTCCAGGGGCCCCCAATCACAGCTTGGTGTTGGAAATAAGGATGCAGCCTGATTGCTGTTGAGTGGCTACTTTAACACTTCCAGCACGTAGATCCCAGAGGCCAGCCTGGAATGGGTCATGCTTCCAAAGTTATCTGAGCCCCATCCACTTAGAAAATGGATCCCACTGGTATTCCCTGTGTTAACATTGCCCACAGCACAGCCACTATTGTTGTTCCTGACATCAGCACTATTGAGAATGGATTCCACTGAGGGCCACTTTCCTAGCATTGAAAGGGGAGTTTTAACTGTTCCCAAATTCAGATTCAAGACATGTGCCCAGGTTGCTGGGGCTGCTTCACCATGGTAATAAAGTTGAGTTTGGACCCCTGCATTTCAGCATCTTGTCCCAGGTCTATTGATATTTCTGTTTTTGTTTTGTATTGTCACTAATCATAATAATTTTGTATTGATTGTAAAAATATTCTGTTTGGGTTTTTTAAAGGTGCTAGGTTTCAGTGCTGGACACTGCCCTATATCTCCATATATTGTTACTAACTCTGGGATCTCACAGGACACTAGCTCACCACAATACTGGCCAGGTGTCTACAACTTTACCAGAATTTTAGGTTAAGTCTATCCAAATTCAAAACCAGTGTTTGTGCCTTGTTTCACTTCTTTATCCTCTACCTATTGCTGAAAATCAGTACACAAAAGAGGGTCATGCATTTTTTCTTATCTATTCCTCATGCATCTACCTTCCCATCTTTCACCTCCTTTCCCATATCTCCAACTGAGCAAAAATGTATCTGCTTCCACATCTCATGGTTTTTGCTGCATAGCAAAACTTTATGTATTGTAACAATCCTGGTTAGCAAAATAAACCTAGGGTGGCCCTTTCTGATTGCCCAAGAAAGGGAGGTCAAGGAAGGGTAGCAACTTACTCAGTTATCCTTACTATTTATCAGCTTTCCTTCAGACCTAGTTAGAGACAAAGTGGGATTTAAACCTACCCACAGCAAATAGAGAGATGGCTCAGTGGCCTTTATCATCCTTAGGCCTGCATGTTCTCTCTAAGCATTAAAGTTTTACCTCATTCAAATTTCAGGTCTAGGTTTTTTACTTCTTCTCAGTGTTTGTTTTTACAACCATTCTTCTTCAAAGCAAGTATGTAAATGTTTGTACAATGTGTATAAAACCTTTTTATATATACTGTGTGTGTGTATATATATATATGTACTGTGCTTTTTTAATAAATGTGATTTTTTTCTATGCCCTGTTTAGTCTGAATTTCTTTTAACATAGTTTTCAACCACAATTTTAAAACGATCCCACCTACAGACCCTTATCTTGAGCACTGTCTATGCTGTAAGTACAAGGGTGTTGTTTGTAATCTGTTTGTGACCTGGTCACCAGACCCAGTTGCAAGAAGTATAGATGAGTTTGGGTCATGCTATCATTATTGAACTTTTCTATTACAGTGGTACTTAGAGGTCTAGATCAAAACTGGGGCTGTAAGAAACATTCCCTTCTCAAGAATAGGAAAAGGAAAACTATAGAAAGAGTAAAGATAATTTTCCCTCAGAAAGTATAGGAAGCACAGCAAGGAGTAACTAGTTACAAAATGGCTACTTTAGGGCTACAGCTGCTTGACTCTGCAGTATTTAAAGGGACAGACACAGAAAGGCATGCTGGGGGGAAAAGTTTGTATAAGAGGGCAGCATTGGATTTGGGAAAGTGGGTAAGGCTCAAAAAGCTGTAAAGGAAGGGCTGTGTGTTGCTAATGGCTTGCAAGTGAGTGCTATACAAAGGCATAGCCTCTACCTTGAAGAGGTTGCCATTTAAGAAGACAAGTATGTAAGAAAGGTGTGGGGAATGCATTGGAATACATACAATGTTCATGTACAATGGCAATATAAATGTTTAAAAATATCAATAGTATAACTAGTTAACCTTATCTACTCTTCAGTCTACTGGTCACTGATTGTAAAAACAGGTCTTGAGAAGAGAGTCAGTAGCCTTACAGATTTAGTGCCTTGTGTGTAGCATAAAAGGAGGGGAGATGTTTTGAGAAGCTCATAAACCAGTGGTTAAAGTGGATATTATGACAGAGGAAGAGCTAGAGGCTGAGATTAAGGTGGGAGCAGAGTTGTGAAGGCTCTTGAAGATGAGAATAAGACTCTTGAACTTGGTGTGGTGACATAAAGGGAATTGGAATTCAAAGAGGGAGGTGATAGGGTCAGACTGACAAGCAACAAAAATAATTGGGACAGCTGTGTTTTGAATGAACTATAGAAGATTATGTGGTTGTCAGGGAGTTGTAGAGAAAGCAACAGGAGTGAAGATGAGAAATGCTGAGAAGCTGACTGAGTTTTTGGCTTTCTGAATAGAATTAAAAGGTCAAACATTATGGAAGAAGCAGTTGCATAACATGGATATAGCTTGGGTGTGCGTGGAGGGGGAGAGAGAGTAGAGGAAGACTCCCAGGTTGACTTGTATGACTGGGAAGATGGTGTTGCCATTAATACTTTGAAGAAAGATATGGAGTAAGGGGTCCATTCTGGAGAGGGGGGCTGAGACATGGGACTGGACAGAGGGAGATACCTCTGCAGTAGAGAGGGAGAGCTGAGTCATCTATGCAAAGATGGTGGTTGAAGTTGTGTGACCAAATGAGATTGCCCAGAGAAAGGGTATAGAAGGAGAAAAGTGTCAAGGCTGGAGCTCTGTGGAACCCCTACAGAAAAGAAGAGGCGCTACCATTGAATGTACCTGAAGGAACAGCTAAAGTGATAACAGGTTTCTTCACAACATAGCCATGTTTGCATATCTGCACCTACTATGTGGCATACCCAGGGTGGTATCTGTGCATCCTGTGAAAGTCTAAGCAGATATCCCCCGGAAGGAAACAGTGTACCTGGAGAAGGTGAACACAGCTGCATGCGAGGTAGTGCTGTCTGGGCTATAGAGCTCCACAGGGAGCTGGGAAGACTGGGTTGGCTAATCTATTATGCAAATCCTCTCTATATTGGCAAAGTAAGCATCTTTAGGAAGACAAGAATGTCTCTGCCTATACTGCTGGCTAGGTCACTTATGCCTAGATGCCACGATTACTAATCATGGTGTGTGGACATAAATCATGTTTACAGCCAACAATGCTATAAAGTGGCAACAACCCAGCCGCCATAGCATCAACCAGGCTTTACAACTAACACCATGCCAATGCTGGCCTCAGTTCTTCCTTGAGTGAGGCCTGGTGCAAGAGAGATCTGGCTTGAAGTAGCTTCCATTATATAGGTTTCAGAGTAGCAGCCGTGTTAGTCTGTATTCGCAAAAAGAAAAGGAGGACTTGTGGCACCTTAGAGACTATCCAATTTATTTGAGCATAAGCTTTCGTGAGCTACAGCTCACTTCATCGGATGCATCTACACAAATTGTTCCAGCACCTGTAGGGATCTGCTGCCCCTGCTCCCAAATATGTTACCCCCATGCTGACAGCAGGGTCAGGGCAGGACCAAAGGTGGCTGCAGGGCTCTCTGAGGCCGGGCGTGGACTCACCCCCAGGCACCAACTGGGGCAGGTTCAGCAAGGGGTCGGACCCATTCAATGCAGTAGCAGATCAGGCACTTAGCTAATGGGGTCTGTACGGGGGGGGGCTGGAAAAACAGGCACCCCCTGGCAGGAGTGGGGGAAGCCCCCTCACCTTACTCCCCAGCAGGAGGCGGGTGACTGCAGGCAGAAGGGGTAGGAAGCCGCCCCCATTTCCTCTGGCCCTGGGCCCCCCAAAACCATAATCCGGCTCTGCTCCCAGGGCAAGTCCTGCCAAGCTGCCCTGGCTCTCGCCGTGTAACTAACAAAGGCTGAGGAGGGGAAGCCGAGGGCGAGCCCCGGCCCCACCCCCTGCAGCCAGCGCCCCCCGGGCCCCAAAACGCCCCTTCCTCCCACCTCCAGAGCCCCCGGCCTGAGAGCCCCCCCGCACCAGAGCCAGGCACCGCAAGGGGAGGGGCGGGGCCCGGGGCCCGGACCGAGCCTGCACGTGCCCCCGCGCGCCGCTGGCGCCCCGTAAACGGGGGAGGGGGGGGCGCTACTTGGAGGCGGCTCCTTTAAGGCCGCGCCCACTCCGGGTAGGGGCTCCCCGAGCCGCGGCTTCGGCGCATGCGCATTGATCGGGCGGAGTAGGCCGCAGCACCCCGCTTGCTTCCCCTCCGCGCCCGGCGCCCCCCGGCCCTGCGCCCGCCGCCGCGATGATGATGATGGCGCTGAGCAAAACCTTCGGGCAGAAGCCCGTCAAGTTCCAGCTGGAGGAGGACGGCGAGTTCTACATGATCGGGTCCGAGGTACCGGCCCGCCCGGGGGCAGGCGGCGGGACAATGGCCCGGCCCGGCCCGGCCCCGCTCTGCTGTGGGAGCCTCCGGCGCGGCGGAGGGGGGCCGGGCTGGAGGGGGCGTGAGGGGAGAGTGGGGGGAACGGGCGGGCTGGGGGGGTTGGTTGGGGGCTGGCAGGGGGCGGGGAGGTGGAGGGGGGAGTGTTGCGTGAGGCCTGGATGGGGCGGGAGGGTCCCGGGGGGGCTGGGTAGGAGGAATCGGGCTGGCGGGGATGGGGAGTCGGGAGGGGGGCTGGGTAGGAGGGATCTGGCTGGCTGGGTGGGAGGAAGCTGGCTTATCGGGGGGGGGGGTGCAGGGAGTCTGGGGGGCTGCGGAGGGTCTGCCTGGGGATGGAGGGGGGTTGGGTAGGAGGAATCGGGCTGGCGGGGTGTGTGGGGGGCGTCTGGTGGGGGGTCTGACTGGGGGAGGACGGGGGCTGGGTAGGAGCAATCGGGGAGGTGGGGGTCTGGCGGGAGTGCAGGGGTCTGACTGGGGGAGGCCGGGGGCTGGGTAGGAGGAATCGGGCTGGCGGGGGAGGTGGGGAGTCTGGCAGGGGAGTGCAGGGGTCTGACTGGGGGAGGACGGGGGCTGGGTAGGAGGAAGCGGGAAGGTGGGGAGTCTGGCAGGGGAGTGCAGGGGTCTGACTGGGGGAGGACGGGGGCTGGGTAGGAGGAAGCGGGAAGGTGGGGAGTCTGGCAGGGGAGTGCAGGGGTCTGACTGGGGGAGGACGGGGGCTGGGTAGGAGGAATCGGGCTGGCGGGGGAGGTGGGGAGTCTGGCGGGGGAGTGCAGGGGTTCTGACTGGGGGAGGACGGGGGCTGGGTAGGAGGAAGCGGGAAGGTGGGGAGTCTGGCGGGAGTGCAGGGGTCTGACTGGGGGAGGCCGGGGGCTGGGTAGGAGGAAGCGGGCTGGCGGGGGAGGTGGGGAGTCTGGTGGGGGAGCGCAGGGGGTCTGACTGGGGGAGGACGGGGGCTGGGTAGGAGCAATCGGGGAGGTGGGGAGTCTGGCGGGGGAGTGCAGGGGGTCTGACTGGGGGAGGACGGGGGCTGGGTAGGAGGAATCGGGCTGGCGGGGGAGGTGGGGAGTCTGGCGGGGGAGTGCAGGGGTTCTGACTGGGGGAGGACGGGGGCTGGTGGGGGAGGGGAGATGTTGCGTTGGGCCTGGCCTGGCAGTGATGGGCTACCGAAAGTGGGAGGTTGGGAGCAGGAGGATCCATCCTGGGGCGAAGGGGATCTGGCTGAGACAAGCCCCCCCTACTGTGCGAGCCCCCAGGAGCAGGGGAGAGGCAGCCCTACTAGTGGCATCATGCTCCCATATCTCTGCTTGGCCCCCTTGGAGCTGGGCCTGATCCAGTAGGCTGAAGTAGCTGTTGCTTTCCCCAGATGCTGTCCGAATCTCTTTATCCGGGAGGGGCACTGTAGTTGTTGCCCCTCTTTACGGCAGCCTGGTTCATATGCTTTATAACAGGGACATCTTCAACACCCACAAGGTCCGGTTGTGCTTCCAGCACCTGTGCTGTGCTGGTTGTGAAGGTCTGGCCGGTGATGTTTATAGCTAGGAGAAGACTTTAGGAGGTCTTCAGTTGGCTTGGTTGGGGGAGAGTGACAGCATGAGTGGGGAGCAGGATCTGAATTAGTGGATTTCAGTGAAACTGGTCATATACACAAAGTTAAGCTTGTTTAAGTGTTTGCCACACTGGGGCTAAGACTCGACCAAAACCAGGAACTTGTCTCTGTGTTCTCCAAGTCCTAACTGCCCAAGCATCATCACACTTCTTAATGACATGATATATTGTGGATATCTGAACATTTTATTTTAGGAAGATGCTGAATGTCCAAAAACAGCCATATGATTAATTTAATTTAAATGATAATTTTAGGTCCAGGCTTTGGTGGCCAATAAGGAAAATCCAATTAATGCTCCTACAGTTCTCATTGACTCCCTTTGGGTTTTTAGCATAGTGGAGTAACGATTTGCAGAAGCAGTGCTTCTGTGAGTCACAGATGTTGCACTACCTCCATGAATTGACTCATTTGAGGCAAGAACCTTTGATCGTCTCAACTGTGTTCGAGATCTGGTTATACCTTTAAAACAGAAAAATGAGTATTTCAGCCCCATTTGATAGGGGAGAGGAGTCTTGAATAACTTAGATTTCCAGATGCATATTTTTAGCAATGACAAGGCCCCAACCAATGGTAATTCTGAAAGAACTGGGGAGGTTGTAAAGTGACAAAGCAGAGGTGTTACTCTGCAGTTCTCTAACCATCAAAATCGCAGTCTCAATGGTGTAGAAGGAAAATACTTCATTATTCTCTTAGCCACCAGCTAATTTCTAACCCTATTTACTGATAAACATCAAATAACAAAAAATAGTATAAGAAAACCAGAAGCTAGAGTTAGAACCAAACTGGGTGTTTTCTAATCTAAAAGAAAACCCCATTGTATGACATTCTGCAGGCTGCTGGTATGTTATTGCCATAAATGTTAGTTTCATAGTCTAGAAATAGCCTCATTTAGTGCTTAGATAAAATAACACAGGTGTGGACATTATGTCTGGAAGAATGAAACTGCTTTACAGATGTTGACTGAATTTTAAAAGGGATTGTTGTCAAGTGAGTCATGAATTGATTTGTGTTTGAACTCTGCATGTTCCTCAGAGCATTTAAAACACAAAATACAAACCAGGTCTTAGGTTACTAGGTTCTGCACAAAGAAGAATGTTGGAAACAGAAAAGGTTCAATATAAAAGATGGTAGTGGGGGTATAATATACTGTACAAACCTGCAGTGGGAGACCTGGGTAATTCCAGCCGGAGTAAGACTAGGAAAGGTTAGAGTGTTAAGAAATTATATAAAAACTACTGGTGGTCTTATTAAATTAAGGATTGTTAAGATGGGGTTCTTTCTCACCAGGCTGGTAAAAGAAATGTTGGTCAATCAATATATGTTTTGTTTCCTGTATTGCTACAAAAGTCTTGGTGTTATGTGCCCCACTTCACCAGCACAAAGGAATCAGTATGCCTCAGATTCCTGCTGGAAACACCTTCCATTTGAGCTGTGTCCCTTAAAACAAATCTCCTCCTTTTTGCTTGTAGGTGGGGAACTACCTACGTATGTTTCGTGGCTCCCTATACAAGAGGTATCCCTCCCTCTGGAGGCGACTAGCCACAGTAGAAGAGAGGAAGAAAATAGTTGCATCTTCGCATGGTAAGAAAATTGATAAATATTCCTGATGTTTTAAGTCTGAAAGGATATTTTTTAAAAAATGAAATAAGTACATTCTTAAAAATACCCATAAACTATTATTTTCATTGAACCAGTTACATGTGTTTGAATTGCAAAAGATTTATACATTTCTAAATTAATCCCATACAATTTCATTTGGCATAAGAGGCTTCTAGTGTATGAGTGTGTGTGTATGTACACAACCACAACCTTTTTGTGATGTTGCAATTTTTTTTTTTGCTTGAAAACAAGGTGTTTTGTCTGACCTTGGTTGTCTCTCAGGGGGTGGAAAAAGAGATTCCAGAACTGGTATTGTTCAATAGTTGTATCAATAGAAACAGAAGAGAGTAAGAATCTTGTTATCTTAATAGAAGTCTCCTTGGCAAGAGAAGCAAGTAATGAAACAATTTCCTTTTAAAAGATAACCTTACAAGCTACAGGGCTGGAGCACAACAAACCTGACATGTTACAGATTTATGTCTACTTCTCCTCTGAGTTTTCTGCTGACTTGTTGCTTTTTATTTTTTCAACAGAGTCTCAGCGGAGTCACAGCCCCAGAAGATGTAAGTCTTCAGCCCACATTGTTCTTACCTTTTGGTGGAGAAAGAATCCCTCTTGTGGCCCCTGCTGCTATCAAATATGTGTATTCAGATGTTTAATTCTTACTAGGGTCTGCCCCTGCCACTCTCCCAATTTTTGTTCTTACAGTAAAAAGAAAAGGAGTACTTGTGGTACCTTCGAGACTAACAAATTTATTTGAGCATAAGCTTGAATGCATCCGATGAAGTGAGCTGTAGGTCACGAAAGCTTATGCTCAAATAAATTTGTTAGTCTCTAAGGTGCCACAAGTCCTCCTTTTCTTTTTGCGAATACAGACTAACACGGCTGCTACTCTGAAACCTGTTCTTAGTGTTTTACAGACACTAATTCTCCAATATGCTGCAATGGAATCAGGCCTTCATTAATAAAAGGAAGACTTGTGGTATCTTAGAGACTAACAAATTTATTTGAGCATAAGCTTTCGTGAGCTGCAGCTCACTTCATTGGATGCATTCAGTGGAAAATACAGTGGGGAGATTTATATACATGGAGAACATGAAACAATGGGTGTTACCATACACACTGTGATGAGAGCGATCACTTAAGGTGAGCTATTACCGGGCGGGGCAGGGATGATGGATGACGGACCTTTTGTAGTGATAATCAAGGTGGGCCATTTCCAGCAGTTGACAAGAACGTCTGAGGAACAGTAGGGGGTGTGGGGGGAGGGGGGAACAAACATGGGGAAATAGTTTTACTTTGTGTAATGACCCATCCACTCCCAGTCTCTATTCAAGCCTAAGTTAATTGTATCCAGTTTGCAAATTAATTCCAATTCAGCAGTCTCTCATTGGAGTCTGTTTTTGAAGTTTTTTTTGTTGAAGAATTGCAACTTATTTGCAAACTGGATACAATAGCTCACCTTAAGTGATCACTCATTACAGTGTGTATGGTAACACCCATTGTTTCATGTTCTCTGTGTATATAAATCTCCCCACTGTATTTTCCACTGAATGCATCCGATGAAGTGAGCTGCAGCTCATGAAAGTTTATGCTCAAATAAACTTGTTAGTCTCGAAGGTGCCACTAGTACTCCTTTTCTTTTTGCGAATACAGACTAACACGGCTGCTACTCTGAAACCTGCCTTTATTAATGTTTTTGATAGGTCTGTTGAGTGACTCAGTTCTGTGGTTAACCTTTGTCACCACTTTGACACACCATTCCAGACCTTTATGCATCACAGGGTTCATTAGTTTCTGGGATATTCCTCCCATGCTGAAGCAGGTAATCAACTGTGTCACCCCGGATGGCTCCAAGTGCACATCAGAGCTTACAGCCGAGATGGCACTTACAGATGTCTGTACCACAGGGAAAGAAAGTAGTGTGCTATTGTTTTTCTGCCTGCTCAGCCCCTTTTCATTCTGAGTCAGGGTCTTGGCTCTAGAAATGTCTCTGCGTTGTTGGTGGGTTATGGTCCTGAGTCTCAGAAAAGCAGGTTAGTAGGATTTCTTGTGTCTAGTGGGAATTCCTGGCCAGAAGTCATATTTTTAATAGACTGCACTTTAGATGTAGCTCTGACACTTATTTTAATGAGTGGGATTTCTCACCCAGAAATCTCACCTGGGGATTTCTGTGTAGTTTTTTTTCTTTCAGGAACACTGAGCTTTCTTCTTTACTAAAATAACCTGGAGCTCTTCCTTTTGTCCTTCAAAAAAACCTGCTTGATGCTGTAAATAATGGATCGTAGTCTTCCACTCTGGAAGCACTGGGTTCATGTGTATTTGGTAAAAGCCTCAGTCTGTTTTCTGTGGACTCTTGTCCACGTTATGGAGCCACAGCCCAGTTCTTGGTCTGCTCATGATGCCCAGCACTGCCTAGCAGAGTTAGAGTTGGTTATCCCTGAGGCACGTTGGTAGGGATGTGTGAGGGGAACTATCACAGTTCCTGCCCGCAGCACAACTAGCCCCTTCTTTCTTTGTAGCAGAGTCTTTACATAAGCAGTTGTTTTAGCACAAGCAGTTTTGCTGTCATTTGTAAATGGTGCCATGCTGCACCGTCACTAACCAGCCCTTCAGAGCTTTCACTGGTCTTATTTTCTGGGTCTTATTTCTCCATTTCACATCATAGGGGGGTTGCAGTGTCTTCTTTGTGGTATATTTTAATAAGATCTACTGTGACATTTTGGGGATCACCCAGACCAGGAAGGGATTCTGTCAGCACCTGCCCTGCAGCCTTGGGTGCCTTAATACTCTGCTGCTATGGCTCAGGGTATGTCTATACTGCAGAGAAAAACCTGTGACATGGTGTCTCAGAGCCCAGATCACTTGACCAGGTGCAGAGCTAAAAACTGCAGTATAGCTGTTGCTGCTGGAGCTGCAGCTGAGGCTCCAAAACCCTCCCCCTTGCTGGGTTTCAGAGCCTGGGCTCCAGCCTGAACTCAAACTCCTATGCTGCTATTTTTAGCCCTGCAGCCTCGGCGCTGGGGGCCAAAGTCAATTGACCCAGGCTCTGAAACCATTGCTGCAGGTTTTTTCTTTGTAGTGTAGACATCACCTCAGACCCCTAACCCCAGTATCCGCCCTACAATCATCAAGGTCTTGCCCTGGCTTCCACCATCCTAGTTATTCCTTGCAGGGTGACCTCCCCAGCTTTCTGGGCCTGAATCTTCCCAAATCCATCTACCCCGGGTTCTTAACTATCAGACTCTTGGACTCTTCCCCTCTAGTTCGTTGCCCCTGACTGAGTGAAACATGCTCCCTAGTTATCAGTTCATTGTGTGGAGAATGTCCCCCAACATTTGCACTAGAGACCTTTTGGGGGTACAAATAAAAGGTTTGCATAATAAAAAAAAAAAAGAGAGAGAAAGAAATAGCAAGGAAAAGCAAACACAAGTTGCACAGAAAATAAACATAAAGGTGCAGTTTCAGGTTTACACTTCTATATTAGCTAAATTCCCATTTCTAATACAGGTTACCTGTTGCCTCTGACCAGTGCCTCAATGTGCCCTCTGGCCTAGAAAGGAGCCAGTGTGTCACCCACAGGACCCTGCTTCAATTCTGGCCCTCAGTTTTTGGTTGCTTTTTACTTAACCTTGCAAACGCTTAAAAAGAGAGAGCATTTTCCTTTCAGGGCTTGTCTACTCTTACAATGCTGCTTCAGTGAGGCCCCTACTTATGCCAACAGGAGAGAGTCTAGCTACCTAAGAGGTGGTAGCTAGGTTGATGGGAAAATTCTCTCATCAGCCTAGCACTGTCTAAACCGGAGGTTAGGTTGACTTAACTGCATTGCTCATATGCATTTTTCGCACCTTTGAATGACTTAGTTATCCCAACGTAATTTCCTAGTGTAGACCAGGCCTCAGACTGGTGATGCATGGATGTCCAGATCAAGGGAATCTCCCTCCTTAGTTTTCCAAAACTGGGGTTTTCTTTTTCCATTTTAGTGTCTTTCCACTAACTTTAATAGTCTACCCTTGTACAACCCCGGAAGTGACAATGGTGGATGCTTGGACGTAGTCTCATCTGGTTAAGGAGGCAGCTCCTCCCTGCCTGATTAACCAACTTACTGTTGTGAGCTGAATGTTGTAGCACAAATTATGAGTACACTTTTATATTTGCAAATACATAGAGTCATAGCCAGTCTGTATACCTATCTCAAATTACCATCAAGGTCAGAACCTTACAGGCTTTAATAAAAGACCTTACTTGTATATAAAAATATGACAGTAACATTATATACAACCATGTGATTCAGTAGTGTATGCTTTGGGGTTCAAGCCCCCTGTTCTCCCCTTCGGGGGACTGGGCCTGGTTGTCACACGACCAAAGAAAATCAAACTTGCCTCTCCTGGCTGAACTGGCTCCAGAACTAGAATGTGTATTCTTTGGAGCAAGGACCATCTTTATGCTTGTACAGCGCCTAGCACAACGGGGCTGGGACCTCTTGGTGTTTCTTGTGAAATTCTGCTGGTCCACTCCTGCCCACAACTCCCTGTGCACTGAGTGCTCCAATGACAGGTCAAACTCCTCTAAAATGAAGTGCTTTAAAGGAATAAGATGAAGGAATCCAAGCTACTCAGTTTTTTTTAGAGGCTCTCAGCAGACGTTAACATTGCCTATCCCCAGCAGCAGAATCATTAATTAGTACCATGATTGACCATATTTCAAAGGCTAACCAGTTACATGCTTTCTGGTCACAGATCATGGTTATACGACACTAGCCACTAGTGTGACTCTCTTGAAAGCCTCTGAAGTGGAAGAGATCTTGGATGGAAATGATGAGAAATACAAGGCAGTGTCTATCAGCACAGAGCCTCCCACCTACCTCAGGTAATAAACATTGCTGAGGCCTAGGATCAGAGTGGAAGTGATTGGAAGAGCTGTTCTACCCTGTCAAACTATAAAACTCGGGTATTATTTAGTGAGGTATCTATTGCTTTCTGTGTTCCCTAACATTGCTAATGTTAATCACTGTTTCATTAAATGAAAATCTTTATTATGGAAGAATTTGATTTCTGGCATACATGTACCTTGGAACTTGATGACGTTGCTTACCTTAGGACTGTTTCATCCCAGATTCTAGTGTATGTTCTGGGGAAAAATACACCCACATTGTGCACCGTCTGGGCGTAAGACAGACAAAGTTATACACTCCAGAGGTCACTTAAATGAACACAATCCAAATGTTGTTCTGGTATTTAAAAATGGTGCATGTGGCTGTAGAATTTCTCTGCTAGGGGAAAAAATAGAATATAGACAATGATAGTCTCTTAATTAAGGGAAGGAGTGCTTCCTAATGGTTAGAGCTTGGTGCGCTAAGAGTTGGGACTCTGGGTTCAACCAGAGTCTGGTTGAACCCAGGCTCTGCCTGACCTTGGGCAAGTCACTGAACCTTTCTGTGCCTTAATTTCCCTATCTGCAAATTGACTTGCCTTAGAGGGGTAGTGTAAGGATATAATTTAAAGGTTGTAAAACATTTTGAGAACAGTGGATAAGAGGCATTGTAGAAGGGCAAAGTAGGATTACTTAGGCAATAAGTCCTGTCAATGGATTCTTTGTTTGGCAAAAAAGGACTGGTGGGGATAGATTAAAACAAAGAGAGATCAAACAGAAAAAGCTGGCCAATGAATTGGAACAGTGGTATATGTTAAATGAAGTGCTGTGAGCTCATCTGAGGTGAGTACTGTAGAAGGGCCAAGTATCATCAGACGGCTAAAACTATTTTTCCAGAAGGCCAGCCCCACACTCTCCCAGCTGTGGTGGGGATTTCTCCACCCAGACAATTGGAGACTTATGAATGGAACAAATGCACCATGCAGCTTTCAGGTTACCATTGCAGGAGCCTGCGATCAGGCTTAGAGTTGTATATATGACCATACCGTAAATAATGACAATGGAAATATTTAGTGCTGGAACCTCAAGTTTAACACTAAATCTCCTCCTTCAGAGAGCAGAAGGCAAAAAGGAATAACCAGTGGGTGCCAACCCTACCCAACAGCTCTCATCACCTCGATGCTGTGCCATGCTCAACAACCATCAACAGAAACCGCATGGGCAGGGATAAGAAGAGAACCTTCCCGCTCTGGTGAGTCAGTCACCTGCTGTTGGAAACTGCTGAGTTTTTCTGCATGATGACAGTTGTCTAGAGGATGGCTCTGAGGCGGCAGGGATGTTGTATTGACTTGTACAGGGTTTGTTGATGCTGTTAAAATTGTACGTTATACTTAGTGATAAAGACCCAGCTGTCCCAAAACTAAGACACTCTTGGTTAAACTGGGCTACTTGAAGCTAAGTACTTATGCCCCCTGGGTGAAATTTGCCCCTGCGGAGTACATGAGGCGCCATTCATTAGGCCTTTGCACCATTTAATGCCTCAGGGAGTTTGAGTGGCACATAGGCCTTGCACTGGCCTCTGCATGGGGTGAATTTCACCCCAGATGATGAAAATTCAGTGGCAGCAGAAAATGTGTGTTCCCTGGTTTTTAATATTTCATGCACTTCTAGGGGTGACCTCCCTTGCTGGTCTGTGTTTCTACCACTTCTGCCTATCTCAGAACTGTCAGGTCTGCAGCCATCCATAGGGACAGAATGGTGTTCTGAAATGTGTGTGGAGCTCAGAGAGCTAGCTTAGCATTCTGTTTAGCAGTAACTGAAAGAACCTATAGGCCTGTATCCTGTAAGGCATTAACTTAAGTTAACATAAGGATTTGAGGCCTATGAACTTAAGCATAAATAAGTGGCCCCACAGTCCCCCTGAGTTTTGGGGAACTGGGAATATTGTGCTGGGGGACGGGGGGAAGTCCATGCAAAATGATAGCTGGTAACTGCAGGGACATTTGAACTAGTACTAGGCTTGTTTAGTTTAGGATCGAAATGTTGGCAGATGCTTAACCACAAACTTGCTTTGGCAACAAATTGGTGTATGTGATGATAGTTAATATACTGCCCTATAGGATAAGGACACCCCAACATTATTGGGGTGAGGAAGTCAGATACGGACAAGGGAGGCTGGGTATTTGTATGAATATTCATGACAGCCCTTAGGCCCTACAATAGACCAGACCACATGTATGTAAGGTGAGATTTGGACCATCAGACTTGTTTGACATGCCAGGGACAGAGTAAGACCCTTGTAGGCAACCACCTGTCTCTTACCACCAGATCCCAAGAAAGGGTGTGAGTCTCTGTGACGTATGATACATGATACCTTAACTCTATAGTGTTGCTCTTTTTATTTGTGTCTTCACTTATTGTGCTAATAAAAGTGCATAAAGTTTTGCTTTGCCTTTGGCGTGAGTGCCTTCCTTGTGCACATCAGGGTTCCCAACCAGACACTGAAGTGCATAACCTTGATTCTCTTGTGCCTGATTCTGAAACTAGAACCCTACAGTTCCCAGCTCTTTATAATTGATTTTCAATTAATTACTAATTAATCAATAACCACTAAAGAATCAGGTAACATTAATTTTTTAAACTTGTTTCATCTAGTGCTTGTGGAAGGTGCTGGATTGACAGCCCGGGATGCAAATCTACTGGTTTTTGATAGGACACTGCACAGGTGGCCGTGCAAGCTTTCCCATGCTGCCCCCTGCTAGGCCTCCACCCTGTCTCAGGAAGGGCCATCCTCAGTAGTGAGGAGAGCAGCTCACTCTCATTCCCTATCCACTCCTTGGTAGCTGTGCTAGGACTGTCAATAAGGATGCCAATTGTGGTGGTGGTTGTGAGGTGCACACCTGTACTCTGGGCACTGGACTGAGACTACTGCTCCATTCACGTAGGCCACTAACCAGCCACACAGTAGTAATGGCCTTCATTTGCTAAAGATATGTTCTGAAGTTGAACACTGTGGCCTAGAAGAGAGGAGCTGTGTATCCCACTGAATGATCATTAATATCACATCACATAGTCATTCTCCAGTTGCTAGATCAAGTCAAATTGTGTCCCCCTACATCGTACTAGATATGTATTTTACTGCCTTTGTGCAAATATTTCAGTAACTTTAACTTCTCTGCAACATTGTCCAGCTGCTATGACTCATGATGATTTTATATCTTCCATAGAACACTTGACCTGAAGAGTTCAGAGGGAGCCAGTCATGCAAATTAACTCGAACTTCCTCACTGTATTCTCTAGCATATTCTTTTATCTCAGACATGTTAAAGGTGAAAATGAAACCCAAGGTCCATTGTTGCCTTGGACGTGTAAGCTTATGTTTTAGAGCCCACCCAAAGGCTGTGATTATCAGAGCGAGGTACGCCTGGTAAATCCTGTCTCTTCTCCTGGATGCTAGTGTACCTTCTACCAGTGTCGAATGCTGTGTGTTGTCATGGTTTGTTTTCAGCTTTGATGACCATGACCCGGCAGTGATCCATGAGAATGCATCCCAGCCAGAGGTTCTGGTTCCAATCCGATTGGACATGGAAATCGATGGGCAGAAACTCAGAGATGCTTTTACGTGGAACATGAATGGTATGTAGGCAGCCAAGTCTTGTCTAAGGAGCTTGGAGAGATTCAGTTGCATCCATACAATAGCATAATTTATTTATTTGTTTATTTTTGAGAGAGATCCACCCATCCCCTGCCACACACTGGCAAAGCTGTCAAGGCCTCACATTTCACTGGGATTCCATTTGTCATGTCTCATCCTGTATCATGTGTCCTTCCTGCTGGTTGCAGTGAGCTCTAGGGATGTATGTATAATTTGAGGCCATCTTTTGTAATTGGCCTGTTCTCCACACCTGATTCAGCGATGCCACGGTCCAGTCTCTGATCTCATGTGGTATTCAGATGAGATACAAATATAAAAGCACAGAAAGCCTGTATCTCCATAATCTCATTCACCTGTGTATTGTATTAAATTGCAGCTATATTGTTTCCATAGGAACAAATAGTAAATGTTGTCCATTCCTTAAGTCAAACTTTGTAGATTTTTATGTCCTTACAAACCAGAGTCTAAAAACTTCCTTTGACTCTTTCTAGTAAGAGGTTAGATAAGATTTCCCTCTGTATGGTAGGTTACAGCAGAGGCCTAATGCCTTGTAATCAGTTAGTGAGAGGAAGATTCTAATTGCTGTAAGCCCTGACTGAATTAACTGGGAATACTGGCTTGTTCTAATTAAATTGGTTTTCCTTTCTTCACCTCCATCAGAAAAGCTAATGACCCCAGAAATGTTCTCGGAGATTCTCTGTGATGACCTGGATTTGAATCCTCTGACCTTTGTCCCTGCCATTGCCTCTGCAATTCGACAACAGATTGAGTCTTATCCAACTGACAGTATCCTAGAGGACCAATCAGATCAACGAGTTATTATTAAGGTAATAAAGAAGGAAGGCATGACCTCGGTTAACTTACTTTGTAGAAGGCTGTTTGGGGAAGGAAAAGCATGTGGGCTCCTCAAGCTAGGAGTTCCTGGCTCCCAGTCCTGTGTCTAGATCGCATCTCTGTCCTCCGTGTTGAGGCCCTGGTGGCAGACTATTGCACACTGCTGTCCTGTGCCAGGAATTGAGATGACGATGATGTAATAGGAGTTCCGTGGGGGAAGGAACAGTGTCACATTTTGGGGAGGAGCGCTGGAAGTCCTCACACATTTGGGTTTCCTAGCACTAATGGCAGTATAGAACCCAAATACAGTAGTTCTAGAAATGCATGGAATTGGTTCAGCCTTTTATCTTCTTTGCCCCTGAACTTTAGGTTCCGCATTAAATAAGCATGACCATGACAAGGTAATGCAAGAGATTGGTATGCGTAAGAGCATTTGAGATGCAAATAAATCTGACTTGTGTTTATGGCATTGTGTCCAGCTAAATATCCACGTGGGGAACATTTCCCTGGTAGATCAGTTTGAATGGGACATGTCGGAGAAGGAGAACTCTCCGGAGAAGTTTGCACTGAAGCTGTGTTCAGAGCTTGGGCTCGGTGGGGAATTTGTCACCACCATCGCTTACAGCATTCGGGGACAGCTGAGCTGGCATCAGAAGACTTATGCCTTCAGGTACAGAACACTGTAGTCTTATCTGTTAAATAGCTGCCTCCTTGTGGAAGAGATTCTCTGGGAGACAATCCTGCTGATGTACCACACTCTGGTTCCTACTCTGCTCTTCTTAAGGATGCTTGCATGGAAACAAGGTTTTGGCTTCTTGAGCTCATGTGGTCCTTCTGTCACCTGAAGCCCTCCTCACTTTGACATAAGTTAGTTGCTGTGGAGAGGTTTATCAGAGGAGGAAGAAGCAAATGAACTCCTAAGCAGTGAAGATATTCCTTTCATGTAAATGTCTTAGTAACACAAATCAAAGGAATTCCCAAAAGCCAATATTATGTAAAGGCCATTTCCTGCGTGGTGGTGGCAGCTCCTTTATGGTCCCCTGTTGGGAACCCTGCAGAGACTCTTCCCTCTTTCCCACTTTCTTGTGTGGTTCACAGGCTGCGTTGCTGGGTGGCTGGGAGGGCAAGGTGTAAATGTGCTGAGGCTGTTTGGGAGAGGTGCTATTTCAATGCCGTCCTCACTGATGTAAGCTAATTTCAGAATTGGTGCCTGCATTGGGGAAATGGAGCATAGCCTCACTTGGATGTAACATGCAGGCTGACTCTGGAGAGCATGGAGTTTAGCTTTACTGGGGCTGGGAATGGGACCAGTGCAAACACCACAAACTCTAGGGAAGCCTGGCTCTGCATGCTGCCCCTCAGGCCTGTGTCTCATTCATACCCTGAGGCTCTTGGTGGTTGGCTAACTTGAGGAATCTGCTTCACCCATTCAAAACATCAAGTATCTTTTGGTTTAAAATAGAGCCAAAAGACTAGAAATGGCTGCTTCATTCCCTAAGTGCCGTTTGCGTTGAGACGCTGGGGGTGTTACGTACAGTTTGTAACTGTTCCAGGCAATACTATTCTGTGATACTGAAATATCAGCTCTTACCACATTACAGCCTTTTGTTATAGCTAATGGGTAACAGCTATTGTTTCATCTTCTTCATACAGAAAATATGTACCCTTTAATCATGTTCTCCTTTCATAACATACATACTGATACCGTTTTCGAGAGGCCTCCAAGCCATTTGTGTTCCCTGTATCACATTGACTCGTGAACCGGTCTTAAGTATTTTCAAAGCTTAATGTTGATTTAAACAGTAACTGTAATGCCCTGCACTGGCCAGAATAAAAACTGGTGTGATTCCAGACCTGCGTTTTGTAGCTGGGTTGCAGCATGTACAGGATTTACTTATCACCAGGAGACAGGTTATGCATTCTGACAGTAATAGGTTCCAGTTGTATTATGTAGTGGTCTGTGGTGAATTAGTATATGGATGGTTTTTATCCTTAATGTATTTCATTATAATATATTACAAGTGTGCAAGTTGGGAATATGCATTAATGAGCTGGTCTCTGGGCTGGCCTGGCAGACTAAACTCTGTGCATTGTGATACTTTGTGAAGGTGAGATGATTTGCGGGGCCAGCAGTGGCTGGGGGAAAGGACATGCCTTGCTTTGGCTTTTAGTAATTCCCTGTGGCCATTTCAGGCCATCACAATGGTACACCCCAGTGGTTCGAAGAGAACCGCATCCAACCCTTTATTGGAGGGTCGGGCAATGCTTACAGGTCGATCTGGGCTGGGGGAGGGAGCATAGAAGCAGAAAACAGGAGACAGAGTTATGGTAGAAGTAGGAGGCTAGTCCATAGAATTACTCTGCTGGCACTTAGATTGCGAGTCTGACCTGTTTATTGTGTAAGAGGCAATCCTGAGAGTGTGTAGGATTATTATAGTTCACATTGTGGTTTAATAAATTGCTGTAGTCAGGAGTTAGCAGTCAGCTTTCATTATTTTAGAAGAGCCCCAGCCAGTTAGTACTCTTGGCACCATGAGCATATGTCTGTATCATTGTAACCTTCTGTCCTTTGCTCTGCCTTTCTCCACGGTCTTTGTATATTCACGACTGTCCACAACCAGCATCGTGGCAGCCTCCTTTGGAAATGGAGCACCGGAGTGCTGTAGGCCAGCTGCTTTTTACTCCTCATCTGCCCCTTGGCACTTCTCAGTTCGCTTTCCTTCAAGAATATACCCCAGTGGGGTCCCCAGAAACAGTGTAATTCCAAAATTATTGCCAAAGCAATGTTTGTAAGAGACTCAGTGTAAACCAAAGGTAAACATAAAATCCTCTCTGCTTAAGTGTGGAAAACTGCCTCTCTGGAGAGGAGTTTGTAGTTATGGATTTAAGCAAGAGTACAGTCTCATTGTTAGAGCTTGTGTGCTTGTCCTGCTGCCGGCGTTTCTGCTCTGTTAGCATCTCAGGGCGTGACTTATACCTTCCTTTGTCAGTGAAAGCTGATGTGGCTGGGGACCAAACCATTTTTGGCACCATTGCCAAAAGTGCTTTTAGTCTTGTCCACACTAGAAAAGCTGAAATATGGACCGGAATCTAGTGTCTTTCCCACTGTCTTCTAACCCCCTCTCAGTAGAGTTGTATGACATAATGGAAAAAATGCCCTAGGCATGTCTACACTACAGCCTCCACCAACGCAGAGTCACAGGTGTGTTCCTAACTGTAGGTGCAGTCCCTGAGACTGGGTGGAAGTGCGTCTCAAGCTCTCTGCAGTGGTGCTGGGAATAGTTTTATCCTGGCCACACTGGGGAGTAAACTCTTCGAAAGCAACCAGGGTAGGGGGACCGTTTGCTGGTTTAGCAATATGTGCTGGCGAGCACAGCTGGGAGTTCAAGCTTTCTTCTCTGTATCTCCCTCCTGGCTTATACTTGTGACAGTCCTTGAAGTAAAGAGGAGAGCCCTCTCGTCACTGTTGGACAGAAGTCCTCTTTTGGATTAACCCAAATGCTACTGCTTCATTTCTTACGAGTAAGTTTAAATTGCCTTCTGCCCACCCCATTACAGTGTATCCCATATCCAGTGGAGACTAGCATTCCCAGATGGTCACTCTTCCTAGTTCTTGTCCCTTAGTGCTTCAGAGGGGCCCTATGAACCTGCATAGATACCAAAAGGCTTTTCTAATATACCTGTGTTTTCCCCATTTATCACAGGTGACCTGGTTAGGATGGAGGCTATTTGCAGGTAGATAGTTAGGTTTTTTCCCTCAGGAGGTTGCTTGCCTGATATGAAAATGTACCTCCCTTCTAGTCATTTTAGCTTAAACAAATGCTGTTCTCTCAGACAGTGCTTAGTTTGCCACGGATGCTCTGATATAATACCAGCCTGTGGTCCCAAGACGTGACATCACACCCTGGCTTGTTAAAGCCAGTTTACCAAGGACTTCTGCATGGCCCTGATTATTAAGGAGAGTTTGCACATAGAGGATGATTGCAATAGGTAGACTTCAAACCTCCTGTCAAAGATAAAGGAACCTTATTGCAAACAATGAAATCAAAGTGCTGGCTGCTGGTAGGAGAGGAATGTGGGAAAGGAGGCCCCAGCAGAACAAAGTAATCATCAATACTTAGACATCATCTCTTGTTTAAAAAAACACTAATTAAAACCTTGTTTTGTTTCTCTTAGTACAAATGTCCTCTTCCTTCTGCTTCTCCTCCGGCAGAGGAGTGGCTTTGAAACCTTCTTGTGATTAATGATATTTGGGTTCTGTGGTTGGTTAGTTCCTGAATTCCCAAACCACAGTAGTGGTGCTTGCTGAAGAGAGACATTCCAGTGATGTAGGAGAAGGGTCTGCTGTAGCAGTATCAAAAGAACAGCCTTAATATCTCCAGGGACTGCCAAGAGTCTGAGGAGTCACGCAGATCTTAATCATCTGAGGGAGAGCTGAAACCATGTAATTCGGTGGGATTCTGCTTTTGCTGGTCAGCACTGTCAGTGCAAAACAAGGAGAGAGCCAAGAAACATGATATAGCAGTACAAGGCTGAGAGCCACTAGATAGAACTATTTCTATAGTAAGGTATATGAAAATATTTTTAAGAGGCTGAAATAGGACCCAACAAGTTCTCCTTTCCCCTTGACTTATTCAGTATATAGTGACCCTATACAAACAAGCTCCCTGGCCCAAAGAGCTTCCATCTGAATATCTAACAGAAGGAGCTGATTTTACCAGACACCAAACACTCCATGCCTTAGGGTCATCCTTGTGTCCAGTAGAAAGTGTCACCCTGCACAGCTGGCTGTATGGACCCTGCCACATGTGAATGTTACCTCGGCCTGTCACTTGAGGGTTGGACCGGGGCATGGGGAAGGTCAAAACTTCCTCTCACTCCACTAAAAATTATGCAGCTGATGGTGCATTACACAGGGCCTCCTACACTGGGAGTATCCCCTCTGCCACTCCTCCAGCCTGGCAGCAGCAAGCATTGTGCCCTTGAGAAGTTGAGGTGTTGTCACAAGAGTGTAGATTCCCTTCCTCTCTCTGACTCCTGCCGGTCCATGGAAATGTGGGATCCAGTTTAAGATTGTGCTGAAATTATGCTCTTAGGCCCAGTCTTGCAGCCCCATTGAAGTCTGTTGACTTGTGCGGGTGTGAGCCAGAATCAGGCCCTCAAATTCTCCTCTCACTTGGTAGCACAAATGTATTTCAGGAAACTTCATCTAACCAGCCCCAAAGGGGTAAGTGTGCGAGAAAAACAAGAGCAGTTTAAACATCTAGTTGAATACACAGCTAAGATTTAGCAGGTGGCCTTGGAACACACAGCAATGCTCGCAGGCTGGGCTGAGGTATGTGTTCTTGGTGAGTGGCTAAAATGGGCATCAAATATACCAGAAGTAGATTCAAGTGAGGCATCCTCCCAGGAGGCCTTGGATTAATATCTTATTGGAGGGTTAGCTAAAGGTTTGCCATTCTCGATCAACAGCTTTGCTGCAGACAACCCATTTCCATGGTGATCAGCAGTTGAATTATGTCCTGTGAATCAGAGAGCTAGGATTAGCTGCATGTAAGTGACAGGATCCTACCCTGTGTGGTGGTGTCTCTGTGGGAGGGGTCAGACATGGCCGTGTGCACCTGTGATGGACAGAGACACACACACACACACACACACACACTTTTTCAAAATTTGAACCAAATATTTACATTGAGACTTGCCTGTAGCTTCACTGCATTTCCAGCTCCTCAGTATTTAAGAAGCCACTCACATAAGCACAAGGGGCCGTACCAGTTAATTCTTAAAGGGATAGTGAAGTGAAGACCCCTTTGTAAGCATGTGATGGTGTAGCTGTTCATAGCAGACTAGTTTTTTAACTTGCACTAGCAGACTAAACTCTTTGGGTCAGGGACTGTCACTTATTCTGTACATTTGTAGAATACCTAGTGCAACGGAACCCAATCCATGACTAGGGTCTCTAGATTCAATTGCAATAATGTGTTGCTCTTCAGTGGAAGATTGGGAGAGTTTATTGTTGTCACCAGGTCTTACGAACCTAAGGAGTTGCCAAAGGCTGTGAAGAAAGAGCATTTGTACTAGGCAACTCAGAATTACAGTACCCCACTTGCAGTTTGCATAGCCTGAGGCCTTGTCTACACTATGGGACTAACTTGACCTGAGTTACGCTATAACTTAGGTCAACTTACTGCGGTGTCTACACTGTGCTGTGTCGACCGGAGACGTTCTCTGGTCGACTTACCTTACTCTTCTTGTTCCGGTGGGCTACCGGAGTCAACCAGAGAGCACTCTGCAGTTAATTCAGTGGGTCTTCACTAGACCCACGAAATCGACCCCTGATGCATTGATCACAGCAGCCTTGATCCCTGGTAAGTGTAGACATGGCCTCAGAAATGCTAGCAGGAACCTCAGGAAGCCACATTTCTGAGCAGGCAGGGTACTCTCCCAGTTCATGAATGTCCCCTTGGATATGACAAAGCTTTCAGCATTCATAAACTGGTATGATCTTTTCCTTAGTCTGTGATCACTCAGCCTGAATGTCGTATGTCCATTAGCCAGTTACATAGTGAGCCTTCAGAGAGGGGAAATCTACTGAGACTGTGGTTAGCATTCAAAACCTGCATGGCTCTTTAAACTGCAGTCTTCATGTTGTTATTAATATTGGTCATATGCCTCCTGACGGCCAAAACTTTCTAAAATAAGGAGGACTTGTTCAGCGTTTGCTTTGATGAATCCCCTTACACTGATGCGTACAAGAGACGATGGCTATGAAATAGTTAGATTCATGGCAATTCCAGGCTCCAGGAACTGTAGCTTGTCTGTCTACTGGGCAGGAACCAGACTGTACCAAGCAGCTGTAAGAATGAGTGCCCAGCCAGAGTGGAGAACCATTGAGTACCCCTCCCATCTCAGCTCTGGGGCAGTGCCCAAGGGGAGCAAAAGGTCTGTGTGTCTTGGCTGTTGCAATTCAGATTTGGCTGAATTTTGTTTTTTGTCTTGACCTGGTGCTTTAGTGAGAACCCTCTGCCAACTGTAGAGATCGCCATTCGCAACACAGGTGATGCTGACCAGTGGTGCCCTCTGCTCGAAACCCTGACGGACGCGGAGATGGAGAAGAAGATCCGAGACCAAGACAGAAACACAAGGTGCTGCCCGTTCATACAGTTTTCATTCTGGCCCCTCTCTAGGATAGAATTTTTAAAAGCTTTGATGTTTTATTTTTCTCTGCTGAGAGCCAGCTGGCAGGATTTCAGATCAATACACCAGAAAGAGGATTTCTCTCTCCTTTTGCTTCAGGATATTAAACTGTTATCACATCACTCTGCAAGTGTCTTAACATTTTCATTTTGACCATCTCCTGCTCAAAGCTCGCTCCTCTCTAGTGCAGTAATATCTGGGGTCTCGAAGAGTCTTAAGACTAAATGCCACATGCTGCCTAGCATCCTGACAAAGCTTCCCTTTTATGCGTGGAGACGCACTGTTTGAAGTAGGAGTGACGTTCCAAACCCCAGCCTGGTTAACTGCACTTCTGCCTATTGGCTGGCACAGGTAGGAACACTATTGTGATTACAAGAGCAGCTTTTACCCCTGTAGGGGGAGACCTACAAAGCAGCACTGCGGGGTCAGCTTAAGCTGTTCAAACCTGTATGGATGTGAAGTGAAATCTGCCTGGTTTATCTCCCCAAGATACTGTAGATAATAAAACTGAGAGATTCTAGTGGTTCAAGCAACAGCCATGGATTGCTCAAAACTATGGAGTCCCTGCCATTGGTATCTGATAAACAAACCGTCTCCCAGTTATTTAATACTCAATTTGATAAGACTGTGACATTCTGATACTCAGGAGCTGTAAGCTCTTGCAGTAAAGCTGAACTGTCAATGGCTGATGGATGTTGAAACACAATTCAGGCTGAAAGAACACATGGAAATGAGTAGCCAGGTTTCTCAGCAATGGCAGAAATGCCATACAGTCTTCAGGAGCTAGGCAGATAACAATGTGGTTCAAGTCATTAGTACAACCAGGCTAGGGTGTTAACTAGCAAGTAAGTTTGTCTAGCAGCCCCTATGACTGTGCAGTAACTTGCCCTTTAGCATCTGGGAGGGCTGTGTGCTGCCATTGCAGGCAGATCTACTAAAGCATAATTTCCCAATCACTTACTGTGCCTTTTTCTCCCTCACTTCCTACAGGCGCATGAGACGTTTGGCCAACACTGCTCCAGCCTGGTAACCCTCCCTGATATGACAGTGGTGTTCACCCTACGGACTCTGTCTCCACTCCTCTCCCCCAAAAGGACCTAGGAGATTGGCAGGGGTTTGTCTTGAATCTTTTTGGCCCAGAATGAGGACATACATTCCACTTGCCAAGCAGTTCAGGGTACTGCTGACTCCCACCCCTGCCCCCACCTTAATGCCATGGGCCTAGAACGTTGCATTAGCACGTTATCCATCCGAGACCTGTGGCAGCTGTCAGAGCCCTCATGTACCTGTGTGTGGACTGAGTAAAGATTTTTTTTTTTTTTTTTGGTATACGTGCAAGTTGCACTGTTAAGACAACTTTTAAAATAAAAGGAATGCATAATGGTTGGTTTGAATCAGTAACTTATATGCATGGGAGTCTAGCTCCCATTGTTTGGGCTCCTGACAATTGAGCCTTCCGTTGGCCTAATGCTGGAGTTGTTTCCAGCCCTTCTTTTCTCCCCAGGTCAACAAGAGCTGGATGTTCACAGCTGGTAGGGAGTCCTGTCCTCTAGCTGCTCATTTGGAATAGATCTAATAAGCTTCAAAGGGAATCCTGCCCAGGCCTTGTCTTTTACCAGAGGACTGGGCTTTGTGACTCACTGGGGTGGGAATGGTGAAGATCATGAGAACTACACAGAGTGAATGCTGACGCTGTCTGGATCATGAAGGAGCTGTTTGTTTAGTGCACTCAGGGTGATTAGATCTAGCTTTGTGTCTGTAATTATGTCTCAGTGAATGGACCATGGCTGGTTAGCTTGGCGAGCATGGTATAGTCCATGGCTTCAGGTAGGCTTTGAAGTTCATCTCTGTCTAGTGTCAGAGCGTGTTGGTTGGAAGCCAAAGTTGGGGAGAATACCTCAACTCCCAGAACTGGTGGTAAGACTACAGACTTTCTGCTGAAATTGCATCTTTCCTTCAGTAAAAAGCCGCCACTGTGCATGATCATGTGCAGTCAGTCCCTCCCTTGCAGCTAATGAATTAACTAAGCTCTCACCAGGAATAAAGCTGTATTTGCACGTGCCATTAACACTTTGGGGCTGGGATTCTGTAAAGCTGGTGAGAATGCAGAGACCTGCCCTTTCCCAGGAGGAGTTTAATTTGGCTGTTTTAAACAAGATACACATGGTCAGCTTTTTATTTTATTTTTTTAAATAGAATCAAAGCCAAGCTGCTGGCTTGTTGGCTGTTTTGCTTGAGCTTGCACTCCTCCTCCTCCTCCTCCTCCTCCTCCTCCAGGGAAACCAAGAGACAATGTTGCAAGCAGCACAGATTACATTGACAATCTGACACTGGTGTGCTTAAAGGAGGCTGTAAAACCTATTCCAGCATAATCAACCCACGCTTCTAGCTTTGTCAGAAATCTCCTTTTAGCATGAAAATTATCGTGCTTTGTCTTGCACATTGGCAACCCCAGTTCATAGAAACCTGTTTGCTTTCAAACAGCTGAGTCTGGGAGGAGGGAAGAATAAAAATTCAGAGTTCGCAGAAGCCATGAACTTGCAAACTCAGCAGCTTTATCACTGCAGCCTTAACCTTTACACTGATCAACTGCTAGTCTTTGCCTCTTACCTTTCATCAACAGGTTATTCCAACATGGGGGGAGTCCCACAGCCAAAAGCTGCATTTATACACAGCTAAGCATAGAATGTAAATGATGAGTAAATCTCCCTGTCTCCCCTGCCTTTGAATGGAGCTTGATTACAATGGATTTTTCGTTTGGTGGGTACTAAGACTATGCCTACTTTGTGGTAAGGAGGCTTCAGCCTCTCCTCTGGGAGCAGCACTTGACATAAACTGCAGAGAATTAAGTGAAGGGCTGAGCTTCCTGAGCCTTAAGGCTCCTGCACCATTTTGCTTCTGCTAACTTGATACTCGTTACTGTTTGAGTCTAGTGGCTCTGGTTGCAAAGCTTGCAAAGCACTATGACACAAGCCAGCCCCACAAAGGTGGCTGCATAATGCAAACTTTGTTTTGAAATACTTAGGCCTGGTCCAGACACACACACTATTCAGCTTTAAGTGGTTCAACTTGGTGTAGATCCAAAACTGTTCAGCTTTCAGATGTAATTCACAGGCACTTGCATGGGTATAATACAGTGGGCTTTTAACCCAGTGCAACTTGGTGGCTGTAGATAAGGCCTAAAAGTTATTGCTGGGCTGTACAGGGGCAAACCTTGTCACTATTAAATTCAGTAATTTAACATGAGCCACTGTACCATGATTAGAGGAGACTGGAAAACTTTCAGCTCTGAGCAGCTGTTCAAGTGTTTTACATTAAGAGGGCCTTGCTGCTGTCTTTCAATATTCTGCATCTCCTTCAGCCTGTCTGGCACCTGCATTGCTTGTTTCCTTTCCCTGCAGCACTTAAGCTCCCATCTGTCCTTATGGTGGGCTCTCCTGGAGCTGGGCAAGTGCACTAGTCTACATCTTCCCTTTGTTTGAGCTGAATTTGAAATAACTTAGGCCCTGACACTCAGCAAGGGCTTCATTCCTAGGTGTAAGTAATAACCGTTCTGCATAACAGCCCTGGGTGCCTCTTGCCCTACCAGGCATAGCTCAGCCTTTGAAAAATATAAACTTTAATGTAAAGAAGCTGGGAGAATGGAAGGGGAAAGAAGAGCAGAACCAAGGCAATGAACCATTCCCTGCTGTGATTTTCCAGTCCTAGGGTTTGCTGCATTGCTATATTGCTACAGCTGAGTAATACCTAGAGCATCAAGCACTTCCATGGCACAAAGCAACTACTGTAGCCTTTGGGAAGGAGGGAGTACCAGGGGCATACCAAGGAGAAAGGTGACTTGGCACGCAGCATGGCTGTAGCGGAACTAGACTAGGATGATCATTTGAGGCCCAGGCTGCTGTGGGATTTACTGTAGCCAGGGGCTAGCCTCTACCCCCTCCCTACACCACTTCTGTACACATACATCTACATAATTCCATTCAGTTTGTAAATGACACTCCAAGGAAAAACTTGGGAAATAAGTTATCCCCAGGGAACAGTGATACAGACTAAAATTAGTGACTGGAGCTGTTCTTCAGACAGCATCTGTCCATGGCAAAGCTTTCCCCCTACCCACGGCACAGTATCAGTCCAGCAGGAAGGAGAAGAGTTCGGTCACGTGGGGGAAGAGCAGGTTCTCCCCCACTATTGAGGCGGCAGCTGGTTCTGGTCTTGGTCAGCAGCTGGCTGATCATCAGGAAGGGGGTTGTAGTTTGGATCTTCTTCAGGAGTGTCAAATACCAGCTTCCTGGCAGGGAACAGGCCCATCCCCAAAAGAAGTGAACAGTAAGAATTAGGTGTGAGGGATGAAAGCCACCCCATCCCTTCTAGGAACCAAATCTACTTTCAGGGACAGCTACATGTACTGCACCAGGGGGGTTTCCACAGTTCTCAGTTGAGTCAGGGGAAAAAGCCTATGCATTCCTGTCTACCCTCCAATGACTTGATCCAGTTACCCATACGCTGTACTTCAGTTATCAAGCCTGGAGCTGCCCTTGTGCCATAATATCGTATTGCTCAAGTGTCCAACAAGGGCCACTTCCTTCCATGGGAAGCCTGACTCCCAGTAACAAGGGGGCCTGAGTCAAAGCATTCAAGCTGGAGCAGAGCATGTACAGATTGCCAGTTAGGACAGCAGTCTGAGGCATGTGGACAGCTGTCAGCATTTGCACTGCCTGGTTAGTAACCTGCTCGGAGACATGACCAGCCCGAGTGAGGCTGAGGTTGTCTCCCAGCACTGAGGCAGGTTAGCTATTTTGCTTTGGAAAAAAACCCTTGGAGGTGTAGATGATACATTGGATCCAGGAAAAATGACTAGAATTTCACTTACAGGAAGTCTGGAGTGAGCAGCAACTTCTTCCCTCCAGGCTGGTTGGGAAAAACATCTTCAAGGAAATAATAAATATGACCCACTGCAATTCCTGTAAAGATGAAGGCAGAAGTGTTACCCTCAGACATGCCTCTTCCCTGGGGGTGGAGGGCAGCTAACTAGCTGCTCGTTGAAGTTCTGAGACAGGAAAAGAGCTACCTGTAAGCAGCTGTCCCAGGAGACAGCTGCATTGCCTCTACATACCCAGCTGGGAGAGCCCTGTGTGAGTCATCACTCTGTGTGTGAGGAGGGTGGGGGGATGTCGCCTTTAGCAAAGGCTTGGCTTTGAATGTACTCGTGCTTTATGCTCCAAAGTAAAGCATGGCTGCAGAGAACTCTTGGGGTATGGACAACAAAACAGAACTGGGAGGGCAGAAGGAGTGGGGCATGAGTGTCAGCTTAGAGCACATTTTCTTCCCATCCCCATTCCTGAAGAGCCAGCTCTGCTGTGGATTCATAGGTGGCACCATCCCAAGCTAGTCGTTGGTGCCTCCTGGGCACAATACACAGGTGCTATACAAAGTGCACTTAGTTCAACAGTGAGACTGAACTTGGGTGTCTGTGGCAACCAATCAATCAGACTAGGCCAGCTGTTCTCCTCTGAGAAAGGGCATGCCACCAAGGGTGAACCCAGGCCATGTGATGTAAACCGCTGGACTCACAGTTGGGAGAGCTGTACATGCCCAGACACCACCCTTCCAAAGGGTGCTCCGTGTCCTCTTACCCAACAAATCAATGATGATAGAATTGCCCAGCAGCAGAGAGAATCCCATCAGAACCCAGGGCAGGAAGGGGGCCTGGAAGTTAAGAAGCCCGAAGAAGTTCATGCGGATGTAAGGGTTCCTGCGGCTCCACACGTACACCAGCATGATGGTGAAAGCCTGGCCCAGGAAGAAGAGGCTTGCAAAGAGGCCGAAGAGCTGAGAGCTACAGAGTCAAGGAGAACAGCACATTCTGCTTATGCTACAGCCCAGAGCAGCAGGACAGAAGATGGGACAATCTCATAAGCCCCTGACAAATGCCTGAAGTTCTGACACATTAGT
Source organism: Caretta caretta (assembly GCF_965140235.1). Taxonomy (NCBI): domain Eukaryota; kingdom Metazoa; phylum Chordata; order Testudines; family Cheloniidae; genus Caretta; species Caretta caretta. The sequence goes on along the minus strand of NC_134220.1, from coordinate 13,783,798 downwards.
TAGATACTTGGGCAGCTGCCTAGGATTTCAGTGTACTGGAGTCTGCTACATAAGTGAGAGACAGCCCATGCAACTCGCAACTCCTTCCATGAGGTCTGGGACACACCAATCCCTCTGCCCAGTGCTGCGTCCTCACCTTCCCCAGGTAGCAAAACCTGCACTGGATCAGTGTCATTTACACCTCAGCTACTCTGTGCTGCCTGGGGTGAGCTTGTGGCAAGAAAGGGCTGTGCACCCTCACTTCTGCAGCACCCCTCCCCCCCTCCACTTTTCCAGGACACTGGCCTCCCCTGCAGCAGAGGACAATATTCCTACACTGGACATAGTTTTTCTTTAATGAACTTAGAGAAGTGTTCCATAGCCTGGAAGAGACATGAAACTGCCTGGTGCAATAACTGAGGCTTCATCACTAGATGTTAAGCTTCCAGGGGTGTTAGTAGTGTTTTGCCCAAAACCTCTGTGCAAGATGGAAGATTGGACACGACAGGTCTCTTTAGACCCAGGCCTCATATGAATCTGTGAGCAGGGCCTGTCTGGATGCAGCTAACTTGGACAGCAAAATGAGCGGACAAGTCACCAGCTTTATCCTGCAGAAGTTCACCCCTCTCCTGTGCATGGAGACAGCCCCCATACTCACCCCTCCTTGCACCCAACCCTCCGTAACAGTGGCTGCAACAGGAATTAGTCAGCATGCCGTTCTGCTGAGGAAGAGCATGTTCCACCCCAGGGCAGGCATAGCACAAACAGCGGTTATTCCCTTGGAAAACCACCTGGCTCTTCAGGAGCAATGTCCAAACTGATGGTTATTGCCACTATGGTAAGTGTCCAACCTGCTCAGCTCACAGGAGAACCCTATTTTGTTAATTCTCTCCTGTAAATCTACAGAGCATGAACTTAGTGCTAGTGGAAGCAGCCTGACAGCAGGGAGCCCCAAGCCCTCTATAAAACCCTTAGAGGCAGCAGCAGGGGCTGTTCATTAGCCCCTCACCATTGCTCTGAAGGGAGTGGTTTTAATATCACCATGATTCAGTACTTCAACAAAAGAGCTCCAAGCTCTTTGTAAGTAGAATGATCCTGCTTTCCCCCAATGGGGAAGCTAGCAGAGAGAGGTCAGCTTGCCTAGGTCCCAGTAAGTCAGTGCCAGATCCCAAAACAGAAGCCATCTCCACCAGCTCCCTGTACCATGCCCTCCCCACATAACCAAGCTGCCTTCCAAGGCTGTGAGGGGTAGGTAGGTAGGTCAGTATCCATGGGAAGCCCTTCCTTGCTCTTTGCTGAGGATGCCAGTTAGTGCGACACGGTAGTTTTCATTTCATGGACACTGGTCGAGTGGGATGTGGACTGAGAGGAAACTCATCTTCAGAGCTCTGAGGATTATAACTACTACCCTGGGCTAGGTCTGAATGGCTGCCCTAGAGGGAGAGAGATTCTGTATCCCATTACAATGCTTAGGAGCCAGCCAGGCCACTTCTTCAAGTTAAGTTTCATGTTTTGAGCACAAGAGGTGGACCTGACATTTATCGGCATCCAAGCCGCTCACACTTGTCCTCTGCAAGAGAGTTCTGTCCAAGATAAACCATACCCTCTTCTCAATTAGCGTCCTTTCCCTGGAAGGGAGATGGGTGGTTTGTTTCTAACATGCCAATGGCCCTAAGGCCTAGCTGCAGGTTTGCAGAGGTGAGACTCTGGGCTTCCCAATCATTTCCCCTGCTGTGCTCAGGGGCTCTGACTCAGTCTTGGCAGGTCAAGAGTGTGGACACCACAGATGCATTGGCATTTGCCTAGCGAAGCACTTACAGACACTGCACCTGGATGTCGGAGTCTGCTCAGCATTTGCATATGAAAATACACACAGCTTTAGGGAAAGTGCATCTTTTGATACAGCTCATTTCCATCTGGACACACGTTTAACACCCTTCTCTGAGTGCACCTTGCAACAGATGGCAGCAGGCTTCTCTGCAGAAGGAGTTTTTTGTCCTTCCCAGACATGTTTTTCTTACTTTAAAATGGTTCCAAAGCTTAAAACAATGTTCACACTAGGTACAAAAATCAGAAGTAGCCCTGGTCATGCCCATGAGCTATACCATCACGGTGCAGAGACTTACGGTACGCAGTCTACTAAAGATTCAGGGCCAAGCTGCCTTCAGCTACATGCAGGCAGCTCCTTCGTCAGTCCCACGCACTCTGGGAGCTTGGAGCTTAAAGTTTTAATTGCTGCTGTTTTCTCTAAATTACCCATATTCCAATCACTTAGACACTCCAGTGTGAGCTGTTATTGGGCAGTAACTCTCTTCCCACCCCCACCCCCCCCGAGATGACAGCATGGATCAGTGTAGAGATATTGGAACAGGAACCTCATAGCTCAGTAAGGTTACTTAAGGTTTTTACTTAATCTGGTAAGAGCTATATGACTCCATTTCCGGTGAAGCCTACTGATCGGACAGCTTCCTGCATCCCTGATTACACAACATCCTGCCCCCCTGTCCAAATTATATGTGACCCCTCCAGATACATCAGAGCTCCTGTGATCAGTGGAAGAAACAAAAGTTAACTTTTTGTAGCTGGAGCATAAATCTTAGACGAATCCTTTCAGGGCCTGGGGAGTACGAACAGACGTGTACAACAAAAGGAATTAGCCTGTGGAGTTGCCAGTCCACCATTTGAGAGCCTGCACAGACAGAGGCTGCTGTACGTGAGAAAAGCAGGAGCAGAGACTGCATCTGTCAGCCTGGTGGCTCCAGAGTTTGTCTGCCTTGGGAAACATGAGCCTCACATCCTGCAGTCCAAGTTTTGCCACCCTAGGCAGCCACCTGTCCTACTTTATGGGAAAGCCAACCAGAATGTAGAGAGGCATACAGAAGACCTTAAGAAGGTCCTTGGTACAAGGAGTCAGTGGACTAGCAGCCTATTCACAAAGTGTCATAGGACAGCAGCCCAGAGGGCCTTGACCTACTCAAACAAACAAAGGATACTGTCATGAGAAATCCCCCGAAGAGAAACATGAAGACAAAGTCTGCAGTCCGTCCCCGAAAGGAGCCTTCCTCTAGCATTCGGCAATATCTGTACCTGAGAGCAGGAAACGAGAGGGTTTGCAGTATAGGAAACTTAACAGCTGGCTGCCCTGCATCACTGGCTGAACCACAGGGGTTTGCCAACAAGCTACCACAAGGTTTCATGAGAGGAAGCTGCCAGCCAGCTGCCCAAGTCCCTGAGCCAGAGCAGTGAGATTCATCTTTTGTCTTGTGTTACCAGACTCAGGGAAAGAGTGAGTCACCTCTGCCCAGCGTGGCTGCAGAAACCACACTGCACTGGCCATGGACAGCACAGTTCCAGGAGCTGGTATGGCTCTGTAGTCTCTGGTGGCAGCTAACATTGCCTGCCTCACTGATATCACACTAGGCATTCCTCAAGGGGGGTTGCCCCAGCCTGACAGGTACTTTGGATGGCAGATTGAATGAGTGATGGGCTAGCTGGATCTCTTCAGCAGTGAGCTTGGCCATCTCCCATCCCAAGGCACCAACAGGCTCTGGAGCGACCCTGTCTGGGAATTGACTTTTGAGGAAGGGGAACTCTACAGCCCAGCCCCGCCCCGCTGATGATACAAGCCAACTAGATCGGGAAGGTGGGCGAGTGGAGAGTCACATTTAAAATGAAAAGGGAGCAGAAAGTGCTGCTGAGACCAAAGGATACAAAAATATCATGTTGAAAAAGAAACTGAATCCCAAGGGCCCAAAAAAGAGGAAGTTCGTGATCAGCCTCCAAATCTGTAAGAGAAGAGACAGGAAAAGAACGAGATGGACAGCCATATCTCTTCCCCAGTTTGGAAGGTCCCCCGCACCTATGTGCTTCCATACAGCCATTTACCCTGTTCGGTAATCAGCCCCACAAAACTAGATGCTTGTCTTACCCACCTCCTATGGATTCCATCTACCCTCTCAGAGCCAGACAGTCTTTCCTCCTTGGTGAGTGATATTTCCACACCTTCCCCAAGGGAAGAGACAATTTATGATCCCACCACCCAAGGCAAGACTCCTTCCTAAAGAAGAGCTTCCCCCATCCAGCCTCAAGAGACTAGATGGTCATAAATCTCACCCAACCTTCTTCTTGAAAGGGGACTGGATTGACAGTCTTAGTAGGATCTGAGTAAAACAGGAAAGGGACCTAAAGAACCCACTGTGGCGTGGGGCAGAGAAGGGTGGGGAAAACACTACTGTCTGACTATAGCCACAACTCCAAACTTCTGCTAGTGGGAAAAAGTCCCACAAGGCCCAGCGGCCACTTTCACCACCAGACAGAGCACAAGAGAGTATCTGGAATAAAGAAGCTCCTCCAGGCTAGTAGGGCTCCTTGTGATAAGGAAATAGGGAAATTGGGCTGGCCTGCTGGCTCCACCTCCAGCTCATGAAATCTCTGGATTATCAGGCTAGGAAAAGAATGAAGGACTCAGTGGAAAATTGACCCCTTATAAGAAAAGAATCTCACCTGGAACTTTCTGAAAATCAGATCTGGGTTGAAATACAGCTGGAAAGGGGTGATGAATTCTAATTGCTGCAAGAAACCAAGAGAGCAACCATTTAACCTTGGAGTGAGACATGAGAAGCAGGTCATGCTGCCCTTAGTGTTGTTTATACAGCACCCAGAGTGTGCCAGACTTTGTACCAAGAAACCTACCACTTAATTTTACACGTGATGCCATGAGCGAGAGCATTAAGTGATGCAGAGAGGGATGGGGAGGACAAAAGATACAGCGATTAGGTCACACAGCTACTCAGGGTTGTTATGTAATAGTATGATGGTTGACAAACCAAGGTAGTTTTTTATTTTTGGAAGGGTAGAAGGGAAGGAAGTTGGCATACAACATCAGGCAAGGTTGGAAGCGGGAAGCTTGAGGGAAAGAGGAATGGGGCCAGGACAGACACAAAGCAGCAGAGGAACAAGGGAAAGGATCAGCAGACAAATGCAGGTGGAATGGTCAGAATCTGTTTCAATGGAAGGATCTTAGTCCGAGCAATTTGGAGACAAAGGTGGAGTTTGCTGGAGACACAAAGAACCCTGTCACTGGAGGAGTGGAAATGTATGAAGTGTTTTCAGTGGGGAATGAGCCACTTGCTGCATAAATGGAGCAGTCATTCTCTTTTGGTTTTTTGCCGTGCACGCTGCTCGACTTGTATCTATTGCTTCTCTGAGCCCCTTTTTATCATCCTCTGATGCTCTTTATTCAAGCAGATACCATTTGGTTTTCTGATTTTGGGTGAACACTGTGTCTGTGTATAGAATCGGAGAACTGGAAGGCACCTTGTGAGGTCATCTAGTCCAGTTCCCTGCACTCATAACAGGATTAAGTATTATCTAGACCAGCCCTTAGAGGTATTTGTCTAACCTGTAGTGTGTGAGGGGGCAAAAACATCAGCCCTCCCAAACCCATCCTACCTGCCATCCCATGAAGGACATTACATGCAACCTCTGACAATACTGTTCATTCCAACCCCTACCCAGCAAGGGAAGAGGTGGTGATTTGCAAGGATGGTTCAGGGAAGACATGGTGAGCTGCACGCAGGACTATTGAAGCATCTTACTCCTAACAGAGTCTGGCCTCAGAGAACATTAGATATTGCACCCTGTCTCAGGCCGGGTCACAAACTTATTTCACTGCCAGCTGATGGTGGGACAGAAAGAGAGTGTGTGCTAATAGAAAATTAGAGCAAATTATGCAAATGCTGAGAGCCAGAATGCAAGCCCACCAATTCCACTATTCGCAGAATTTAGCCTCGAACTAGGGAATAAGCGTTAGAAGAATACTGAAAATCTTGTTGCTCTTTTTTGAACTATCCCATTCCCTGCCACAGACAGGAAAGGAGGAGCAGGCAAACGCACAGATCAAATGTCCAGCAGGTAGGTGTCCCGGGCACAGCGTCTGCCTCCCTCCCTAGCACTGAGGAGCAGAGCACAGGGTCCAGGACACAGCCCAGGGACCAGCCTCAGCCCAAATCCCCTCCCGGTGAGCAGGGAAGAGAACACCCAGCAACGTCCACTCGAAAGGAGCCTCCGAGGGGTCCGACCCGGGGCCGGCTGGGGAGAGCTGGTAACCCCCGGGCTGGCGGCGGGAGCGTTCACACCCCGATTGCCCACTTGGCCGCCCACAGGCGCCAGTCCCAGGGCACCCGCCCGGCACGGCCGGGCCCGGAGGGGCGGGGGCTGAAACGTGTCAGAGCCCGCGTCCACACGGCAGCGCGCACGTGGGCGGGCGGCTGACTGCGGCTTTATGCCCCCCCGCGGGGGGGGCAGCTGGGCCGGGCCGCAGCGAGCTCCCGCAGATCCCGGCCGGCGGGAGGCCGCTCGCGGCCCCCCTGGCCCCGGCCCCGGCCCCCCCCTTACCACGGCGGCGGTGGTGAGGACGCAGGCGGTGGTGTAGGCCCGCGTCACGGCCGGGATCCCCAGGTACTCCTGCGCGAAGCCCTGATAGGCCATGGCGCCGCCGGGGAGCCGGCACCGGCCTGCAGCGGCGGGTCCGGGGCGGCGGCAAACGGCGCTACGGCCCCTTTAACGCAGCCATACGGCCGCAGCGACTGAGGCAGGCTCAGCCCCACCCCCAAGCCTCCGCTCGCCAATCGCTGCGCCAGGGGGAAGTGACAGACAGCGCTCACCAGCCAACCACCGCCTGCCACCCGCCTCCCCAACCCGGAAGAAACTCGCCCTGACTGGAGGGGAATAGAGCGGTCAGCGGCGACAAACCAATCACTGGGAAGCGCAGCTCTGTGGGGGTGGGACAGAGCAGAGAGTGAGGCGGCCCGGAGCCAGTGGGAGCGCACGAGTCCTGCCCCTCTTCTGGCAGGGGTGGTGGTTGTTGTGGCGGGAGGAGAGAGGGCCACGTGGCTGTAACAGGCGGCCAATCAGCGCACCAGAGGGCCCTAGCGTCAGAGCACCTAGACCAATAGGAAGAGCCCACGCGTGCACGGGGTGGGCGTGGCCCGGGCCCCCTGGAGGGGTTGGGACGCCGCTGAGCGGCGGCTTTTCGCCGGCTGGAGGGGCGCGGGGCGGCGCCCCCTGCAGGCCCATAGCGTGGCTCTGTCCCCCGGGCGGGACCGGCGCTTCACAAGCGAGCCGGGGGACGGGGCGAGCCGGCAGCTGGCGACGTTCGCAGCCGATGCAAAACCGCTCGGGACCGTTCAGGCCAGAGCCGAGGGCCAGGAGCCACCCGGGGAGCGCCCGCCTCGGGGAGCCTGGGCAGCGGGATGGCGGGGTCCAGAGGAGCGGCCGCGTCCGTCCGTGCCCGCACGAACACCCGGCGGCCTTGTGGAGAGACTGGCCAGTCAGCGGCGACGCTGATAAACGCGCCGGAAAGCGCCTCGCAAAACAGGATCCCACCTCCCCAGACAAAAAATGGCGGGAGGGGGGGGGTCTACGTCAGCGGCTGCTGATGGAGAAGGAGCAGTGGGGAGTCGCTGCGGGTCGTCAAAAGAGCGAGCGGCCTGTTCGGACCCCTGCCGAAGGGGGTCCCTAACGAAACAAACTGCCCTGGGCTCGCTCTGTAAACCCCTGGTACGCCCAGGCATTGAGTGCGGCCTGCAGATTTGGTCACCCTGTCGAAAAAAGGTATATTGGAGTCGGACAAGGTACCGAGACCCGCAGCAGAAATGGTACCGGGTAGGGAACAGCTTCCCTCTGAGGAGAGATTAAAAAAAGGCTGGAAATTTTCAGGTTGGAAAAGAGGTGATTAGGGGGGAATAGGATAGAGGTCTATAAAATCATGAATGGTGTGAAAAACTGGATAAGGAAATGTTATGTACTCCTTCACATAACACAAGAACTAGGGGTCACCCAGTGAAATTAATAGGCAGCAGATTTCAAACAAAAGAAAGTATTTCTTCACAGTCAACCCGTGGAACTCTTTTTGCCAGGGGATGTTGTGAAGGGCAAAACTATAACAGGCTTCCAATAAAGTACCTGGAGGATAGGTCCGTCAATGGCTATTTGCCAGGGTGGGCAGGGAGCCAGCACCATATTCTGTGTGTCCCTAGCCTATGTTTGCCAGAAGCTGGGAGTGGGCGATGGGATGAATCACTCTACCATTGCCCTGTTCTGTTCATTGCCTCTGAAGCACCTGGTATTGGCCACTGTTGGAAGCTCATGCTCAAATAAATTGGTTAGTCTCTAAGGTGCCACAAGTACTCCTTTTCTTTTTGCAAAGACAGACTAACACGGCTGTTACTCTGAAACCTGTTGGAAGACAGGACACTGGGCTAGGTGGACCATTGGTCTTACACAGTAAGACCATTCTGATGGTCTTTTATAGAACCCAGATGTTTCTGCTCCCCTCTTCCCCCCCGCTATAACCCCCTACATCCCACTTGCCTCCTGGAGCTGAGATAGAATCCAGGCGTCCTGATGGGGTTTCCCTCTCTGCAGAGTTAGTAACAAAGTAAGAATAAACATTAAACATTTTAAATCTAACCAGTGTCCCTTAAGTGACTTGCCCTTAAGATGTCAGAACATGTTAGTATTACAGCTGAGTGGGCCTAATATTTATTTCATTTTCTTTTTTACATAGGAATTAGATACAGTGCTTGTGTCAGCTAATTGCTAAATTATCTGCCAAAAAACCTAGAGCTTCAAGTGCCTAAGTAGCCCCTGGAATCATGGTTAAAATTGCCCTCCACTGCCAAAATCTGAAACGGCCCCCCTGGCTGACTTGTCAAGAACTCAGCCCTGCCCTCCCAGCTCAGCCCCGCTACAACTGGAGTTATGGTCTAGGGCTGTTTTTAATAAATGAATCATTGGATGTTCCCTATGCCCCCCACCCTGCAATGTGATCCTAGCCTGGGATGGGGCAGGAGTGTAACATTCAGCAGTAAATCTGGATTCTGAACCTTCACATGTAAAAAGGCCTTTCCAAAAAAGGGACTAGGAAAGGCCTAATAGTGCATCTCACACCCTTGTTTCCCAAGGCACCAGGGTTCTCACCAGGCAGGGAACAAAATCAGCAATGGCAAGGGGAAAGTCACTAGAATGTGCAAAAAGAAGGGAATGAGTTCTGTGGATCTCTGAAGTAGGAGGCTACAAAGTACAGACAAGTAGACTCCTATAATCCTTGGAGATGGATTTAAAACCAGGCATGCATCTGTTAAACCTTTGGATCTTTTACAGAGGAATGAAGAAAAAGAAGCAAGCTGAAGCACGTACAACTTCTGATTCCCCATCTACAAAGGGTCAACCCCATGCCTATGTACTTAAGTCCCACTTAAACCCTGTTTAAGTGGTGCCTAGGCATTGTTCTGGCCTGCTGCACAGGGGAGAATTTTGCTCTCAATTCCTATTGCAAAGAACAGAAAGACAGATAAGCTAAAAAAAAAAAAAAGGCATATCAAACAACACATAGGTATGAACAGCTCACTGAATTGTGTAACAAGCTCAAAGCACATTTAGCCTTGAAAATTAAGTAGGATGCAATTCCTGCTTTTCACCTCCTCACTACAAGACAACACTCGAGGGCCCACTTACTACTTACTGAGATCTAAAATGGTCTTTTGTGGCATTTATATCCTTTTCCAAATGTCAGCAGCTATATTTTTAGTGTTATCTCTTGAAGTTTTGCAAGGGAGTTTTCTCTGCCAAGATAACCACCCTAAAAGGTGTATTAGTAACTAGTATTATTCGTATTGTGGTAGCGCATAAAGGCAACAGGTTGAGCCCCATTGGGCTAGGCGCTGCACAAACAGTAAGTTACGGCTCTTGTCCCCAAAGAACTTACGCTCTAGAAGGTAAGAAATAATAAGTGGCTAAGACAAAGCAGGCTGGGGTGAGGTTGGGGAGATGGGGTAACAAAGAGAATAAGAACTGTGCACAGTCAGAATTAGTGATGACAGCTCTCCAGCTGCCTAGCCAGGAGAATGTATATGAATCAAGTAATTCCAGCTGAATTTTATTAATTTTTCCTACTCGTGGATTTCAGTCTTCCAGATTCTCTGCCTGGAACAGTCTCTGAAGATGTTACTTGCTTCCCTAGAATTGCAGCTGTCCCCTGCAGCCACCATGGCAGCAATCTGGTTGTGTGATGCTGTTACCTAGATTTGCACCCTCTTTAGATTCTCTGAATGAGAGCTGGAGAGTAAACGTCTGCACCTAGATGCTAGTTTTTAGCCATGCTGCACTGATTGTCTAGTTCTAAATCGGAAGAGCTGAGTAAATTTATATAGGAACACCTTACCTGCCCACCCCCCAAATGTAATGGCAGTAGTGTAGCACCACTGAAGCTAGCCTTAATGAAAAGGGCTACATGCCTTTGCTTCTTAACAGTTTTATTAGATTAGCAGAGGGGTCCGAAATGACACAAGCACCCTCCCCCGCCCTCTCCCCCCCCCCCCCCCCCCAGTCCAGGCAGGGGCCTCTGAAAACTCCCCAAAGGCATCACACAGCAGCGAGGCAGAGACCCAGAGCAACTAAGTGATTTATGGAGAAGATGAAAGGCGTTTCCTGACTAGGATGCTCAGTTACAGGTGGACTCTGCACAAAACCCGAAAGGCCCTGAGGGGGCAAACATGTCATCATTAATCACACTGGCGCTGGAGCACAAGAGCCAGTGAGTCTGTTGAGGTCATTCCTGCACCATAAGAACGGCAGGGCTGTTCCTAGGATGTAGTGCACTCTCGTGAATGTCATGCCACAAAAAGGGACATTACCAATATTGAACTTCACTAGATTTGTGATCAGGGTAACCAACCAGTTTGATCAGTTTGGCCTAATGGAAACCTGGCAAAAAAACCACCCCAAAGTGAATGATACACAATGACTTTGCTCTTGGTAAAGCATTTGGGGGAGGGTCGCAGGGCACACTCTCAGGTAGCTACTCAGTGTGCCACACTGTCTAGCCCCAGTGGTTCTCAACCTATTTACCATTGTGGGCCACAGGCCACATCCAATACTACATGGCCCTGAGGATGTCACATGGGCCGCAGCTCTGTGCTGATTGGGCCGCAAGTGGCCTGCAGGCCGCAGGATGAGAACCGCTCTAGCCTGTTTCTGTCACCTCACAGGCTCACCCAGGCTGTTTGCCATTCACCCCCATAAACCTTTTATTCCTCTGCACCTATACACACACAACATAACACAGGCATCTAGTACCAGGAGCTTTTCATACAGGCTCAGCACATCTCACCAGCTGAGCTTCCCCCTTGGTTCCTGTTCCGTCTACTTATAGCCTCCCAATTACATCCTTAAGGCAGTGGTTACCATCTGGGTGCTCATAATTCCCCAGCAGAAAGTGTTTCGCCACCCCGAGCGGAGCCTGCAGCCTTTTACAGGCTGCAGCAAAGTCAGCGATCAGGGTGTTGCTGCTAGCACTCTGTCATAGGGAGATTTTTTTTTAACTGATTCTTACTAAAGAGAAAAAGACCAGTTCCTCTTGTGCAGCAGAGGGAAGACATCACACCAGACTCAGAGGGAAATAAGTGGTCAATGTAAATGGGAAAAAGTTCACTAGAAGAATAACAACCAGACACTTCTCAACAACCCTACACTCACCCAGTGCATTTCTGAGACATGCTCCTGCAGTGTCCCTGGGTATCACCTAGGTGATGGTAGCAGAGCTTAGCATTCAGTTCTTGGGGAGGCGGCAGAGAGACTGAGCTCCCTGCATAACCATTTCAAATATATTATGAAATGCCCTTTGAAATGAAGATCTGATAAAGAGCTAAGTAAACCTCTTGACATCCATTTATGCTGCAGCATGATCATGCTTTCCAGAACTCTCCAGTGGAGTCAGAACTAACATTGCAGCCATCCGGGCTTTGGCCACCGGGGAAATGGTCTGGTGTTAAGTTTCTGCATAAGAAGGTAAAGCTGTCACCAGATTCTTAATGAGCCCTGAGATGTCTTTTAAAATCTTCATTAATGGGAAATGAAGTCTTCAGTTGGGGGAGTGGTGGGGTGGGGGGAGAAGAGTCTCTCCTTTTCACTTCCCCAGCCAGCCATTTGGTAAAGAACAAAACCCAGCAGGAAAATGAGGATCATGAGGTTAAAGAAACTATGTCAGGGGAGGAATAAAAAATAAGACAAGTGGGTACATATGAAACTGAAACAGTTTGGTGATAGAAGGCCCCTAGGTCTGAAGTGCTGAGAAAGTGGGCTGTGGCCTGACAGCTCTAAGGTGGGGATACCTGATGTATTAACTCTGGAGTTGGACTGTGGCTTGAGTGAATCCCAGGGATGGAGTGAGGGAAGAGTGAACTTGGACCCTGAATTTAACCTACGTTCATAAACTTTGTTTTGTTGACACAACAATCCTAGTGGGAGTTTGGAGGGACATTGTACATGGTGCTTAGATACACACCATAGACAGCAGACAGACAGGAGAATTATGCCTCTTCTGTCAGGCACATTACTATGCCTTAGTTTCCCATCTTTAAAATGAATATAATAGAGAAGGCAAGTGTCTGGCCAACTCGCACCCTAGATGTAAGCGGGGGAATGGTCCCGCTATTGTGGGGAACTTTCCTGGCTTATACCCTACCCCAGCGAAATGATGAGTCCTCGCTCCCACTTCGTTTACCCAGAGGCCTGCCTGACCTCAAGGGCTCCCCTTTCACTCTCCTGTGTGGCAGAGTCCTCATAACCCCAACAAGGCTGGGCCCAGGATTCCTGGGGGGCTTGACCTCCAACCTTGTCATGTTCACTTAGGGCAGGGGCTTGGATGTCCCCACTCCGGGGTGCTCTCTCTGCACTGGATGCTTCCCTGACCCACTGATCATTACATACAGTTCAAAGCAAATATAATTTATTAAACAGCAATCAATTTTAAAAAATAAGGGGAAGCACTCTTTTTTTAAGCTCTTTTTTGCTTTTTGTTTTAAAGGATGCAGGGGGAGGGAATAAGTAAATGCAGTGAGAAGATTGCCACCTAGTGTTGGAAGAAGCAAAAGATGCTAGCAGATGTAGAAATCTTAGGCCGTTTCCTATCCAAACACCAACCCTGCCTGACCTGGCTTCGCTGCTGAGTTCAGACAAGGCTGGGTGCATTCAGGGTAGTACAGCCAGAGACGGTTTTAATCTTTTCATCATCATGTCAACATTTTATGGGATTCAGGAATTATATTTTTCCTCTCTTACACATTAATACAATTGCACAACAGAGTTACACTCATTTTTGTATGGCTCAACTCTGGCTATTTTTTATAAAGTTAAAACTACAGAGGAAAGAAACCATATTTATTCAAAAATTAAACTAGAAAATGTTGTATGTCAAGGGCTCACAGGAACAGTAACATTGTTCCGGGACTTCTTGACTGATTCCATCTCTCCGTGGCATTGTCCTATCAGCCCCCTGACCATGAGGGCTCCAGGCATAGAGCTAATGCTGCCCTTCTGCCTCCTCCCCAGCAATAACTTACAGTAGTTCTTCTGCTATTCACTGTGTCCCTTCCCACTTTGAAGGGGAGGTTTGTGCAACTGCTGACACTATCTTACTGGGCAAACCCCTAGGAGTTACTGTCTACTGAGGTTATGATCCAAATTTCTATAAAACCAGCCTGTCTGCTCAATCCAGGTCAAAGCTGTTATTAAATGGACCTTGAAAGATGCATGTTTAGTAGGTCTCTTGCAGCTGATGCACATGCTAATGGCAAAACATTTCCATTTATAACCTTCACTTGACATATTTGTGCATGAAACAAACACAATTGCACAGGAGACAGCCTTGTCAGTGGTACAGTATTACGAAACCGCATTGCAATCCTAGCGGCTATTATCAGCTGCACTCAAAAGCTTTGCAGTCAGTAAATCAAGACAGAGGAAAATGTCCCTGTAGCCTAAGAGCCCAAATAATCCTTAGTGCAAGTCCACTAAAGTTACACCTGGGATAAATTTGGTCCTGCATTTCTAAATGAAATATTTCCTGAATGTGCAGCAACTTTGGGGGAGGGGGAATATCAAGCGCCTCTCTCCTGTTTAACCTGCCTCTAGTCCTTGACCCCTTGCAATCATTTCTCATGTTTTCTCTCTGTTGTATGCTTTCAAGGAACTTCTGTGTATCTCTCCAAGGTCACAGGTAAGCCAGCCCCTTCAGTAGGAGCTCAGCACCTTCCTTTCCTTTTGTGTTGGACCCAAAATAGCTAAGAGTTTGAAAACACAAAGACGGAGGAAGAAAGCCATTAGCTCTCCTCAGGCGGTAAACATGCAAACCTCAAGGAGGCACTTGAACCAAGATAAATGGGCCTGTCTCAGAGTTCATCTCTTTTGTTTGTAGTAAATTATTGCTTGTAATTCATGTTTCCTGTTCGTTAGATACCAGAGGAATTTTAAGACATGGAATCCATTTTAATTTGTTGTTACCAAAACCAAACCCCTCTCAAACCCCATCTGGAACTTGTTTCAGTCGTAGCTGTTTTGTGTTCTGTAACTATTTCAGGAACATGTCTGCCCTCTCTAATTGTTTCAAGAGCAAACAGATGATCTCTTTAAAGCAAGCAGCTCCCATTTTGCTCGGCACAGCATTCTGACAGGTCACAGGGTGAAAGTATCAATGGTGAAATAGATTTGAACATAAAGCAATAAGCAGCTTCTGCCTTGTGAAGGGATGTGTAACTCCCATAAGGCACATCCCGGGGTGGCAGATAGGGGAATATTCTGCAGACGCAGGCCAGCTGCAAATATCCAATAAGCAGTCACGGACCAACTGGTGGCATCTCTCAACAAGGGTGCAATGGGGTAGTTGGTGGCATGGCTACCTCTGTAAAATGCCACATTGGTTCTATGACAAGAACAAGGCAAATAAAGACAGCATTAAAAAAAGTCTTGCCAGGGTGGGTGGGATTTGGTAGCCTTGGTAGGTAGCTCACCTAGGAAAAGGGAAATTCAGATTTCCAACCATGTATGTCAAGCTTGGATAGCCGACCTGTAAAACTCATTCAATAGATGTGTTCATGTAGTCAGGAAGTCTTTGCATTATTTCTTGTTTAAAGATATCTTCATTCCCATATCAAGTGTAACTCAGAGGACTACGGCATATGTTGCTTGCAAGGAACAACAGCTTCACCTGATTCTTATACCTGGGCAAAGGCCACTAAAGTTAAAGAAGCAAGTGAGGGATGTATGGAGGATACAAACTACAGTTACCGTTGCTGGAAATGGCACATGAAGTCTTAACAGTGATTAAAGCAGTGCTGGAAAGGATACGAAGAAAGACTTGATGGTGGAATCCTCAATTTAAAGAATCAGTCAAAACCAAAATGTAACCTTAAAAAAAATGGCAGGGCAGTGGCTTGAGCAGTGATAAGATGGTATATATACAGGTAAAAACAAAGCCAAAAGAAGTATTGTGATAACTAAAAATTTGGTCCCAGATTAACTATATAACCAACTAGGAGAATATAAGGGAGAAAAGACAATCTACAAACTCATTACAAGACAAAATGATGAGGGATGTGAACAAGTTTTTTATATTAAAAATGAACGTGATCTATTGCAAACAAATGGTGATTTACCCAACGAAGTCTGGAGTGATTATTTTAAAAGAGTGATGAATGAGAATCTAAGTACATGATACTGTATTCTTAAGAAAGAGAAAATGCTAGATGAGTGGCATAAAAGTTTTGTGGTGCCCATTTTTAAACATAAAGGAGATATACTATATGATAATTATCACTCAGGTAAGCTGACATCACTTGCTACGAAAGTCTGGGAGAAGATTATTGAAAATCATCTGCATGGAACAGCTGAAATTGGGAAGGGTGAGTATGGATTTATGCTGGAAGGGTGTACAGTTGATGCCATATTTGCTCTACAAATCCCCATGGGGAAGTTCAGGGAAAAGAGAATGCAACTGGGTATGATCTTTGTGGACTTGGATAAGGCATACAGTCATGTACTGAGAGAATTAGTTTGGTGGAGTTTGCAACAGAGAGGTGTGCCAGAAGAATATGTCTGCCTTATCCAGGCTATATATGATTGATTTTGACTATGGTAGTCACTCTAATGGGGCTAAGCCAAAGAATTTACAGTAAACATTGGCTCGCATCAGGAGAGAGTATTGGGCCCTTTTTGTTTACATGGATGTGATACATGAGACTATATGAAGGGAGATGCCTTGGAATATGCTGTTCACTGATGACTTAGTGATATGTGCAGAAGATTGTAAGACCCTACAAACCGACTTTGAGCAGTGGCAATATAGGGTTGAGCAAACACTGGTAAAACTGATTTCAGAGTAACAGCTGTGTTAGTCTGTATTCGCAAAAAGAAAAGGAGTACTTGTGGCACCTTAGAGACTAACCAATTTATTTGAGCATGAGCTTTCGTGAGCTACAGCTCACTTCATCGGATGCATACCGTGGAAACTGCAGAAGACATTATATACACACAGAGACCATGAAACAATACCTCCTCCCACCCCACTGTCCTGCTGGTAATAGCTTATCTAAAGTGATCATCAAGTTGGGCCATTTCCAGCACTAATCCAGGTTTTCTCACCCTCCGCGCCCCCACAAACAAACTCACTCTCCTGCTGGTAATAGCTCATCCAAAGTGACCACTCTCCCTACAATATGCATGGTAATCAAGGTGGGCCATTTCCAGCACAAATCCAGGCTCTCTCACTCCCCCATCCCACCCCCCCTGGGAACACACACACAAACTCACTCTCCTGCTGGCAATAGCTCATCCAAACTGACCACTCTCCAAGTTTAAATCCAAGTTTAACCAGAACGTCGGGGGGGGGGGGGTAGGAAAAAACAAGGGGAAATAGGCTACCTTGCATAATGACTTAGCCACTCCCAGTCTCTATTTAAGCCTAAATTAATAGTATCCAATTTGCAAATGAATTCCAATTCAGCAGTTTCTCGCTGGAGTCTGGATTTGAAGTTTTTTTGTTGTAAGATAGCGACCTTCATGTCTGTGATTGCGTGACCGGAGAGATTGAAGTGTTCTCCAACTGGTTTATGAATGTTATAATTCTTGACATCTGATTTGTGTCCATTTATTCTTTTACGTAGAGACTGTCCAGTTTGACCAATGTAAATGGCAGAGGGGCATTGCTGGCACATGATGGCATATATGACATTGGTGGATGTGCAGGTGAACGAGCCTCTGATAGTGTGGCTGATGTTATTTAGGCCCTGTGATGGTGTCCCCTGAATAGATATGTGGGCACAGTTGGCAACGGGCTTTGTTGAAAGGATAGGTTCCTGGGTTAGTGGTTCTGTTGTGTGGTATGTGATTGTTGGTGAGTATTTGCTTCAGGTTGCGGGGCTGTCTGTAGGCAAGGACTGGCCTGTCTCCCAAGATTTGTGAGAGTGTTGGGTCATCCTTCAGGATAGGTTGTAGATCCTTAATAATGCGTTGGAGGGGTTTTAGTTGGGGGCTGAAGGTGATGGCTAGTGGCGTTCTGTTATTTTCTTTGTTAGGCCTGTCCTGTAGTAGGTGACTTCTGGGAACTCTTCTGGCTCTATCAATCTGTTTCTTCACTTCCGCAGGTGGGTATTGTATTGTAAGTTTGGGGGGGGGGGCGGAGGGTGAGAAAACCTGGATTAGTGCTGGAAATGGCCCAACTTGATGATCACTTTAGATAAGCTATTACCAGCAGTACAGTGGGGTGGGAGGAGGTATTGTTTCATGGTCTCTGTGTGTATATAATGTCTTCTGCAGTTTCCACGGTATGCATCCGATGAAGTGAGCTGTAGCTCACGAAAGCTCATGCTCAAATAAATTGGTTAGTCTCTAAGGTGCCACAAGTACTCCTTTTCTTTTTGGTAAAACTGAGGCTTCGATAACTGAGGGAGGAGGACCCACCATAAAGGATATTACAGGCAGACAGCTTAGAAGAGTGAAAGAATTTAAATACCTGGTATTAATGGTTGCTGACAATGGTCCCCAGCATAGTACCAAAGCTGCTTGGTACAAGTGGTGTGAGCCGATCCCAGTTCTCTGTAATAAAAAGATGCCAATAAAGTTAAAAGGTAGAGTGTATAAAACTGTAATTCAACGCATCCTAATGTATGGAACAGAGACGTGGCCAGCCACAGGAAAAGACATCAGAATGCTTCCACTACAGAAATGTAGATGTTGAGAGGGTCAAATGGTTGGACGCTTCATGACAAGAAAAAATGTGAGGTTGTGAGGGGCCTAATGTGGGCCCCAATGAAAGACAAGTTGAGGGAGGCTAGGCTATGTTGGTACAGACATGCCCAGTGGAGACCTAACAGTTACACTGGTAGGATGACTCCTGCAATGTTCATGGCTGAAAGATGACCACAAGGGGAGGCCAGAGACTGTATATGGACCAGATATCGGCAGAGAGACCAATTTACGTGACAGCTAGGCGTACAATCAGGAGTTTTGGAAGAAGACTACAGAAGTCACCCACCCTGAATAGGGGAGGGGCAAGAAAGAAAAAGAGCAATAAGCTGCCTCTGTGTGTCGCTTAGTAGTAAACCATTGGGTGCACACAACCTCATGCCCTCAGCCACCTGAGAAGTGCAAGAAACAGCCTCCCACCCACACTGTGAAGGGGATCCTAATATCAGAATGTGTCCCCTTCATTTTAAGACTAATTTGTAAAAAATAAATTCAACAACTTGTTGGAGAAACTCCCAACATATCCTTCCACTGAAAAATAGTTCCTGGCGGAAGAAGAAGATAATACCTCATTTAACTAACTGGAATGTATATATTAACACTGACATTTGAAAAGTGGCCCTTTTTGTTTCCCAACCCACTAAGGCTCCCTGGGCTCGAGAGACCCTCCCCTTGAACCTGGCTGCTCTTTCAACTCATCTTCCATTGAAAAAAAAAAATAACACCACACACACTAATTGAGGTCCCCAGTGTAGGTTTTTCAGTAGGCAGTGTGAATGGACCAGCCCCAGTACTGGCTCAATCTAAGGCTAGATAGTAAATACTAAGAAATGGGGGAAACTGACTCCTCTGGGACTACCATCATGCCCATGAGTAAGAGGGGTCTCCATTCTAGGAGGTAGAGAGCTTCCTTTGGCATCTCTTCTCAAAGAATAGCATTCTGTCCTTCCCTCTCCTCGTCCCTCAGTATTAGAAAAGGCAACACAGCATCTGAAAGAGCAACACTATTATAAAGTTACCCAAATTTTCTTTACATGTCCGATCAGCAATGTGATGGAATGTATAGTTTGGTGCATATGAGAGTTCACAGACTTTATTTCCAGCATCATTAAGAGTACATGGCCCCATATTGCTAATATAATCAGTTAATCTTTTTACAATGAAAAGCTGTATAATCATAACCACCTTTCATTTCATAGGATTTATTTTTAGATGTCTAATGACCACAAAGAAATTCTTTTCCCTTAATTAGGGAAAATATTTTTGTAATCTCTTATCCCCAATTAGAAGTACAGGTTAGTGGTGAAAGATCAAAGATAAGTGAGCCATTCAGATTAGGTAATTTCATATGGGTAAATTAAAAATGAAACTGAATTCAAGCCCCAGAAGAACATATAGTTTGTTTGTTTAGGTCTTTGCTGTAGATGGAAATTAGCTTCCTTTATTTTTTCATAGATTTAATGCCAGAAGTACCATTAGATCTAGTCTGACCTCCTTATAACACAACCCATAGGGTTTCACTGAATTCCCTGTATTTAGCCCAATAGCTTATGTCTGGTTAATGCATATCATCCAGAAAGGCATCCAATTTTAATCTAAAGCTATCAAGAGATGGAGAATCCACCAGTTCCCTTGGTAGTTTGTTGCAATGGCTAAGCACCCTCACTGTTCAAAATTTCCACTCTCTTGTGACCTTGTCCCTTACAGCACAGTCCAGCTTCCTTTGACATCAGTGAATTGAATTAGGCCCTTTATTTTGCAGCATGTATTTCGTAACCCTCCTGGGCACAGTGTCAGGAAGGCAGACAATAGGGCCTAAAAAAAAGGTTTCTACCTTTGGTTACATGGTAGCAGAATATGAAGTAGTAGAGTCAGCAAAGAGGTATTTACCAGCCGGGGTACCAGGGGATGCTTACAGTGCGAGGGAGTAAGCAGTTGGCTTGTTCCTTACCAGTCATCTTTAAAGAAAGGTCGGGTCTCAGCAGCGTCAGGAATACAGGCATAGTTCTAGCTTTTCAAACCCCAGTGCCAACGGGACAAAGTATTAGCTTGTCCCAATGCACTGTTCACAATTAATTTTAATTGCCAATTAGTCCTCAGTAATCTAGCACCTTCACAGACTTTCCTGCTTCTCTGTTGGAATAAAGATTCAGTATTCCTACCTGGCGGAGTCTGTATTCCTTTCCTTCCTGCTGTGCTCAAGAACAGAGATATATTGGGAGCAACACAGAGAATGGTTCCTTCCCTGCTTACCCAGGGAAGTGCCATCTCTGTGCCCTTCAGGATGCCCAGCTTAAATTAAAGCACTTCAGCAGTGATGGGGCACATAAGGAGTTAAGACAAGTGAGAGAGCTCAACAGCTGCATAGCTCAGGCTGTGTGTGGCCTAAGGAAAGAGGTTTCAAGTGTTTGAAATATTGGAGCCTTTCTGGATGTCCATGAAAAACTGTTTTTCGTATGCGGATGAAAATGAAAGCCACTTCCTTCCAGCTGCCCTCTCTTTTGCCTGACCTAGTAGGTGAAAGGAAAGGCCATTCTTCCAAGACGCCCAGAGAAATCTTAGTTGACAAGAGAAAAGTATAAGTCTGGTTGCCAATGGAAATACGAAACAAAGTCCGTCCTGTCAAACTTTGTGTGCTCAGTGATTTTACGCTGCTCAACAGCATTTTACATATCTGGATTCTGTGCATTCTGGAAACAAGTCTGTGTTTGTGTGAAAAGAGAAGTTCCCTCTGTACTGAGCTCTTGCCCTGAGAAATCTCTTGAATATAGACCATCTGGAAATGCATTTAGATCTTATTACCAAGCCTTGCAAACTCTTGTAACCAGAATGGATTAATGTATTTTCTCTTAATACCCATGGAGCAGTGGGAATTCAGAATAATGGTATCCCGGGGGGACTCATTTTCTCCAAAGAAAATCCCATTTAATGACCAAGTCCTGCAAAGCACTGCTTTAACCACCGAAAATCTCAGCTGCTTGAATAGTAAGAGCTGCTTATTTGTAATCTTACTGATTCATCCACTCCTACTGTTTGAGGAACTCTGGAACGAACACTCGTGACATACAGGGCACAATTCATCTGTGGTGTGACTTCACTGGCTTCCATGGAGTTATATCAAAGGTGGATTTGGCCTGTATTGTATTTGTCCTGTGGGCTGTTACAAACACGTTAAATAGTTGTGCTTCGTTGCATATACAGAAAGAATATTTTTTTTAATCAAGCTAGTGGCAATGAGGCTGAAGTATTTTTGTTGATGGTTTCCATTTTGGTCTATTTTAGTCATGACAAAAATATTTTTGTCTTTAACATTAGCAGTTGCTTCCAGATCACGACAAGACAAACCTATTGAAAAGTGACTTAATGTAGGAGAATCATCTTGAGAAACTGACGGATAATCCAAAGGAAATAAAATGCAACCTCCAGTTATGGGCAAAGGAAAGAATAGAATGGATGGGTCAGCCCATTTAATAGGATAGTTGCATGCCTAGTCAATGGTGAACTCAGTTCAGTTTGTTCTGTTTAAGGAACTGGTACAGAGAGTAGAACAAACAACAGTATTAACATTTTGTCTGCTGCCTTCTTTAAATGGGTATGTTTATAGCACTGATGTACAAATGCAGGTATTCAGAATGAGAGCCACAGATAAGCAGCCTGTGCAATACAATGTGATTTAAAAGCAATGCTTTCAATGTAGGGGTCACAAGGGATTAGAAGAGAGGACTAGAATATCTCATTCCCATGGGGTACCTGGCCACAGTGGTTGTTGCCTTAGAAATCAATACTGTCCAGCTGTAGTTTCTTTCAGTGAATTGTTTTCAAAACATTTTCTTGGGCAATGTTCCCTGAACAGCAGGAAGGAAAAAGAAATCAGAGTTCTGACGATGCCCATGATATCATTTACCTTTTGTGTCTTTCGATAATTTACGCCAATTGCTGCTGCTCTGCTGCCCTGCAGCTCAGAATCGCTGGGCATTTCCATTCTGCCCCTGATTCTGAATTAAGAGACTAGACCCCTCGATTCCCCAGCAATGCTGCTGCTAGACTTTGAAAATGGGGTCCTGTCTTTTGGTAGAAACGTTCTAAACTGTACAAGCGTCTCAGTGCACGGTGGATCAAACAGCCTCTCGCTGCAGTGACAGTCTGTTCCTAATGTCAGGATTTCTCATACAGTCAGATAATTAGAAGCAGAAAAGCTGCCGTCTCATTCTACAAATAACTACTCTGCCATGCTAATGGCATCATATTTCACCTTGATAATGACAGGATTGAGTTCAGTTAAAAAAAATTTAAAAAGAAGAGATCTGAGGGGAGAGGTGGTGCTGGAAGCCAGCCAGAGTTTAGTATCGAGCTTTTTTAAACCTATGAGTTCTAGTAAAAAGAACGTGCTGTTTACCCTCGAGCTGATAACTTTGCTTGGTTCCTGATTGCAGAGATGACCCCACAGCTGTACAGACACTCTCAGAGCTATGAGGACTTCTCCTAAGTGAGCGAGAACCTTGGGACTATCTCCTTTAAGATACCTTTCCCATGTAACACACCTGTTCGGGAAGAACTGAACCAAGAGGTACTCCAATCCTCAGAGGCCAAAAAAAGAGAACACAGGGAGCGGAGAGAGACTTTGTATTCCCCACCCACCCATACAAAAGATTGTTGAAATCAGTCATCTGGTTGGTGTTAAAAATAAGAACACACTAAACACTAGTTTAACATTTTCTTACTAGGTTTTCTAAACCCTAGTTTAGTGTTTTATTATTATGAATGTTAAATGACATAGTCCCTGCCCTCAAGAGCTAGCATTGATAGCTGTGTTGAGAACTACGCTCTCGTGTGCTCGTGATGCCATGGTTCCAATAGCTACAGTGGGTCTTGGTACTCCATCGCTGTACTTACTAAGAGTGCCTATAAAAGATCTGGGGAAGCACTAAGGGATTTTTATTAATATGAGTCCCAAGAGACTTCCACCACCGAAAAACATTGTATCCAATGCTCTCAGTTGCTCCATCTCAGCTTAGCAGACCAGAGGTGCTGACTTTGTGATTACCCCTGCTCTGCCACAGGCCTGCCCCCCACTCCGCCCTTTCCCCCCTGACCCCCCCGTCCTGCCTCTTCTCACCCTGTTCCACCCCTCCCCCCAGTGCCTCCTGCATGTCGCTGAACAGCTGATCACAGCAGGCGAGAGGCACTGGGAGGGAGGAAGAGGAGCTGATCAGTGGAGCCCTCCGCAGATATAAATTGGTATCTATGGAACCACAGGGCTCTCCTGGGAACCACAGCAGCGAAAGGAGCACAAAGTGGGGCTGCCACTCCCAGGAGCCAGCGCCTTGCACCGGCAGCTCCTCCAGCATGGCTGTACTGCCCCCAGCCCCACCGGCAGCTGCCCCTGGCTGCACTCTTGTGTTCAAGCAGCACACTCCCCCAGACAGGAGATGCAGACAGCTACATGGAAGGGATGGGGGAAGGGCTGGGAGCGGTAAGGCCATGCCGGATGAGCTGGCAGTGCAGGGCACTGGCTCCTGGGAGTGGCAGCCCCATGTTCTGCTCCTTTTGTTGCTGCGGTTCCCAGGAGAGCTCTTCAGTTCAGCAGATACTGATTTATATCCGCAGATATCCGCATCCACGGGTATAAATTTGTACCCGCGCAGGGCTCTACTGATCAGAGGGCCGACCGGCAGGTGGGAGGCGCTGGAGGGGGGAAGGGGAAGAGCTAATCGGGGGGGCCACCAGTGGGTACTAAGCACCCACTATTTTTTCCCCATGGGTTCTCCTGCCCCAGAGCACCCACGGATTCGGCGCCTATGTAGCAGACAGTGTGGTAGAGGGAACATTAGGAATTGTATGGGATAGCGAAGAAGACTTTATTGTTTTGGCAAAGTGTGACAAGTATCAAACCCAGGCATTACTGTCCTCAGCATATCTACTGGAACGTTGAGTGTGCCTGGACTCTGGCGGCATGTTTAACAAAGCATTTCAGACGGGGATTTCCTCTGAGAGCAGAAGATTTTCCCAAGGTTGCAGGGAAGGAAAATAAGGGGGTCCTAGTTAGAAACATTTGCAATCTGGGCATCTTTCAGTATCAAAATACAATTGTTATAGGTGCTATAAATATACATGTGACAGTAAACAAAATCAGCATCTTGGACTTTTTCTAGAAAAGATGATGGAAAACTGCCTCCAGAAGCAACATCTTGACCCTTTCCAGTCAGTCACAGAGACAGACCTGGCTCCACTGATGCCCCCCTTCTGGCCGTGGACAGAAGTGAGATGTCCATTCTGATATTGCTTGACCTATCAGCAGCCTTCCACACGATCAAACGTGATGTCCTACTGACTCCCCTGTGAGACCTTGCAGGGGTAGGCAGAGTTGTTCTTGCTCATTTTCCCGCTCACAGAATCCAGATGGACGTAATGAGTGATTGCTCCTCTTCCCTGCAGAGTGCTGCAGACCTTGTCAACCCTCTTATTCATGGGAGATGTCATGTACTACAGGGTCATCGATGTGCCAACAATACCCAGCTCTACCACTTTTGCACCCATTACTGACATTCATGTCTCAGTATCTGAAGGGAACAGAACTTGGGAGGCAGGAAAGTGGCTCTGTTAAATTCAGGGAAGATGAAGGTGAAATTAGCAGCAAGAGGAAAACACTTGGAAGGCGTGGCAGGAAACTGTGGCCACACACTCTGCCCTCCTGCGCTGAGATAGTATATAGTTCTACCGGACTCTTTGCTGTCTCTAAGAACTCAATTAATGACTGTGTCCAGTAACCCCCTCGATCTTCAACAAACCAGGAGATCTAACCACAGTGATCCCACATGCTTTTCATGACCCAGGCAGGGTCACTGCAAAATGATGTTTTGGGGGTGACCACTAAAGCCTCAAGAAAGCTGCATCTGATTCATCATGTCGCTGCCCCCTTGCCCAGTGGAACTCATTAAGATCACATCACATTGGGTGCACTTTATTCCTTACGAGCTCCCTATCCAGCTCCAGACTTGCTTCAAGATGTTGGTCTTGATCTGTAAAGCTATTAATGGTCTAGCCCTAATACTACCTCTCCCCTGCCATGACAGCTAGGATAGTTAGAGACACTGACTGACTTCCCCCTGTCCTTAGGGGGAAGCTCTTATATTCCAGATGCAGTGTTTTCCCCAGGCTGTGGAATTCCCTATTGTCAATTATCAGGATGAATCCCAATTTTGCTTTTTATAATCTACAGTTCTAGACTCTTCTCTTTGTACAGACCTTCTTCCAATAATAGACTTACAGATGGCTAAGAATTGGTCTCCTGGAAAACAGGAACAAAACTGATTGCATTCAGGACAGCTAAAATGAGGATGGTATGGAGAGTTCAGGTTCTACTTTTTAAAATATACTGTGACTCCCGCACCTATATTCTTCAGCGATAGCCATTCTAGATACTTCAGCTGCACACTGGATTTAGTATTCTAGGTATGAAATTTTGCACTTATTCTGCCATCTAGTGGTCAAAGCGTAATGCAGCATTAAGTAGAACACCTCTCTGAACACACACACACACACACTTTCCAGTTGACAGAGTCCTCTTATGGAGCCCAGAGGCCACAAAATTCTTCTGAGGACAACTGACATTTTAAAATTGTTCTATTTTTCCCACTCTGGCACTGGCTTACAAGACAGCCTGGATCGAAGAGGTATTTGCAATGTGTGATGGATGCTTCAGAATTGTTTTTTGAGTGCCTAAAAATGTGCCAGGTGCCTCACAAACAAGACGGACCCTCTGTCCAAAAGGACATATACTCTTGTTCTGATATGACTTGGACAAGATGGAGAGGAGAGGCAGGAAAAGAGTGACAATGCTAAGATCACAGGCATGCATACACCTTGATAGTTTACTTCATTTTTTTTAAAATGATGTTTTGCTGAGTGTGTTTCCTCCCCTTTCATGTCATGCAGGCTTCAGTTTTCGGAGCGAGATGATGAGGTGAGGAAGGTAAGTTTGTGCAGCAATGAGAAATCCTCCGTGTCCTCAGGCCTAGGAAATGTGTCTTTATCACTTCATGTGTTAAGCTATGCTAGCCATGGTAAAGCCGTGCAGGGGTGAGTTTACAGCTGCAAAGGGCTTCTGGTCATACAGCAGCATAGTTATTACTAGAGACTTGTCTGAGCAGCCGCAAACATTGCTGTGCTGTGTGTCTCATTAGTGATACAGGACCAAGGATAATAGCTGTTTTCTCAGCAACAC
Organism: Caretta caretta; assembly: GCF_965140235.1. Taxonomy (NCBI): domain Eukaryota; kingdom Metazoa; phylum Chordata; order Testudines; family Cheloniidae; genus Caretta; species Caretta caretta. Next base: position 13,757,514 of record NC_134220.1, on the reverse strand, counting down.
ATTGTGTGTTGCTACAGTGGACACTGATGCTCGATCCTTGGGAGCTGTGCTTTCTATTCCACACACTAGTTTCACCCCAGTAGAAGACAGGACAGGGGCCAGCCACTCTAACCTCAAAGCAGGCTATGTGTGTTTGGAAGGAGGGCTCCAGCCCAGCCATGCAGTTTCTACACACTAACCTGATCCCAAAGGTAGAAGGATTTAGAGACAGCACCTGCCTCTTATTCCAATCTACACGCTAACCTCCACTAGCAGACAAGGAAGAGCAGAAAGGCATCCTCATCTACTGTCGCACTGCACACTGCAGCTGTGCCCCAGAGAGGGGGACAAGAGGCAGACCCTGCATGCTTTTCCATTCCAGACTCAACCCAGTCCTGCTAGTCCAACCCGCATGTGAGCAGGTCTGGGAGTTGGGGAAGAGGGATCCATACCAGCGATAGTCATCGATTCCCATGTGACTTTAGTTAGTAGGAGTGGGGTGCAGACCTAACTCTTTAATTCTTTCACATGTTATATTATCATTGGGGAGGGAAAGGGTAACAAAAGTCAGATTTTTTTATACTAGCTCTTGTAATTGCAGATCTTATTCCTGCAAGTGTCAAACCCTTTTTGAAATCTACTACGCTTTTAGCCCCAGCATAGCTTTGTGGCAATGAGTTCCATGGGTTAATCATGCACTGCAGGCAAAAAAAAATATTTCCTTTGATCGGTTTTAAATTTTTTGCCTTTAAATTCAGTTGGTTGCCCCTTTGCTTCTGATAAAGGATGAACTGGTGAGTCCAACTGATCAGTATGTTATCAGTTTATAGAAGTTTAATATGTCATCTCTTACTCACATCTTCTCTCTGCTAATTAGTCTTGAACTTTTTATTCTTGCCTCAGACAAAAGCTCTTCCAGGCCTCTAATTTCATTAACCTCTTCAGCGGAGACAGAGCTGCAGCCCAGAACTCCCACCCCTACAAGCATCACTGCATTGTCCGTAGGAACGTTAGTCCTGCTATGACAGACAGGCACCTCTCCTGGCTGAGCCTGGCAACTGCTGCCAACCATCACTCTGGCAGCCCCCTTTCAACAACTCAGTCCTCTCGCCAGGTCACACCACCCTTTCTGGGATACCAACTCTTCAAGAAGTCCCCAAAACATCTCAACACAAGAAGATCTTTCTAACCCCTTTTGGATTATGCCTTAGCCCATCTTGAAGGCTCAGCCTGCAGCCCTATACTGGGATTAATAATCCCTACAATAAACCCCCTGTCTGTTCTGGGTTCTAGCCCAGGGACCCTGTCCTGAATAGTTAGATGTGCTCCTTAGAATGCACAGAGTTTTTCCTGAGCCCCTTCCTATCTCTAGACTCCTCATACTACTTCCCCACAGCCCATGGTTAATACCACCTCTTCTCCTCATTGACCACCCCACTATAGCCAGCCAGCCTCCGGCCCAGCCTTCCCTCCAAAGAAGCTTTCTACCCCCTCTTTCCTAAGTGTTCCCTAACTGAGCTTTCTCAGTCCTTTAATGCAACCCTGCCTCCAGCTCTCCCCCACCTGGGCTTGATCACTACTTCGGCTTGGCTGACTTTCCAGGTGCAAGCAGGGGAGCTAATTGGCCACTCAGGCCCAATAACCCTTTGCTGCAGGTGGGTGGGGTGAGCACTCCATCACACCTGTGTTAGGTCTTGGGGCTAGGTAGGGACTCCCAGTGCACGCTGCCTCCCTACATTACTCTGATTTCAAATGAATATGAGATTCTTCAGCTTCTATCCAAAACTGTCACTTTATGCTACTAAGATGCTGTATCCCACCCTTGAAGTAGCAGTACATCAGGGGGTAATTATATGATCCCTATATAGTTCGTACAGTAGTTAAAAGAGCTTTGGGATCCTTCGGGATGAAAGAGGCTACATACCATCGTTCTATAGGAAGATCAGATGTTATGTGAAGCAGCAGTTCAGCTATTTCTATTGGTTGTAATTTCAAGCGCCTGGGACTCTCACTTCCAGGAGAGAAGCAACTCTGCCGTTACTGTTGCTACTTACTGCCCTACTGTCTTCTGGTACCCAGACGGGAAAATGCAGCCATTTGGGGAGTAATAACCAACTGCTGTTTCAGCCAGACCCGCTGGCTCATGCCTCCCAGTCACCACGGCCTAATTTAATGGCGTGTAACCAATCCGGACAGAAAGCGGAGTGTAAAACTCGCAGCCTAGTGAAAAATAAGCCAAAGAAAAGGATGAAAGGTCATGTGAAGGAAGCAGGCCATTGAAGTGCAGAGTTCCTTGAGGTGAAATAATAAAACCTTCTGTTAGAATTTAGCTTGAGCATCTCTTATTTTTTCACTGCTATACAGTCATTTAATTTTTTAACCAGAACTCAGCTATTTTTTAAAAACCGAAAAATGATCGTGCACTCAGGATGTGTTGCAAAGTGGGACCCTTCCCCAAATCTATTCAACTTCAGATGTACGCTCCCCCCCACCCCTTTTACTACTAACAGACCATTAGGTCAAGAGTTATGTGGATATACTTGGTTTCAGTTGATTCCTTGGTTGACATTTTTCCACAAAGCAAAAATCACCATGCTCTTTGACACTGCTCAGAAGAGAGCCAGGACTGAGATATGTACTGACAAGTTTTCTAGAGGAAGTTTGCACGAAATTACCCTGTTGTATGTAACCACCAAAATTAATTAAACACAGAAGTTTTTACATGATATACCTGCCCTTCCCCATGACAGCCTGCCAACCCCCACCCTGTGCTAAGATTATTTGCAACATCAGATTTCAAATGTTGATGTAATTTAGAAAGTACTACTCTGAAAAGTGTGTGTGTGAAAACAGCACCTTCTTATTCAACAAATATGGCTTTTGTGTATTTAAAGTCATGTATGCCATGTTAGTGACAAAACAAAGATTTTACTAGTTTTTAATCCCATTTAGTCAGTCACACCAACACAGCTTTAAGAGAGTGAGCAGGATTCTATTTCTTCCTGTGGATGAAATGATGGACCCCCACCTATCAATTATACCTGTCCTGTGCAAACTCAAAGACAACAATTAGGTTGTGCAGATGTCACTGAGGCATAATTTCATAACAGTGGGGTTGAATAGGTATCACTGAGGGCCTAAACTGGTATTAATTTGAGGAAAGGAAATAACCCAGCTTGACTTTCAGATCCCAGATTGAGTTTGCATGGCTGTCAAAACATTGTTTTACCTCTAATCTGAGCACATTTAATAGTGACATCAATTAAAGCAATAATTATGGAACCCCACTGTATTATTTTTACTGAATCACTTTTCAAAATAGGAACACACTTTATTTAAGAGGCAACAGTCAATGCCAGAGATGTTGCCCCAAGGTCAGACTCTATGTGTGGCAGGCTGTCGATGGAAAAGTTAAGATTTGGAAGAGGAGCTAGACTCTCCCCAGTTTCACCATTTGTTAAAGTGCATAGCAGGTGATTATCATTATTATTTGTAAAGCACTGACAGCATTCTCAGTACTATGAGACCGTTCCTGACCACAGGTGCTTACAGTAATCCAAAACAGAAGATGTATCACCTCTTGCTACATACAGTAGCAGTGTCATGCTCAAACTTGGAGAATTAAAAAACCTCTAAAAAGTTCTGAATCCTGTAATAAAACCCCAGAACATGCTCTTTGGCAGAAAATGATGCAGTGCAAACCTCAACGTAACGTTGCCTGACCCAGAAAGGTCCTCTAACCCCCCCAAATTGTGTAAGGAAGCCAAGTCTAAAGAAATCTGGCAGATATGCATAAGGATGAACCTACCTAAGTGAATATCAGGCTTTCCCCCAGCATACATATCATGTGTTTTCAATAAAACCAACCAACCAAGCCCTCATCTATGATCACGCAACCCCTTTTTGAGAAGTAAATTCAGTTGGCAAGTCACCTGCCAAGTCAAGTGTCTATAACGCAATCTAATGGATGACTAAATACACACATTCCTGCATTGGAGATTTAAATAATCCTCTAGAACTCTTCCCAAAGTACAAGAGACTCTTTCATCAGAAAAAGACAGACAGGAAACATACCAGCGAAGAATGAACAAACTACAGAGACTGGTACAATTTTGTATTCTACTATTATTATTTAGGTTTCAGAGTAACAGCCGTGTTAGTCTGTATTTGCAAAAAGAAAAGGAGTATTTGTGGTACCTTAGAGACTAACCAATTTATTTGAGCATAAGCTTTCGTGAGCTACAGCTCACTTCGCTTATGCTCAAATAAATTGGTTAGTCTCTAAGGTGCCACAAGTACTCCTTTTATGATTATTTACTGATTTGTATAGCATCTTCTGCAAGTATTAAGGTTTTTAAAGAAATAATGAAGTAACTGATGAGATCATAACAGACTACCCAAATCAAATGAAAGCAAGGACTGGCCAAGGGTTAGCACTGACCGCTATGTCCCTGCACTGGCCGGGGACAAGAACAGTGCAGAGGCAGCATATTCAGTACTTTGGGGAAGTAACACTTCATATCATGCTGCGGCCAACTCTCTGGCTAACCTGGGAGCTGTTTTGATGGGTTCTGAGGGGACATCCCCAAAAGTTTCCTCAGACTAGGAAGACGACTGTGATGCAGGACCTGTGGAGGAGGGAGAGGAGGGAAATTCTACCCTGAGATTGGGAAAGTGAGGGAGAATCCTAATGTGTGATCACAGTTAGATGCTGATTTTGAAAGGAAGGCTTTGAGGCGTGGAGATGCTCAGTCTCCAAGATTATCTGAATTTGTGATTTGAGAACCCCCTCTTTATCAGGCATGAGAATGGGTTATTTTCACCTACTCACGTACCACAAACGAAGGGTAAGGGGAAAACTGATGGGGAAAGTAAGAAAGGTTCACAGAGAGACAGATTCTGATCTGTTGTTATTTTGGATGTATTCTAGTGTAAGTACTCTGAAGTCAGTGGAGTTACTATGGATTTACACTGGTGTAACCGAGATTAAAATCTAGCCTATTATCCCTTTCTGAGAGTGTATGACTTTGCTTTGCAGCAACAACAGTGTAATCATGAGTTAAGGCAGTACACGTTACTGACAGCTGGGCAGAAGTTTCCCACAGAGATTACAGTACCTTAGACTTTTCAAAATTGGAATTTGATTTGAAGGTATTAGAAGGAACAAGAATTTTCCAATAATATATATGGGGAAACTGAGTAATCACATCTCCCATGTATGAGTAGCAGATTAAAGTTTGTACTTTAATTTGAAAGCAAAAGTGCTCCATTATGTTCTGTTTCAGAGTAGCAGCCGTGTTAGTCTGTATCGGCAAAAAGAACAGGAGGACTTGTGGCACCTTAGAGACTAACAAATTTACTAGAGCATAAGCTTTCGTGGGCTACAGCCCACTTCATCAGATGTATAGAATGGAACATATAGTAAGAAGATAGATATAAACATACAGATAAGTTGGAAGTTACCATACAAACTGTCAGGTTTCAGAGTAGCAGCCCTGTTAATCTGTATCCACAAAAAGAACAAGAGTACTTGTAACACCTTAGAGACTAACAAATTTATTTGAGCCTAAGCTTTCGTGGGCTACAGCTCACTTCATTGGATGCAAGTGAGCTGTAGCTCATGAAAGCTTATACTCAAATAAATTTGTTAGTCTCTAAGGTGCCACAAGTCCTCCTTTTCTTCATACAAACTGTGAGAGTCTAATTAGTTACGATGCGCTTCTGCTTCCAAATCAAGGACAAAGAATCAAAGTAAGGCTGTCTCTTCCTTAGCATTATTCAGGAGATCTCCCACCATTGCCCCAGCACAGGTAAGCTGCACTGCTGGGAGCAATGGTGAAGCACTTGTGCAGACAGAAAACAGGCATTTTTATCACTTATGTAACCACGAGAGTAGCAGGCCAAATTCCTAAAAGGCATACAAGGCTCCAGGCTTTCAGAAGTGGGCGATCAGGTCTCACTTCTCAAGGAAACAAAGGGCACTTGAAAACTGTCATGTGTTTTAATCATTCAGCACTATAAAATGTGTTAACAGCTCTTGAAAGATTAACCAAGGAAGTTGGCTGTTTCTTCCTGAAGTTCATTCTGGCAACTACCAATATATTTGAAATGCGCACCTTTCAAATACTGGCCACTCTCTAACCTTGGAAAAATTATGCTTCTGCTTTTTTTTCCCTACAGACAACCAAAGATCTGATGGAGTAAAGGTGTTGTGTATCACTGCACCTCATGTTGCACTTTACACATCAAATCTTTTTCTTGCAAACATAGAAGACACCTTTCCCATTATGTAAAATAACTACTTGCTCACAGCCTGAAGCCTTGAATTGTAAAAGCTAGACTCTTACCTATACATCTTCACTCATCCTACAGCCCTCCCTCAGTTGCAGAAACATACCTGATTTCCCCCACCCCCTTCCCAAAAGGGTGGATATATTTTTAAAACTATGTACAAGGTTTATCCAGTAGGTGTTTTCTTCCTTCATTTTAAAAGGGCTGCTCTGTCGGTGCAGGTGTTTACTATGATCACTGCCTAATGGAGGGAGACAAAGCTTGGGACGCCCCTGAAAAGCCAGGGCAAAATGTGTGTGTGAGAGGGAGGGTGAAGGGGAGAACTTTGAAGGGTCCAGAATCACCCCCTCCCATTCACAGATCTTCTCCCCCCTCCCCCGCCTTCTATGAACAGCGTGTGGGAGAGTTTCCCAGGAACATTAAGCAGGGCGCGAGGGGCACTGTGCTCAGCTGTCCCCTAGCGTTTGCTGAACTGTGGGCCACAAGCAGTCCAGAGGGGTCTCCTCTGTGCGCGGTGCCAGGAGACAACCCGAGCGCTGAGCCCCACGGGTTTGCGCGGATCGGACGGAGACACACGAGCCTGGCGCGCAGGGTTTGCGGGCTAGGCAGTCACGGCTGCTGTTTGCGGCTGGTACCGGGTACCCCCCAGGAGCCCTGGGCATGGGGCAGGACCGGTGTGCAGGCGCCGGCCGCTTTGCACTCACGTTGGGCTCCCAAAGGCCGCGGGAAGGGCCGAGGGGCAGGAGCCCGGCCCGAGGCCCGCAGTGTCGGGGATGACTGGCCAGGCACCGGGCCGGGACACCGCTGGCACTGGAGGGCGCACGCAGCCCGGGCTAAGGCCTTGACCCCCGCGGGTTTCTCTGCCGCAGCGCTGCCAGCCAGGCCCACGCCCCGGAGCTGGGCTGCGGCGCTGCGAGGGAGGAGCCTCGGCGAGCGTCCGGCTCCTTGTTCCGCCCCGCCGCCGGCGCCGCGCCGCGCCGGGCCCGCCCTGCAGGAGCCGGCTCCAGCCTGCCCGGGCCGCGGCGTGCGGAGCTCCAGCCCAGAATGGAGGAAGAGGAGGAGGAGGAAGAAGAGGGGCTGAACTGCAGAGCGCAGGCCCAGGTGACCGGGGGCGCGCCTGACCCCGCTCCCGCATCCCGCAGCGCCGCGCCCTGCCCAGCTCCGAGTCCCGCATCCCCTAGCGCCCGGCTCCGAGTCCCGCATCCCCCAGCACAGCGCCCTGCCCGGCTCCCGCATCCCCCAGCACAGCGCCCGGCTCCGAGTCCCGCGTCCCCCAGCACAGCGCCCTGCCCGGCTCCGAGTCCCGCGTCCCCCAGCACAGCGCCCTGCCCGGCTCCGAGTCCCGCATCCCCCAGCACAGCGCCCTGCCCGGCTCCGAGTCCCGCATCCCCCAGCACAGCGCCCTGCCCGGCTCCCGCGTCCCCCCCGCTAGCGCCCGGCCCCGCTCACCTCTCCCAGCCCAAGTGCATCGCAGGCAGCAGCTGCTCCGCTCTCACTCGGCGGGGCCGTAGGGCTCGTACGGACAGGGGCACCTGCCACCTGCTTTCCCCCGCCCCACAGTTCCCTGCCCCGGGCCTGCCCCGAAGAGCCAGCGCTGGGCACTTCACCCGGCTCTTTGCTGCACCCTGCAGTGGCTGTGGGGCACTTTCCCCGCGGGCAGCCTCGCAGGGTCTTGCTGTGTCACAGCACATCCCTGATTCTGTCAATTGCATCCTGACTGCCTTTTGTTGTTGAGAGCTCCATGGGTGGGACTGTCCCTTACGACTTAGGGCCATTGTAGGGTAAGAGGGAAAAAAAAGGTAAATCCCTTTGCTGATGGACAAACAGAAAATGAGTTCTCTGCCTCTGGGGCCATCTCCCCTAGAGCAGCACTTACTACCTCCACGAAAAGCGTGATCCTATTGTTCATACCTACATAGCATCTCCTGCAGGCCTCCGGGGTACCAAACTTCCCAAGCCTAGGCGGCAGTCCCATTCACCAGTGAACACTAGAAAGACGAGACAGGTTTTAAAAGACAATGAGCAGAGAAGTTGTCAAGGTTCCTCCCCCACTCTGAACGCTAGGGTACAGATGTGGGGACCTGCATGAAAACCTCCTAAGCTTATCTTTACCAGCTTAGGTCAAAACTTCCCCAAGGTACAAAATATTCCACCCTTTTTCCTTGGATTGGCCGCTACCACCACCAAACAAATACTGGTTACTGGGGAAGAGCTGTTTGGAAACGTCTTTCCCCACAAATACTTCCCAAAACCTTGCACCCCACTTCCTGGACAAGGTTTGGTAAAAAGCCTCACCAATTTGCATAGGTGACCACAGACCCAAACCCTTGGATCTGAGAACAATGACAAAGCATTCAGTTTTCTTACAAGAAGACTTCTAATAGAAATAGGAGTAAATAGAAGTAAAGAAATCCCCTCTGTAAAATCAGGATGGTAGATACCTTACAGGATAATTAGATTCAAAACATAGAGAATCCCTCGAGGCAAAACCTTAAGTTACAAAAAAGATACACAGACAGAAATAGTTATTCTATTCAGCACAATTCTTTTCTCAGCCATTTAAAGAAATCATAATCTAACACATACCTAGCTAGATTACTTACTAAAAGTTCTAAGACTCCATTCCTGGTCTATCCCCGACAAAAGCAGCATATAGACAGACAGAGACCCTTTGTTTCTCTCCCTCCTCCCAGCTTTTGAAAGTATCTTGTCTCCTCATTGGTCATTTTGGTCAGGTGCCAGCGAGGTTACCTTTAGCTTCTTAACCCTTTACAGGTGAGAGGAGTTTTCCTCTAGCCAGGAGGGATTTTAAAGGGGTTTACCCTTCCCTTTATATTTATGACAGAAGTACTGATTAAAAATCACAGTGAAACAGACAAGTACAAACCTCATACAAGCAGGGGGACTGGAACAATTTTTATAGTGGGGGTGCTGAGAGCCATTGAACCAAACTGTAAACCCTGCATAGACTGTAAAAAGAACAGGAGGGCTTGTGGCACCTTAGAGGCTAACGTTTATTAGAGCATAAGCTTTCGTGGGCTACAGCCCACTTAAACCACCTCGAGCCGGGGGGTGCGGCAGCACCCCCAGCACCACTAGTTCCAGCACCTAAGCATATACCTCGCCCCAGTAAACAGGGAACACGCAGGCAGACCCTCACCCGATGCACAATTGCTGATCACAGACTGTGAGCAGAAAGCACAGTGAAAACTTAGAGAAAAGCTGTGCAACCCGTTGTGACAGGAGAGAGTGAAACTGAAAGAATTCATCTGCTGCAATGTACAAAATATGAAGGTGCGCAAACAAGATACACCCTCAAATGACCAGAAAAGGACTTTCCATTCAAAATCAAGAGAAAAATTGAGCATGATTGTCGGTGAAAGGAAAGAGATGGCAGAAAAAATAGCATCCCACCAAATCAGAAATTCACAATATCTGTAAAGGGCCATGAAATAAAACCCTGGTACCCTATGGAACCCCCATCTGAGGGAGACATTTAACTGCAGATGGATATTGTTACTGTGTTTTAAACTTTGTCAATGCTTGTATAATACATTCGTCATGTCAGTAAAGACTTTTGTAGGGAGCTGAACTGGTGGGAGCTCTAACAGCTGAGCATGCTTGTGCAGTGATATTTCCAGAATGTGGAACTGACTTTTAGAAATGCACACGTTAAATCACTTTGGACATTCTCAGCACTGCTGCTGAGAACCAGCCCTGAACTCGCTAACTGCAATTACTTCTTAAAATAATTTGTAGGCACTTTAAAATTTAAAATCTCTTTGTGTGATTATTTTGTCTTTTGGAACCTTTCCTTTTTAGATCCAGTATTATGTCTCCTGTGTTCACCTATTATCATTCAAACCATCCCAGACAAATTATTGGGCCAAGTGCCTGTTGAAGCATTTTATATTTCAGCAGTAGAAAACTATCAGTATTTTCTGTCTTTTTAATATATTTCTATTTGGTTTACCTTAGCTTCAAGGCAAGGTCCTATTTCTTACAGTATGTGCTGCTGGGATTGGAGGGACTTTCCAATATGGCTACAACATCTCCATCATCAATGCTCCAACTACAGTAAGTGCTCTACTGGCCTTTGCAGCCATCCCCTGAGACAGTGAATCTTGTGAGGTCTAAACTCTGTTATCCTCACAGGGATCCTTAGTCTGGGAAAACACAGGCATATTTTGCCAAAACCCTTCAGCCAGTGACTACTAAAGGTGGACAGTAAAGGAAGGATTTGTGTCCTTTACATAGTTAATAATTTAACTCTTGCATCATGGTAGAGGTGCTGCAGCTGAGACCCAGAAGGGGTTATGACCACAGGATCGCCGGTCTGGACCTTTTTAAATCAGTCATAACTTTAGCAAATATAATTCTGAAACTTTCCAGTCTTAGAAGAACATTTGTTACAAGTTAGATAAATTTGTCTTACTTCATAAAATAATAATTTTTAAAACATTTGCAAAACCAGGCTACATAATACATGACAACCACTTAACTGATTCCCTGCTGGCGAGCTCTCTTGGGGCTCTGTGGTAGCTGAAATATACCGCATACTACATGCTGTATGTTCGAAGGGATCTGGAACTTGCTGGTGTGACTCTGGGGGACATGAAATGATTGGGAGAGAAAGGTTAGTTTAAAATGAGTTATGTACTGAGCAGCCCCTTTAATTTTGCTATTGGGAGCATTCAATGTATAGGATCCAATCCTGCACCCATCAAAATCAAGCTTGGATTGAGCCCATGAAATATATTTAGATCATTTTTTTAAATATGCAAGATAATTTCACTTTGTAAAGGCAATCTGTCTAGTACGGCTTCTTAACAACTAAAATTTTATAGGGGGATGTCAAAAATACAGCTTGGAATTGAATGCTTTCTTCAAGCTGAACTGTGGAGTCATGATCATCACGTAAATCATACCTAATATGAAGTAAACCTTTGCTGTTTCTCAGGGATCTTTATTTTTAATCCTACAGTAAAGTGACTCTTGTCCTTCACTTACAGTACATTCAGAGGTTTATAAATGAAACGTGGCTAGAACGCACAGGCGCATCTCTAGACAGCGGTGTGATATTGCTAGTGTGGTCTTTCATTGTTTCTATCTATTCTCTGGGGGGACTCGCTGGAGCTCTCATTGCAGGACCCATGGCAATCAAGCTGGGAAGGTAAGAGGCCTTTGGATTTTCACCTTGAACTTTGTAGATTGTTTTGCATTAATCGAGTGCCTAAACATTTGGATGTTAAACTGAAAAGAGCCCAATTCCAAATTACCTAACTCAGCTGAAACACATGAAGTTCATTCTTAACCTAAGAAAACAAGACCATACAATCTGGCATTAGCCCTTAAAGGAATCTACCTTGAATGGTAGCATTTCAATTCTCATCATCCAACACAGCACAGTACTTTGCACCACTGGAAAAATGTCTAGGTATGGCTTTCTGCTCCACCAGCATAACATAACATACAGCAGGCAAGTGTGCAGTCACCAGCTTCTCTTCATCTAATTTAAGCAGGAAACAGGCACAGAATTAATGGAGAGCTTTTCTCCAAAATGGAGAGTGGGAAGTGGTAGGAATGCTGCACGGAATCCATAGCTTGAGGCAGCATAAGGTACTTACAAGAAGAGCGACCCTGGGACAGTTGCATCACAGAGCACTGGTCTGCAGTCACTTTAGTTCACACAGGCCATTCCTGCTTCTCAGACTGAAATATCTTTAAAATGTGGTTATCCATTGAGTCTTTCAAGTTCCTTTTCTTCCCTGTGCTTGGGAGCCTATAAAAAAAATCTGTATTACCCTTTCTGCAGATTTCACACGTGGTATAACCTCCCCTTCTCTCTGAAAGAACAATCAATATTTTTATCGTGAAACCACAGAAAGTGACACTGTACTTGCCTCTCTTTCCAGCTCTAGTATGGCATTCGGTAAAAATTGCATCTCCCCCTTATGTACTGAAGGAACCAGTTTTACCATTTCAGGAGGTAATCATGGGCTAAGTAGTGGTGCTGTCATCCAGAACTCACCCTGTTTCTTGGAGATGTTCATAATGATTTTATGATTCTTATGTTTCATTAAAAAGGGATTTTGTTAAATGTAAGAGCAGGAGCAACGAATCAGGATTATCAGTGTGATGATGCCCTCCTGGTTCCCTGAATCTGGTCCTGCAATCATCAGTTATCTTCGTTCACAATGAATTCCACTCCAGTTGAACCGTCCCTAACTCCGCCATGCACTGTGCAATGCAGATGACAGTTTATTTGCCAATGTCAAACCCAGTTTTCATAACTGGACACTTGCCATGTAGGCACCAGACAGAGGTATTTGGGCCCTAAGTGCCCATCTGAATGTGCTGCTATAGAAATGGGCACCCTGACAAACTTTCAAATTTGGAAAATTGGACTGCTGTGTCCCACCAATCGCTCTAATAACCAGACCTGGTGAAATCTGACCCTTCAGTTCTGTTTTTATTCTCTCCGAAGGAAGACATCGTTGCTGCTGAATAACGCGTTTGTGATCATAGCTGCAGTCTTCTCAGGGTTCAGCCGGATGGCCAAATCCTTCGAGATGATCATGCTCGGCAGATTTTTCACTGGAATCAATGCTGGTAAGGAACAGTGATACTGTGGTAATGAGGACTTTAGAAACACCGTACAAATATAAATGTCTGTGGCATTAAAACGGTTTCTGATGTGCTCTGCAGTCCCTGGTGCTTCATTTGGCATTGAACTCATGACCCCTGGCACCAGAAGAATATGCCAGTCTCCTTTCCCTGCCATTCAGAGGTGACATAAACCTGGATTGTCAGCCAATATATGGCTTCTTCCATGTAACATTTCACAATATGCTTCTGAAGCATATTATGCAGAAGCCCTTATCAAAGTCTATGCCTAATATCTGGGTACTCCAGAAACATACCTACACACGCAAGATAATTCTCCTAAGGGCTATTTGTAGTGACAAGAATTACTTGCACATATGGAATGTCTGTATCATTCAGCTCACCACCGGAGACTGGTTTACATACTCCCAGGTTGACTTGGTTAATGGCCATTGCTTCATGAGCACAGAAGAGTTAGTGCATTAGCAGCTCACTTTTGAAGATGTGGGTCCCCACATCCAATATTGTCACAAATTGAATATGTTTGATCTCATACTAACCCCTAATAAAAAGGATGGTTTTGTGGTTAAGGCACTGGACTGGGATTCAGGAGACCTGGATTCAATTCCCAAGTTCTGCCTTAATGTGAGATCTGGGGTAAGCTATTTAATTTCTTTGCCTCATTTCCCTATCTGTAAAGTGGGAATAACAGTACTTTCTTTCTCCCACCTTTTGTCTGTCTTGTCTATTTAGATTGTAGCTCTTTAGGGCAGAGACTGTCTCTTACTACACCTAGCAAGGGGGCCTCAATCTTCCTTGGGGCCTCTAGGCTCTACTGTAATATAAAATAATAAGAACAGGATAGTGCCAGGAATGGAATAGCAGGGAGTGCTGCAGGTTATATTCTGGGGTGTAGGCCAAACTATGCTGGAAATCTTCCATTGAGCTTACCCACATGTAGGCCTGATCGTAGCCCCTGCTTTCCACTTATGCACATTCAGTTCCACACACACATACCTGCACTTTGCTGGTGCAAACACCCCCCTCAGCCCTTGAACAATTTTAGCATCTCTGTGAACACTAATGAAGAAATGTGCTCCCTCTCCTGCAAACCTTTTGAAAAGCTTGTGTGTTTACAAATTCCAACACTGGCTTGCATGCAAGGGTTAGACTTTTTAAAGAGCAAACAGCCAGATATGTGCATGCACCGTTTTGCATGACGCAAATGGAAGCCATTTAGAGGTGTGGCAGAAAATTTACCCCATATCTGCCTCTAGCCAGCACTATTAGTCCCTCACTTTGAGGGCACCAAAATTAAAATAAAGCTGCAGCTTTAATAATGCACAGTAATGATACTCTATGTAGCTTTAAAAATGTGAAATTGCTTTTCATTAGCCCGCATTACATACCTTAATACATATTTACCAAAACTGACACAGTGAATTAGAGGGAATGGAAGTATATTGGTGTAAGTAACAGGCATTGAGAGATCACTGTAAGCAGCATACTCTGTAACAAGCAGAGAGAATACAGCTAACTACCTCATCTAGGGGCTGTTTTAATTTTTCTTTTTTCTCTTTTACATCTTGAGAGCATAAGCTGAGGTCAGTGTTTGTCTGTCTTCTCCAGGTGTGAGCATGAACATTCAGCCCATGTACCTGGGGGAAAGTGCTCCCAAGAAGGTCAGAGGAGCAGTGACCTTGACTTCTGCATCATTTACTGCCCTGGGGTTGGTGCTGGGACAAGTTGTTGGAATTAGGTAATGTATAGACCTCCCTATGTTTCTGATTCACTAACTCTCTTCTTTCTTTCCTCTCCTGTCTTCTCCTGCTCAAATGCCTACGTACCCCTGGGACAGCATGATGGTTTTGAGCCTAGGGACCAAATTCAGCAGTGACATCAGTGATGATGAGGACTGTCCATAAATCATATCACAGATTTTTTGGTGATTTTTCAGGACCCACCCACTGCTTGTAACACTTTGTGACACTGAAATACACACACAAAATTAAGGACTTACCCACCCTCAGATGTGTCACCTAATTTATGGGTAGCCCGGTGTAGATTTTCTGGGTGTAGGTGACAGCACTGTTTTCACTCACTCGGCATTCAATGGATGTACAAAATGAGCGCAACTTGCATGAATTTGGGACTCTGTGGACCAAATTTTGCTGTGACATGGACTTCAGTGGGAAATCTGCCTGTGTACCCCAGGGCTGAATGTGGCTTTGCATGTTAGGGGAGAAGATGTAAGTGCGTATGTGTGGCAAGACTTGTGTTAGTTGCTTTTCCTGCTACAATGCCACCACTGCTACCCTTGGTGGAAAAGCTGCTTTCTTTCATACCCATTGACTATCAAAGGGGGGTAATAACCATACCTAGCTCTCCATCAGTGGAGCCAAAAGCACTTTACAAATGAGGTCAGTGTCATTATCCCCATTTTACATATGAGGAAACTGAGGTACACATCAGTGAAATGACTTGCCCAGGGTCACGCAGCAGAGCCAGGAATAGAACCTCAGTCTTCTGAGTCCCAGGCCTATGCTCCATCAATTAAGCCATACTGCTTCCTCCAAGTTACACTCCTTTGCCCCTTATACCCAGTGTGTAACTTGCACCACCATTTATGCCACCTCTGATTTTGGCCCAGGAACACCAATGGGAGTTGCACTTTTTTATTCCAACTTGCATTTTGCCTTGTGTCAGAAGAGGCTCCACATGTTTCAGAACGGGCCTCCTGAACATAGTCAACTTGTAAACCTGCTGCTCTGTCAGCCCCGAAATATATGCGCTGCCCCAGTGTTCCTGGATCACCCCTGTCCATTAAACTGTACACTGCTCACTTTGATCCGGCTACCCTGAAGTAGCAGTAGAATCTCCCTGTTGTGTGCAACAGTCACTGGGGTTGATCCAACCATCCCAGCAGAAGCAGAACAGGCAGCCAAGAGTGAAATGTGAACAGAGGAAAATGTATATGGGTGAAACCTCACGAGTGGAATGAAAAACCCTCAGTACCAGAATGATTACCACACTGGATCTTCAGCCCAGAAAGACTGCTACAGCAGTCTTCACCACCACCCTCTTTGAGCCAGCCACGTTCTAAAAGTGCACTCTCCCTCCCTTCCCTTGTGCTTAAAATGTTCCAGGGAGGTCTCATTGTTCTGGAATTCCCCCAAATTCCTCTGTCCTTGGATTTCTTATTTCCCCATCTAGACCTGTGGATGAATTCCTTCTCCCAACGAGGAGATTTTTTTAATCATGTCCCATCTCTCCAGGTTGGCAGGACAGCTTTTCCTTTAAATGCAACTGTCCAACATATAAAAACAGCAAGATGGGCTATAGTTTTGGTGCATGGGTTGGTGGGAAGTTGTGGTGTGACCCACAGCATCACAGTGTGAGCTTTTGGTGTCTCTGGTTGTGACTGTTCAGATGGAGTTCTCTAACCCTCCATTATGTCTCTGACCTCCTGCTCTCTTGTCACATCGCAGCACCAAACCAACCTCCAGGCAGGTGCCAGTCCCTCTAAGGTGGAGGCAAATGGCATTGCTGTTTCATAGGTCACCTATCAAGGAGTCACTTGTGAGGCAGAAGGTCACATCACCTTCACTTTCAAACTCAGCTGCTTCTCTTGCATGATGCACAAATCATAGAATCACAGAATAGCAGGGTTGGAAGGGACCTCAGGAGAGAGATGCCCTACAAAGCCCAGAGAGAGAGTCAAACCCAGCTCTCCCACACCGCGTTGTGCTGCCACCAGGTCACCCAGCCAGCTCCAAACACTGCATTTCGTCTTATGAAATATTTGATTGATTTATCTTAATTATGTTTTATTTTTCTTCAGAGAACTATTAGGGGGAGAGGAGAGCTGGCCTCTTCTTTTGGCTAGCAATGTGGTGCCGGGTTTGATCCAGCTGATGACTCTGCCTTGGTTACCAGAAAGCCCAAGGTACCTCTTGATTGACCGAGGTGACAAGGAATCCTGCATCTGTGGTGAGCGTAAAGTGGTCGCGTCAATGTCCGATTCAGGGGGCAAGATTTACGGACCGTGCAAACAAACTGATGTTGGTTTTGTTGTACATTCTTAATATGTTGCATAGCTTAGTCCAGCATGTTTGGCCTGGAGCAAGCAGCTTGAAAGGTATGTTTTTTTCCACAGTCAGTATTCTCTCCTGTAGTGCTACTGGCCTCCTTTAGCGAGTACCAAACGCGTTAGCCCAATCAATGTCTAGGCCACTTTCTGCTGAACATTTAGGGTGACATTTTTCAAAATAGAGGCCCATGTTCTTTGTGCATAAAATGCGAACACAAAAGTGTAACCTTAGCTGCATGTGCACTTGGATATTGCGAAGTTGGCAGCCATCTCACCATTTGTGTGGACAGTTGCAATAATTGTACGTGCAAACAAGCATGCACTTGTACCTGGGCACAGACCGGGGCCTCCACCTTTTGAGAATGTTGCCCTCAGTTATGTTTTTTGGTAAGTTACCATAAGTGTCACGCAAAGGGCAGGCAGGGTAAATACATCATTATTTCTTTCTTCCAAACTAGAGTGCAGTTTACACGATAACTGGTTTTTGACCTGTTAAGGTACTTATCTGTTGCTGCAAATGACTTTTTCACTACATATAGTGAGTCCAAAGGCAATTATCATGTAACCTGTTCTCTGTTTAAGGAGACCTACTTAACTTTGTATATAGTCTGTAACTATGATATCAAAGAAAGGCTAGATGAAGATTTCAGTGACCAAATCTGAATCCTCTTCATATAAGGAAATTTGTTGACATTTGTAACATTCAGATCTCCAGACATGGACCAGGTTGGAATTAGTTTCCATTACACATGTGCTGTGCACCAAAAAATCTTAACTCCCTTAGATTCATTGGAGAGCTACCATAGAGTAATATTCTCACAATAAGAGTCAGAAGCATGGTAGTTGAAATTGCACTGGTTGGAAATATTCCCTGATAAGAAAGTTGCATGGGTTTTGTCATCCCTTCTCCCCAAAGTCTCTCATACTTTCTAATAGTTTCATCAAGCATAGCACATCTTGCTTTCTCTGCTTATCAAAGGTGGTTTCTTGGATCCCAAAGTCCTACCACTACACTGCTTTCTGTGATTGTCACTTGCCACCCAATCCCTCACTCCCACAGGGAGATGAATTGATGAAGTTAAAGTGCTTCCATAAAGTAGATAAATGGCACCTTTTCCCTTACAGCACTGCAGAAGCTGAGAGGTAATGATGACCTGAGCAGTGAGCTGGAGGAAATGCAAGCAGAACAGGCTGCCATCAAAGGTCAGAGGGCAAAGAGGCCGTGGGAGCTGTTCCAGAATCCAGCTGTAAGATGGCAGCTAATAACTATCATTGTGCTGAGCAGCGCCATGCAGCTCTGTGGAAATGACTCGGTAAGCACGATAGCCACCATTTCATCAGCAGGTATCAGATGTGAGACAACAATGCAAGGAAGACTGTCACTTTTGGAGCAAACAGAGGCTGAGAATCTCCCCCTGTTCTGTAGGGGAAGGCAAGTTAGCCTGCTTCCCTTGCAGAGTTCTTCTTGGTGATCTCCAGAGAGCATTGTGAACCTACCAAAGCAGGAGGAATGATGGAGATAATTGAAATAGGAGCAGGTAAAATGGTGGCCTAAAAAGAGAGGCGGGTACAAAGGCTAGGTGGTCCTTGCTCAGATGTTCCCCTAAATTGATGTGGCAAAAACCTTTTGCCATCCACTCATGGGCGGGAAAGGGTGGATGAGGAGAGATCATACTGAGATGCCCAAGAAACTAGAAAACAAGAAAATGGGAACGTAAATGCAGTAACAGAAATATTTGCATACTGGTCTTCTGAGATATCAGGAAACATGGAGTGGCAGGGGTGCCTGGCATTGCTGATGAGTGGCCCATGTCATATCTGGTACATGGGGCATAATGGAAAGGGTCATTTTTATTCTGGGGAGAGGTCTGTAGTTGATGGACTTCTCTTTGCCTGCACTGTTGAAACAACATTTCAGTTACTTTACGGATCTGTTTTGCAGTTGTTTGCAGAGAGCATTTCATTGCTACCATCAGATGCAAATATCAGGTGTTTGGCTGCTGAATGCACATTACTGAATGGATTGCATATGGACACTGTGGAGAAGCCGTTTGAATGGCAGCACAAGTAGCCAGTTCTCCGGGTGACAGTGTTACTCTCCAGATTGGGAGGGGGAATGTGGCGTCTGAGGGGGTGGGACTGGCAGTGATGTGCAATTCCAGGGCAATTTCTCTTACAGTTCACTTTCTTTTTTTCCTAGATGTATTTTTATGCTTCCTATGTGTTCCAAGAGGCTGGAATTCCATATGAGAAAATCCAATATCTCATTATCGGCACCGGGTGCTGCGAATTGATCACAGCCGTTACTTGTGTAAGAATCTCTAATGCATTTTGCGTATGTGAGCAAACCCCACCGATGTACATCAGGCAACTTTCATACCTACAATAACTTCCTTCCCAAAGAAACACTTTGCTGTATAAATAATTTGTAATCACTATATCACAGTGTTCATTTTCAGGTATTTTGACATCTTACTTGAATACTTTAAAAAGTGCTGTATTTTTAGAAGGTGTTTGCCAGAAAAGAGTTCTGTTTGAAAGCGTTTCAGTGGACTCCAGCAAAGATTTTTGTTTGTGACTATGACAATACTGGAAGGTATCGTAGTTCTCCTGTATCCCCAGTCTCTGAAGTCCAGCTTCTCCAATTAGACATAAATATTTAAAATGCGACTTACCTACTGGAGCCAGAGTAATTGTTTGTCTTGACCGTTGCTGTGGGCAAGGCCTCGTAGGTTAGTAGAGAATAGCATTTTTAAAGTTAGTGGCTGGAGACAATAGTAATGTAGGAGCTATCTAGAAAAGACCAGTGAATGCTACAGCTGGAGCTGTCCGGTTCAGTTCAGTTCAGTTGGCTTACCTCCACTGCTGCAGAAACGGACTCTTACCTTTCAAGTCATGGCTTGCAGTCTTTGCATCTGCAGTCTGTCTTCACAGTGCAGCATCCTAAGAACACAAGTTAGGGACTGTACTGTAAAACCGGTACTGTTCTGAAACCCTGTCACCTTGCGGCAGTTTACAGTAAATGCGGCACTCCTAGAGAACGTGTTTCAGAGTAGCAGCCGTGTTAGTCTGCATCTTATTTGAGCATCAGCTTTCGTGCGCTACCGCTCACTTCATCGGATGCATCCGATGAAGTGAGCTGTAGCTCACGAATGCTGATGCTCAGATAAATTGGTTAGTCTCTAAGGTGCCACAAGTACTCCTGTTCTTTTTTAGAGAATGTGTTGTATTCAGTTGTACTGATATTGTACGTTTTGGTCAGTTTTCTTTCCTGTAAAATAGACAAGAGAGAAAATAAACTTAAACAGAGCCAGAGAAACAGACCCCCTGTCTCTTTTGCTTGGTACTTTGCAGTCAAAAATTTCTCTTAATTTCCACTAACTTGTGGGAACTCACATTTCTCTTCTGGATGCTCTCAAAGAATGACTTTATTCCCTCTGCCTGCGATCTCTGGGGCAGCACACAGCTTGAGAGGTGGATGAATTGTCTCCCGGAGAATGTCAGCTTTTTCCTTCATACATGCCTATTTGCAGGAAAAGGGTTCAGTCTGCAATTGTGACAGATTCTTGACATCTCCTTATTGCCCAGCCTGACTGAATCTCCTCAACACAGTCCTTATTATTGCATGAGTTTCTCTTCTTCCTAAAGAACGGGTAGTGCCCCGGAAGTAGGTTGCCCAGCAAGCTAACCAATGATACCTGAAATGGGAGAGAGGGAGGAATGTGGATGAGAGGCATGAATAGCTAAGTGTCCCGTGTTGCTTTGTTTCAGAACGCAATAATAGAGCGTGCTGGGCGGCGGTTGCTGATTCTGGGCGGGTACAGCCTCATGGCAGTATGGGCCATCGTCTTCATGGTTGCTTTATCCCAGCAGGTAAAATAACTCTATTGAATTATCTAAGTGAAATGGATTCTGGTTATGCCTCTGACACAGATGGGGATATTAAGTAGGGGGCAAGTAATTATAAGTGCCTTAACCTATGTTCCCTTGTTCTCTGTGGAAATAGAGTCGGATAAGCTGGATGCCGTACCTCAGCATGGCCTGTATTTTCGCTTATATCCTGAGCTTTGGAATTGGACCAGGTCAGTTGTCTGAGGTTTTTCACTCAACCCTTGTGCGACTGCAGGGGCTGAAGACTGTACTTAGCCACATCACATTTGAATGAAACAAAGGGACAATACATTTTGAACACTCACTACCTGTAGTTTCATCAGCAGTGCTTGTAGGCAACTGTGATTGTGTCTCAGGGTGTGTAATGACAACCGATCATTCTCTGGAGCCATTTCTGTTTACGTTCTCTTGGAGTCCTGAAGACACAAAGTGTGAAAGGAAACTTGAAGCATAAAAACAACCTTGTGTAGGTAGTAACTTCTTGTCTAATTTGTGACAATAGGCAGCAGTTCCTGGATTTGCTAACCAGTTCATTAGGACTATAACCAAGTGCTC
This sequence comes from Caretta caretta, assembly GCF_965140235.1. Lineage (NCBI taxonomy): Eukaryota > Metazoa > Chordata > Testudines > Cheloniidae > Caretta > Caretta caretta. The sequence continues at coordinate 13,736,102 of NC_134220.1, read as the reverse complement.
TTATTGCTTCACTCTTTCACTGTATGGCTTTAAAGGTTGTTGAGCTGTATTATTTTGTAAATTTCTTTGAATATAAATTGAAACACATTTTCACGTGTTTTTTTAACTGATGAGCTTGCCGTTTTTCTCAGAGCCAGGCAGTGTGTACAGGTGTGGTTGTGTGTATGCACATGATGTGTGCTGTGTTGATATGTAATGTGGACATGATTCTCTGCTCATGTCAATATAAAACAGGTGCAAGCAAGAGGAGAATCAAGTCTAACTGTCATAAAATCATTTGGGTTGGAAGTAACTTCCAATGAGTCATCTAGCTCATGTCCCTGCAACGTCTCAGGCTTGATTACATTATTTTTAAGCTGCCCATGCCAGTCTAGCCTTCAAAATAAGGAGTGATTCTGATTACAAAACCTTTCTTGGCAGCTCATTCCATTGCCAGATGGCTTGTATAATTAGGCAGTTCTTAATATTCACCCTAAAACTTCCCTGGTGCAGTTACGTCCATTACTATGTATTCTGGCCGTGTTGACTAGTGAGAATAATTGGCAATGTAATCAATGGTCCCTGTCCTTTTTATATCCCTTTACATATTTGTCAGCATATGTTTTCTAGTTTTAACATTTCAGACATATTACAAATTTGTTTCCAAATCCTTTTTCTAGCTGGTGTGACAGGAGTTTTGCCGACAGAGATTTTTGATCAAATGTCTCGTCCAGCTGCTTACATGATCTGTGGCTCTCTGCTCTGGTCCAATCTCTTTGCAGTTGGAATGGCCTTTCCATTCATTGTGGTAGGTTTGGAAGCTGGTACAGCCATCTACTGTTTTTTAGTTCACAAACAAGTGCTCTTGCACTGCAGCTTACAGCAATGCTTACTGGAAGAGACTGGGTCTGAAGTATCTGCAAGTCTCAGGCAGCCAGCACTCCAGCTCTGTCGATAGTGACTTTGGCTAGAAGTTGTGACTGGAGTAGTTGTGAGCTCTCTCTTAGCCAAGATTCCTACTGCTTCCCTATAGTGATTTCTGCTGGAAGAGGCTGGGGTTGGAATAGTTTTGAGTCCCTGACAGCCAACATTCCCATTCTGTCCCCAACTTGGAAAGGTTGGGAGAGGAGACTCCCCTATTCCCTAAAGTGACTCCTTTGGGAAGAGGTTGGGACTGGAGAGATTGTGGATCTTCACAATAAGTGCTCCTGTATTATGTCCAACAGTGAATTCTGAAAAGAGAGTCTGTTTTTACATCATTCTTTAGCATGAGCTATATTGAGGGTTAGGAGAAGGTACATATCTCCCAAACTTTCCCCTTCAGTAGCTACAATCTGTTGCCAGTCAGGACCAATGTTTATAACACAAACGAAGCAAGATAATATTGTCAGAGATAAGTATCTTGCTGTTAGTCCTTTTAGGGGAGAGCTGCTTACTCATGTTTGTAAGATCCTTAAGTCAGTGCAGAAATATTTCATGATTGAAGCTATTATATGCAGGAGAGGATTTGTAGAGGGGATTTGCCTCATACTGTGGTACGTTTCCAACACTTTTCCTTTTTTTCTCCCTGCAGGAAGGTCTTGCTCACTTCTGCTACCTTCCATTCTTCACGGTTTGTGTCTGCAGTGCTCTATATGTCAGTTTTTTCCTTCCCGAGACAAAGGGGAAGACCTTCCTGGAAATCTCCAAGGAGTTCAGCAAGCGCAACTTCAAAACTCAGACACGTGAGAAGTTTTGGAAAGGCCCTGAGGAAATCAAATCCACTATGTTATAGTCTGGGAATAAGTAAAGGTGGCTGGTGGTTGGAAAATATCCTGAGATGTTTCTCTTTTCTTGAGACAGAAGAGGTGGGGGTTAAGGAGAATACACTGCTCTTGGTTGTGTAGTGAAAAGTTTTCACACTAAAGCAGGAAATTCAGTTGATGTTTCTTGTTCACTTCATTTGTTAAAAACAGTTTGCCCTGCATTTTTGCTTAGAAGGGTAGCATTTATTTATACCACAATGCCCTTTGCCATCTCTTGAGAGCATCCCCAGTGATATGCTACTTAGACAAACCATTTTGAAAGCTTCTTTTAAAAAGAATGGATCACACTGTATATTATGATTCCATTTATTAATGGCTTATAAAGGGTTAATAAAATATTAATAGATATTATACACATGTTACAGACATGAGTACTATGCATTATAGATTGTTGTAAGCAGAAGGTGTTATAGATGGTTATAACTAGGACCCTCATTAAATCACAATTTCATGGAGACCTCGGAAATCGTAAAAATGCCCCCGGCCCCAGACCATGAATGTTAGTCAATTTCAGGGACAAAATGAATTTTACAACTAAATTGAGTCAATTTCAAGGATAGAATAAATTTTACACATAGTAGTCAATTTAAAGGGCAGGAAGAATTTTACAAGTAATGTTAGTCAATTTCAAGGATGGAATCAGTTCCCAACCTTGAAATTGACTCAATTTAGTTGTAAACTTCACTCCATCTTTGAAATTCACTAACATTAATTGTAAAATTAATTCCACTCAAACACCATGAAATTGAGTACTTTGCCATTTAAATTGTTGTGGATTTTCTAAAAAAATAAAATAAAAATTCTGATTGCACAAGGCTCTAGTTAAAAGCCACCTATTGACCTTCTGGCCTCTGTAATAATCTATAATGTTTGATTAACCACATATTAAAATCTGTCAATCATTCATTAACCCAATAATTCATTAATCTTTTACAAGCCCTTTATTCATGGAACAGTAAAATAGAGTATGAGCAAATAATGTGTTAATTTCTGAAGATTTCTCCCCTCCTCTCTGCTGCCCTTTTTCCATCAAAGTCATCACTTTTGATTTATTTTTAATTTTAGACAAATACTAAAGAAATCTTTGGAGCACTTTTATTGGGGGAAATATACACCTAACAGGAGCAAATGTAACTTCTGACTGTCTTGTCCTGCACAATCAGCTTCTGTTTTCCTCTCATTTAGCTACCCCGCTAGTTGTGGTTCAGATAACCTCATCCATTCAGAGAAGGGGCACTGGTGCTGTGTGTGTCAGTGATGAGATTCAGTTATTGGTTTTTGTAATCCCATCCACTCAGGTGCAGCACAGGGCCGTTAATCTTTTTGAACGAGAGTTGATTTTTAACTGCAATAGGTTTTCCAGCCACATAATATGGGAACATACGTGCCGCTTGAGAGCATGAGTTTAGTGAGTTGAAGCCTAAAACACCATGATATGTTATTGGTTTTGATCATGCCACTTATTCAGGTGCCCTAATCTGGATTTAAGTGCCTGAGTTTAGACACCCAAGTCTGAAAACTTGGGCCAAAAAGTTTAGTACTTAAAAAGGGCCTTCATTTAAAGGTGGTACATGCCGGTCTAGAGAATGGGGTTTCCCCAGAATTAGCCATTGATTGTTTGATAAATGCAGTGATCCCTCACAGTGTGCATGTTTGACAGGCAAAATTACAGACACATTAGGGGTGCAGAAGTACTCTGTCATGCCTTGCGCCTCAGCTGCTCCAGGTGTGTCTATACGGACTGTTGTGTCATCACTCCCATGAGACAAAGGACTGATACATCTCAGTGAAAGTTTAACAATTGGTTGGTATTTTTCAAGGCTAAATGGCATGTATTTGGGAACCCTAATTTAAAGTGTTACAAACTGGTTTTATATTCTGTTTCTCTCTGAGCAGTACCAGACACCAGTTTAATACTTAACTATATTTCTTCTTTAGTCCTTCTTCACCTAAACAATGTCTACCTCGCTATAATCCTCTCAACTCTTTGCCTCTAAACCTGACTCTGAAATAAGATTGGCCTTAATATGATTAATTAAGTTCTGTTTTCAGAAGCCAGATGACATTTTATTTCCTCATCTCAGTGCTCATGTTGTTTATGGTATAAAGTGTCTTAAATAGCCACCAACCTCTTGAGCAATAATGGGCTGTTAATCATTTAACAGATTGGGAAGGAAAGCTCCTCCTCATACTTAATCAGTGACTTGTTATACACCTGACTTTGGGGCATTGCTTTTGGAATTATTTATTCTGAACTGGTTCTCTTCATAGCTTGCTTATAGTGGTTCATGTACATTTTAAAACGTATACAGCTACTTCTCTTGAACTGTTTGTATGAGAGGCTCATGGGCTCCCAGGGGTGCTCTTGATACTTCTCCTAGGGGTTGGTTCTTCATGTAAGCTCAGCCAAGCGCAGAGTAGAGAGGGGAAGCTGTCAGAGAGCCAGTCATGGCCTCCTTATTCCCAGTTATGTGCATCCAGCTCAAGTGCAAGCTGTAGTGGGCAGCTGTAACTTACACCGCCGCTGGAGAATCAGACGTAGCAAAAGCCTTGTTCCACCCATTCCATTCCCCTGTGCCCACTGCCCTTCCTCCTCACCATACAGGGAGCGGAGGTTCTCGTAAAACCAGGTAATGAAGCCACAACAGCAGAGCAGCCTTTTCCAGCTTTACGCCCACAGATTCCCCCTATTTGTGGGTAATTTTCCAGTGGCAATCTCTGGCTGCTTTAGGTAAGCTGTGAAGAGTGAATCTGGCAGTCCAGAAAATCTGGCTCATAGAGTGGAGCCCTTTCCATGGTACTGAGGTTTGCTAGCACTGAAATGTTTGCCTGCTATAATAGCTGGCACCTGTATGTTATATCCTGCTTTAATGGGCCAAAACGCATACCTCGTGTAACTCCATTAAGGCTTTATAGAATCCATTTGACTTTAGTCCAGTCCACTCCGCTGGTGTCTCTCACTGCTTTTTAAAGGCTTGACGAGGGTAAATGGTTGCTTTTGGGGTTATTCTTACCAATCTTTGCTTGAGAGGCTATAGTGAAACTGCCTTTTCTTCCTCTCTGTGACATTCTGGCTGTGTGTGTCTGCCTGGCTCCTGCAACCTGACCAGTCCCTCGGAAGCCAAAACTGAAATGCTCCCAATACGTCAGGGACATGGTCAGCATCTGCCAGCCAAGTGACAGAGGCGTGCCAGGTTTCAGACATCTTTGGTGCCACGCTCCTGGCTGCCCTCCAGACACCGTGCTGTGTCAGTTAACCGCTCACACAGTGAAAGTGTTGTGAGCTTGCTGCTTGGGTTAACAGGAGCCCAGAGGAACAGTCTTAGGGAAGCAGGAGCTCATGGGGACAGCAAACTCCCCTTCCAAGCTCTGATTCAATTTTCTTTGAGCACTGCATAGATTTCAGAATGGCTAAACATTATGCACCTTGCCCAGCAGTTATTCCAGCATTGGAATCCTGTGTTTCACCTTTGAATCACTTACTTCTTAGGGACAGATTTTTACAGGTATTTAGGCACCAAAAGCGTCCAGGAGCCTAACACTCATTGAAATCAATGAGTTTTAAGCACCGAGGTGATTTTGAAAAATCCCCCTAGATGCTTAACTATCTTTAAAAATCTGTCCCTTAGTGACCAGGTATTAAATGCACCAGTGCTTATTAGTCACAGGGCTTGAGACTAACATTTGCTCTCTCAGTCTCATCTTTAATTGTGCAATAAGAAACTTGGCTTTGGGCTGAAGCATTTCCTGTAGATTTATCTACCATATGTGTTTTAAGGTACCTAGCACCTTGGTACTTGTGCACCAAATTGTAGGTGTCGTGGTCAGGGATCTTCCCAAACAGCCCCACTTTCTCTTACCGTGCATGAAATGAAAAAGCACAGTTAAATGTTCCTGGAAGCCAGGTATCGCTGGCCAGATGCCAGAACAATGTATGTTCTTATGGCAGATATAGCAGCTTGTTTGTGTTAGGTGCATTGTGTTCCGACAGTAAGCAGGATGTTCCCAACAGTGAAAGACTCCAGGATAGCGCCGTCATCTGTACTATCAAAAGTCCCATACACTATACGAACCATTTTAGCAACCCGAGTGCAGGACATAGCCAGGGCTCCTCGTTCAGTACATACCTGTTACTGTAGTTGTTGGGCATGTCTGTGAGCTCCCTCTGTGTTCTCCTCCAGTTTCTATTTATAGCCTGAAAGCCATAATCCATCCAGCTCTTCTCTTCTAATTTTGCTTGTGTAAAAGCTACAGTAGGGCTGCTGGCTAGTCACAAAGGAGCATGTGCAATAGAGAGAGACATTTGTTGCCAGACAGCTTCATTTGTACAATTATTTTAAAATGGCAGAGTTTAAAAAAACAACAACCGTATTCTTGAATGCAGTGAATTTAAATGTGAAGTCCTGAATGTCTGTTAATATCATGCTGGACATGAATGGAAAAGACGATTTGTTATGTAGAGAAGGAAGCTGCATGAAAATTATTCTGTATTTCAGTGTCTAAAGTATGTAATATATGAAAGGATAAATCTGAAAATTGTTTGGTATTATTGTTATTGTTGAATCGTCTTTACACACACTCACACACTATTTATTTCCCTACTGTTTGGGAGATCTTTGCTAGTAGACAGTATAAGCGACATTTACATTTATACACTAGTACGCAGGCACTGGGGCAAAATCATAATCTTCCAAAAGTGCCAACAGAGCTTTCATTTTATTTATTTGTTCTTTGGATTGCAGCAGTGCCTCTGAGCCCTGGTGAATGATCTAGCTACTGTACTAGGCACCACATGGACGTAACATGCAGCATGGACTTGACCTTAGGTTTTAAAAATCACACCAGAAACACAGACACCTAACTAAACTGCATGAAATTCAAAGTATCTACTTCAGAAAGCTGAAGGGCTGAACTGCTGATGGGAATGCAAGCTGTGGTGCTAGGGAGTTGAGGTGTTTCAAACCTGAGAGCTGAAAGAACAGACAAAAAGACACGGAAACGGGGGGGGGGCACCACTGAGTTTAACCATCGTTCACTTCAGCATGCAACAGAAAGTGAGATCTGAAAGTAGCTGGGGGTCCATAAAGTGCTGCTAAAGAGAGATCTGGGCTCATGGGAGAGGAAGGGGCTGTAGGGAGGAGGCTCCAAAATGTCCAGTAACCTTACTACAGTGTAGCAAAAATAATTTTAAATAGATGTGTTAAAACTAAAGGAGTAAAGAAAAATCAGAGTTTCTAACTACTGTCCCCCCTGATTTCTTCTATCTGACTATGTAGTTGAAAGATTACTTGGCACACGCAAGCAGCATAGCTGTATAGTAGCACACAAACATACCTCGCTACATTATATATGTGCACAACCACACCACAGACAAGTGTGACTTCATGATTTCAGCTACAGAAAGTGCAAATGAACATGGCACACATTAAATGGATTAAAAACGGGCTAACTGACAGGTCTCAAAAGGTACCCCTAAATGGAGAATTGTCATCCAGCGGGGTCCATAGCAATTGGTTCTTGACCCTACACTATTTAACATCTTTATCAATGACCTTGAAGAACACACAAAATAATCACTGATAAAGTTTGCAGATGACACAAAAATTGGGGGAGTGGTAAATAATGAAGAGGACAGGCCCCTGATTCAGAGAAATCTGGGTTTCTTGGTAAACTGAACACAAGCAAACAACGTGTTTTAATATGGCTAAATATAAATGTATACATCTAGGAACAAAGACCACAGGCCATACTTACAGGATGGGCGACCCTATCCTGGGAAGTGGTGACTCTGAAAAAGATTTGAGGGGGTTGTGGTGGGTAATCAGCTGAACATGAGCTCCAGCGTGCCACTGTGGCCACAAGAGCTAATGCCATCCTACGATGCATAAACGGGGAATCTCAAATATGAATAAAGAGGTTATTTTACCTGTGGATTTGGCACTGGTGTGACCACTCCTAGACTACTGTGTCCAGTTCTGATGCCCACAATTCAAGAAGATATTGATAAATTGGAGAGGGTTCAGAGAAGAGCCACGAGAATCATGAAAGGATTAGAAAACCTGCTTTATAGTGAGACTCAAGGAGCTCAATCTATTTAGCCAAACAAAGAGAAGGCTAAGGGATGACTTGATTACAGTCTGTAAGTACCTACATGGGGAATACATATTTAATAATGGGCTTTTCAAGAAAACGTACATGATCCAAAGCCTGGAAGTTGGACTAGACAAATTCAGACTGGAAATAAGGTGTAAATTTTTAACAGAGAGTAATTAACCACTGGAACAATTGACCACGGGTCACAGTCAATTCTCCATCACACTGGCAATTTTTAAGTCAAGACTGGATGTTTTTCTAAAAGATCTGCTTTGGGAATTATTTTGGGGAAGTTCTACACTCTGTGTTATACAGGAGGTCAGACCAGATGATCACAATGCTCCCTTTCTGGCTTTCATTGACCAAAAATATACTTTGACGTATCTTATTGCTGCTTAGCTGCACATTTATAACCTGTGGTTACAATGCTGAATTCGCACTACTTACAAGACCTGCCTAACATTACTAGAAGATGAAGCTTTCCGTGCAGCATTTACAAAAAACTCCAGATTGGGAATGATCATATGTTCATTTAATTTCCTGTATGTAATTACCATCTCCCTTAGTGCACATGTTGCAGAAAAACACACACATCTAACTTCAAAGCGTTTTCTGAATTTCACTAGAAAGCAGTTGCCTTTAGAGCAATCAAGCAGAGGCAGACAGAAATTGTTAAATGGTTACATTTTACTCAGAGCATTTAACAGGCTGGTTAACTGATAATCAATTAAAAGAACTCAATAAACTAAAAATGTAAGTTACATATGTAGATCAATATTAATACACTGTATGCCCATTGCCCAAGCCTTTGGACACACGTACATCTTAAAAAACTTAACTATCAAAGATTCATAACTTGGTTTAATGCCTACAAATAAATGGCAGCAACAATCATTCCAAATCAATTTCCAACAACCACAGTAGAGAGCAGCAGTTACAAATAGCATCAGCAACTATCTCTCCTTTAGACACAACTCCCAACGCATCTACACACACCTCTGACAAATACTAAACTGATCAGTTGAGCTTCTACCGCAGTAGTTCTCAACCAAGAGTACATGTACTCCTGGGGGTACGCAGAAGTCTTTCAGGGGTATGTCAGCTCATCTAGATATTTGCCTAATTTTACAACAGGCTACACAAAAAGCACTAGCGAAGTCAGTACAAACTAAAATTTCATACAGACAATGACTTGTTTATACTGCTCTCTACACTACATCAGTGTTTCTCGACCTAGGGGTGGTGACTCCTGGGGGTATGTGTCACGGGAAGGGTTTGGGGAGGGGGTTGCAAGTGTAGGGCTGGCATTAGGGAATGGCAAGCAGGGGCCCTCATGAAGCTAAGGTACATGCTGAAGCCCAAGCCCCATTGCCTGGAGCTCATGCCGAAGTCCAAGCCCTGCCCAGAGCTGAAATCAGACTCCTGAAAGGGGTACAGTAGTATGGAGAGGTTGAGAGCCACTGTTCTATCATATCCTGAAAAACAAAATCTGGCTCTGATGAACCAAGTGCAGCAGCTTCGCCTCTGAACACACGCTGCTAACAGAAATACTGAGTTCTAATCTTGGCTCTCCTAACATGAGCAGTTTACCTAATTTGAACTGTTACTGAAGGTTACTTAAGGAGAGGCCCTATCTAGAATTACAGACAAAAATAAAGACATTAAGATATTCTGTTTCATCACCATCTATCATACAGAGTGTCTCTACATGCTTAAAGGTTGAATTTTTCTTTCAGACAGAGAACTCTAGTCTTTTTAAACTAGTGGCTAACCCTTCAAAAGGCGGTGTGCGCACATACCTAGGTCATTTCCCATATCTGAATCAAGACTTCATCCTAACAGTTAGTTACATAGATCACAAAGAAGCCCTTGAGAACCTTTCCAGGGCAGGTGAGAATATGGCTTACCAAAAAGTGTTTTAAAATTATAAAAGTTTTGAAACATTCTTGATGGGCTAATTTGCATTTAGAGCCACATAATGCTTAGAGCAGAGCTTTCTTAGGTACTTTACAGGAGAATTTTATGTGCTGCCCATTTCCATACGACCGTTGGAAAAAATAAAAAATGTAAATTGTAAACACTCAAATTATTCAAATAATAGTAATACAATATTTAAAATTATTAATAATGGCTGCACTTATGGTTTTCCCTCGTTATAAGCATGTCCTCTTGTGAATTTTTGCCGCAGTTGCTCATGTTTACTTCACAGTCTTCTCCCTCCTCAGAAAAAGGCACCCGTGTAGCCCTGAGTTCTTCAGGGTGCAGCTGTGAGCATATACTACATTCTTTTCAAAGCTGAGGAATATTTTCCCTTCTCCCGCATCCATTGCACTCAGCCTACCAATATTTTTAGCTGGAAGGTGTTGCTTGATTACTCAAGGCAATAAAATCTCAGCCAGAACAAAAGTCTTGTGAAATAAGCTATCAGACTCTCAGCCAGTCCATTCTAGTTTATACCAGTCCCTGGATAGTGGCTTTCATCAGTGCCCTTTTATTGCCCTTTACCCAGCTCCTTCAGCTGCATATCATTTGTCAGCATTCTTTATACATCTTCTTCCCAAATGACCTGGACTGAATGCAAACGGATCATGACCCATCAACATTATGGGCAGTTTCATCAGTAACCACCATGATAATAACAAACTGCATAACAAGAACTCCATGAAAAGGCAAAAAGGGTGTGAACAAGACAGTGAGTGAGAGAAGGCACTCATGCTTTGAAAAATTATCTAAACCCCCTCTCTGTATAAAGTGTGATTGTTCCCACAAAACCTAAAGGAACCATCAAGAGAGATTTGATCTGCAAGCTGAGATGGCCACCAAGCTGGTATACTTTTCTCTTTTTTCTCCGAACAGTATTAATGCACTACTTTTCCCCTTCCTTTTGCTGTTCTAAAGCCGTGTTGCAGAAACTCAGTAACGGGGGGAAATCAATCCAGTTCTTATCTGAACTCAAATATGGTTTAAAACAGTGGTATAGGAGGTCATATCCGAGAGATCAAATATCTCAATGTTTGGTTTAGCAGATAATTTAAAAAAATGAAATAGTGAAAAATGGATTTGAGACCTCTTTCATTTAAAGCAATGAGTTGTGACAGATGAACACCAGCCAAAGGGGTTCAGAGAAGGGCAACAAAAGGACTAAGGAGCCAGAGGGATTGACTTAGGGGGAAATGATTAAAAGAGCTAAGAGAGTTTGGGTGAGTGATGGCATGGGTGGAGACACATGACAATTATTTGTAATTACCTGAAAGTTGTAAACACCAAGAGATGGAAAGGAGTTGTTTTTGTTTAGAGCAGTATCAGAGGGTAAAACTAGAAATAATAACATAAAAAATAGAAAAAAGATATTTATGATGAATATGAAGAAAAATCTTCCTGAAAGTGAGATCGGTAAGACTGGAATGGTCACCCAAGAAAGGGGGTGGAAGCCCCTCCTTCTGCAGGTGTTTTAAAATAGACTGGGCAAAGTACTAGAAATTCTGCTATAGGCAGGATATTAATACAAATATAATTAAAACAGGCCGTTCTGAGCTTCCTGCTGTTGGACTATATAAATAATATTGGGTGTGGGAGGGAGGTGTAGGAGCCAGAACAGCCACCTGACACCACTGAAGGATTCCTCTGTGCAGCAGCAAAGAGGTCCTACCATGGCTGAGAATCCGTGCCTGCAACTTTTTAAAGAGCTCTGTAAAGCATCACACCGCGCTACGTTGCCACATACAGTTTTAATTAAATAAATAGTAGCAATAATAATTACAGTTCATAATGTACCACCTTTCCTTTCGCTTTTCTGTACATCCTTCTCTTTACACTGGAGTCTATACAACGAGTGCAGCAAAGCAGGGGAAAAGGTCAAAACGTGCACAGTGTATTTAGGAACATGCGGACTGACTGGAAAACTAACCTCGAGGTTCCTGTTGCTGCTGCCTGTGACAGGCACTGCTTTCTGTACGACAGGTTCTTTAAAAAGTGTTACTGAAGATGAAAGAGAACGACATCATCAAATCAATGGAATACAGCTATAATTGCATGAAGACTTTGGGGTCAGGTCTGAGCAAGATTCAAAGCCCGCTGCATTCTGCGTCTCTGTTGAAATCTGTGATTTGAAATGGAATGAAGCAGTAGTAGTCTGCTGTAGGAAATATGAAATGAAAAGGCCATCTGGGTGAGGAACAAATGTCCCAAGGGAACATGCTTACAAAATATTTACCCAAGCCTGGAGCTATTGTCAGATAGACATCTACAAACTGAGGCTCAGCATTGCTCCTAAATATCTTATAGCATAACCCTCATATCTCTTTCCATCACTACCCCCTACACTACCCTACTACAAAACAAAAACACCATAGCCAGGTCCATCTATTTCAAATGGAAAATGTACCAACAAATCACAAGGCTCGCTGTGTGCTGGAGAATGTGCTCCCCAGAAGCTGCCTAGGGTGATCACCATAACAACATCCACTGCCGTAGCTATCAGAACATTTGTAGGATATTCAGCATTGGACTGAGGTAATGAGATGTGAGGCTTATTTCATTTTTTTCTTCTACTAAAATATAGGAACATGTTAACACAAGCCACTTGTAAAAAGCAATTTAGCAACTGCTTTTAATACATATTTTCAGAGTATCCCAGGCAGCTAGACTGTGGCAGGCTGAATCAGCTGACATGGAAACAGAAATATGATACTTTACATTCCTCAAGGAGTTTGTATCAATAACCACAAGCTTTCTAGCAAAGGAGTTTGGGGATGAAGAATGTGCAATGGGCAGTTCAATAAAGAAAATCAAAATCCTTACTGGGATATATGTAGTATATATGCGACTTTTGTAAATCTGATTTTTGCCTGTTGTTAGAGGGGACAAGGAATTCCTTGAAATTCCCACGTGCATCAAAGTGTGTTTAAAAAAATACACAGAGACACATCCACACACTCACACCAACACACAGCCAAAGATGGACCTGCATGTATGCACTCACATTAACACATGTTTCTTCAATGAAGAATTTTCCTTGCTGGGACCTGTACCAAGGAACCACCACTATAGGTGTTTGAGGTCCACAAATAACTGTTGCAACAATGTACATACAGTTACAACAAGCACACCAACAGTCATCTGTGTCGGACTCAGTACAAAGGGTGAACTAACCTCCTGATTGGGTGCTGAAGGGAGGACTCTGTCCCGAGTGGAACACAAACATCCTTGGATCAGAAAGCAGCAGATAACTGCTTGAGTGCTGCCTTTAACACTAGCAGTAATAACACTAATATTCTCTTTTGGGCCTTCAGCTACTAGAAGATGAAACTATATTGCCATATTTACATACACATATTGTCACGGACTATTGAAATTCAGGTTCTCTCACCTCACTGTTTTTATTTCAGTTAAATTCTGGAAGCAGAAGCCCTCTACCCCATTCTCATGGCTGTCAGTGCAAACTCAGCACTAATCCAGCTGGTCATGTTGCCATTTTCCCCTGATTCTCCATGCCACCTCCTTGTAGACAGAAAGGACAATGAGAGCTGTATCAAAGGTAAGAAAATATGCCCTTAAGACACATATCTTTTGCAGAACTAGTAGAAGGATTGTAACAAATCCATGTGCTGCAGATAACGGGTACAATTACCAGAAAACTCACACAAGCACATACAGAAACTCCAGCTCCACCAACATGGGCCTTTACCACTTGAACTAAAGAAGATCTCTTCGACAGTGATATTAGTGTTTCCCTTATCCTCTGCCAGCCACTAGAGAATAACATGAGATCACACATACATGCAGAGTACAGCAGGACCTTCTTGCTAGCTCTTCCCCTGAAGGTATACTCCTCCCCATAGCAGCCAGGGACAGGGAGTTGCTGCTGTTTAGTTCCCAGCACTTCCTCTCATGCCCTATCAAAGTTACTCATCATGAGTATTCTTCCTCTTCACTAACGCTTTAAATGCCAGCATTAATTCAAAACAGTTATTTTGCAGCCTTTGTGCTATTATCACTTTTCAAGTATTGAAAGATGGAAGGCTTTTCAGGCAGCTCATTTGAATGGAAGAGTAGTTTTCCCCTGGAGTTCTCTGTTTTGGGGTCTATGCAGGGCAGAGTCAGGGAAGCGGGTGTAAGATGGCTGATTCCTCTTTAACAGAAGAGGGCACAGAACAGATTTGCTGATAATACGCAGCCTCAGGTTTGTTTTTCACTGAAATACAAAAAGCAGGAGGAGAAGAGAAGGTTTAAACCCCCAAAATGAGCAGTTGAACCAGCCTATTGCATACTGTACTACTGCACATCCACAGGTCGACAGGGGATAGCGTAGACACTGTGTTGTGTAATTCGAATAAATTGGCCTCCAGGAGGTGTCCCACAGTGCTCCGCTGTGACCGCTCTGGAGAGCACTTTCAACTCCACTGCATGTCAGCCAGGTACACAGGAAACAGCTGCTCCCCGTTAAAGCCCCAGGAACTTTTGAATTTTCATTTCCTGTTTGATCAGCGTGGAGATCTCGCCAGCACAGCTGATCATGGAGACTCAAGGCCACAAATGAAGTAGATTTTCAAAGATATTTAGGCACCTGAAGATGCAGTTAGTTGCGTAGTGGAATTTTCAAAAGCAACTACGTGCCTAACTCCTTTTAAAATCTGGCTCCAGGTGCCTACCTGCATCTTTAAATGCCTTTGTAAATCTGTCCTCAAGTCTATGCATTTTGGACCCACTCCTGTGAAGTGCTAAACGTCCTCATCGCCCTTTGACTTCAATGGGAATTGAGGACACTCAACACTTCTTAGGATAGGGCTCCTGGAATGCAGTGAAATCATCTGTCTGAAGAGTCTCCTTCAGTCTGCATTGCATTTCCTGGTATGATACAGCAGTTTTACACAGACTAAGATCCTCTTATGTGTCTCCATACAGCATGCAATGTGACTTACCTGATCCCAGCTATTCATTCAGTCTGCCTGCCTTTTCATCTACTTCCCTTCTCTATGTGAATTTGATCAGCAAGTGGAGAAATGCTCTCTGTAATATTAACACAACCACCAGCTAGAATGGATTTTGGAGCATAGGTTAAGTGACTGCTCAAAAACCTGAATCAATGCCATGCAAGAGGGAGAAACTATGCAATTTCCACAAATATCTTTTGCTTGATCAAATGGGTTATACATGCATACAAGATATAGTGACAACTTATAAAATGTAAATACTACATGGCAGGGGAGGGATAGTGATCACAGCATCAGATTTGGAATAATTATACTTACTGGAACCATTGGTTTAAATCTTAGCAGGATAAACTCAGCCCTTCATTCTTCTTAGGAAGATAAACTGAGTATCATGATGAAGTCCTAAAAACCAAATTCCTGTCTTTGCTGCATAGACATTAAATATATCTCAGCACTCTTTGCAAGAATAAGGGTTTGCCCCAATTTCTTGGCTAGTATTTCCCCTACCTCTGCCATTGTGCAATGTGTGTGCGCACCAGTTATCCTTCTAGATATCATCTTCCACTCTAGAGATTGCTGCCTGCTGGTATTTCCAGCACAGTACAGAATATAAAGGAAGACAAAGGCCTTGCCATAAGGAGTTTACAACCAAAATAAATAGTTTAGATTGAATACAGTGTCTGGGCAGATGTAGGTCAATGTTTTTAAAAATAACATTTCTTTCTGGGCTTTCATACTGAAGACAGAGATCATCCAGTCTATAAGGAGAGGGAAGAAGTTCAGAGCGTAAGGGGAAGTGTGGGAGAAGATACGAGTGAGACATTTAGATGAAGTTTGGGAGGAGCACACACAACATGAAGAAGAGGACGAGGAAATGAAAGCAAAGATGAAGGAAGCTGTGCAGGGTCTTAAAAGTGAGGTAAAAAGTTTGAAGGCTGAAAAAACTGTTTAAACATTTCATCAGCCTTAAAATGAATGAGTTACTATCAGAGCAACGTCTCATATATCAGAGAATCAGAGTATGTTACAATAACCGAAACACCGTTTAGCTTTGATGTCTGAACTGGCTGCCTGCTTCCCATCCCAGGTCCACAAGACCCCTCCTGATATAGGGGGAGGAAAAATCTCTCTGTGTTTTGGACTGGGCTTGACATATCTGTTTCTTGAAATATTTAATCCAATAGGTCTAAACCCTGTCCAATGACTAAAAACAACATAATTCACTGAAAACGTAGAAAGTAAAAATTTAACTTCAGTCCCATGATCCCAGCTCCTCATTACTTAAGTAACATGCCTGGGTGAAAAAGCTTAGAAAGCAGATCACCCATCTGACAGGGTCCTGCCAGTGATTCCAAACAGCCGAGCTTTCAATAGGAAATGGCCAGCTACCTGTCAGACCTGGTGAGTTCCCTGTTTTTTTTTTTTATCACATCAGAAATTAATAATAGGAAGGATCTGTCTTCCACTTCCTACCCACCACTGCCAATGCCGGAGAAGGTACTGTACATTTTCATTAAACAATCTTTAAAACAGTGTGATATAGTTATAAAGACTACAACAAGGGGATACAGAATGGTCTATTTGGCAGTGATTCCGATGGACAGAGGGAAAAAAAACAATTTTGGGGGCAATACCCCTTTAACAAAGGTAAGGAGGCACTACTGGTAAAGGAGGATTACCTCGAGGTGCTGGGACAGTTGGAAGCACAGCAAGGGAGGAAGAAGAAATACAGCAGAACGGGTTTGTGGGGAGACACTTGTGCCTTTGCTTCCGCTCTGAGGGGCTCAGGAGGAGGCAACATTGCCTAAAAATATACAAGTATAAATGAGAGAAAGCTGTTTGCAGGCCTGCGAGGTGATGTGGGAAAGCAGGAAAAACCAAGCCCCATGAACAGTACAGAGATTTGAACTGGTGTGTGAAAATCCATCTCAAAATGCATTAGCACCTGTATGAGGACATTCTTCCTCCTCATTGAGAGAGGGGGACTTCCCCAATAATAAATAATAATAAAATAATAAGATAGACACAAAAAACCCATCACATTTATTATAGAGTCTCATTATTTTCATAACAATCTCATGGGGTTTTTTAAAGCTCTGTTTTGTAAACTTTTGAAGTCCCATGATTAGCAATGCTGACATAATAAGGGTTATAGAATCATAGAACCATAGGGTTAGAAGAGACCACAAGGGTCATCTAGTCTAACCCTCTGCCAAGATCCAGGATTTGTTGTGTCTAAACCATCCATGACAGATGGCTCCAGCCTCCTTTTGAAAACCTTCCGTGAAGAAGCTTCCACAACCTCCCTAGGCAGTCCGTTCCATTGTCCTACTGTTCTTACAGCTAGGAAGTTTTTCCTGAGATTTAATCTAAATCTGCTATGCTGTAGTTTGAACCCATTGCCTCTTGTCCTGTTCTCTGTGGCAAGAGAGAACAACTTTTCTCCAGCTTTTTTATGGCAGCCATTCAACTATTTGAAGACTTCTATAATGTCTTCCCTTAATCTCTTTTTTCCCAAATAAACATACCAAGTTCCCCCAGCCTTTGCTCATATGGTTTGCACTCCATCCCTTCAATCATCTTTGTCGCTTGCCTCTGGATCCTTTCCAGTTTCTCTACACTTTTCTATACATTGGTGACCAAAATTGGACTCCAGCTGAGACCTAATCAGTGTTGAGTAGATCAGTACTATCACCTCCCATGACTTGCATGCTATGCTTTGGTTAATGCAATCTAAAACTGCATTTGATTTTTTTTTCTTCTTTTGCTTTTTTTTTTGCAACAGGATTGAATTGCTCACTCATGTTGAGGTTGTGATCCACCAGAACTCCCAGATCCTTCACAGTTATGCTGCTGCCAAGCCAGTTATCCACCATTTTGTATTTGTTCATTTAGTTTTAATTCCCTAAGTGTAGCACCTTACATTTGTCTTTGCTGAATTTCATTATGTTATCTATAGCCCAGTTCTCCACTTTATCAAGATCTCTCTGAACTTTAGCTCTATACTCCAAAGTGTTGGCAATCCCCCTAACTTTGGGTCATCTGCAAATCTGATCAGTAAGTTCTCTATTCCTACATCCAGGTTATTCATAAAGTAAAGATGTTAAACAACACCACACCCAGAACATATCCTTATGGAATCCCACTTGAGACCTCCCTCCAATCTGACATAATTCCTTTAATAGTTCTCTTTACCTGCAGTTGTTTAACCAATTATGTATCCTCTTAATGGTAGTTGAGCCGAGTTCACATTTTTCCAGATTACTTATCAGAATGTAATGTGAGATTGTGTCAAAAGCCTTGCTGAAGTCCAGGTATATTGTATCCACCGCATTCCCCCTATCCACCAAACCAGTTACCCTGTCAAAAAACAAAATCAAGCTGGTTTGCCAAGATTTGTTCTTAGTCAATCCAGGCTGGCTGCTGGTGATCACCCTTCATCCTCCAGGTATTTGCACACTGAATATTTTAGACATTGCTCTAGGAGCTTCCCCAGGTATCGAAGTCAGGCTGACTGGTCTCTAGTTCCCCAGTTCCTCCTTTTCCTCCTTTTTAAAGATGGGCCCCACGTTAGCCCTTTCCGGGACCTCTCCTGCCATCCATGAGTTTGCAAATATTTGCAGAAATTTCTTCAGCTAATTCCTTCAGTACCTGGGGTTGGATCCTTCCAGGCTGTGTGCAAAATACAATGAGGAGGTGAAATACAAAGGAAACCACATTAAATTTGTCAATAAACATAAAAAAATTATGGGAGTTTGTTAGGACACAATATACTGTACTGATCTGGGAAGCACATAATAGTAAATACTAACAATTAGCTCTTACATAGTACTATTCATCCATAGAGCTAAAAAAAAGTTGACCCTAGTCAAGTGAGTTTAAGGAACCAGTGAAACCGTCAGTTAAAAGAAAGATAGTTAGATTTTCAGAATGAAAAAAATGCTGTCTGTGTTGTCTCTCATTGTGTGTGTGTAGAGAAAGACAGAGAGTTATAGTTCTAATTGTTAAAGTTATAGTTAGTTTACAGTTCTCTCAGCTCTGTGGTTGCATTGGGATGGCCAACAGAAGAAGGAGCACTTCTTTATTGTCTCCAGGTTGTTCCAGGAGCAAAGACAGAGCATAGCACTGCCAGCGGTCCTTCCCAAAGTATTCGGCAGAATGAAAACAAACTCGCCTGGGGCGTCAGGGTTCTCTCATGGCCCAGAGGTAGTGACAATCCGAAGACTAGCAATTCTCTCAGGCCATGTCTATACTAGCGAGCTTACAGTGGCCCATTTGTACTGATGCAGCTGCAGCGCTGTAGGATTGCTCATGTAGCCGTTCTATGTTGATGGCCAAGAGCTCTCCTGTTGACATAAAGAAAACCACCTCAATGATACGTGGTAGCTATGTCGGCAGGAGAAGCTCTCCCACCGACATAGCACTGTGCACACTACCACTTATGCCAGCGAAACTTCTGTCACTCAGGAGTGTGGTTTTTTCACACCCCTGAGCAACGTAAGTTTTGCCAACATAAGTGGAAGTGTAGACATGGCCTCAGTGTAGTAAGCCTAATATGAAAAAACCTTCTTTACCCTGAAATATTGTTTTGACAAAGGTGGTAAAGAATAAAAGTTCTCCCTTTGTAGAAATAAAACAGGTAACATGGGATAAGAGGGGATGACATGCCGCAGTTTCACACACCCCAGTATCATTAATAGCCATTTGGACAGCATGTTCATTGACACATTGTCAGTTCTATCATCCTGAATGCAATGGTCCTTCCCATGTAGTGAATAGTAGTGGGTCTGTCTTTGTCTTGTCTCTTTGGATTAGGAGACTCCAAGCGAATGTTGGTTCTCTCTGACCACTTGGCTGGGATGGGGGGCATCTTTGAATGGTCGATAACACCCTTTGGGGCTGGAACCTTGCAAACTGTGAAAAGGTTTCGATAGCTAGAAGTGTCTGTAATGAATAAGACATGTTCTGGAAAGGGAGAGCTGTAGATACATGGATCTCACCATACACTGAGTGTGTGTTTTATCATCTTTTTGTAGATTCAGTATCGGAGGCTATTTCAAATGATGCTTGTGCTGGGAATTGGTGGAAACCTCTTACCAGGTTTTCACCTTTCTGTGATCAACTACCCTTCTGTGGTAAGCAAATTCTTAATCAAAGATGCCTCTTTGGTTGAATGTGCATGGGACTGGGTCCTAGCTTGAGGATGCTCCTTGTCCTTCAAATAATTCATTAAGTGTTTCTATTGAGACTGTTCCCAGCTCTTTCCATTCCCATTCTGTACAGTAAGAAAGAGTAAGATGAGAGTCTGGATAAAGGACAGACCTTCACTCCACAGATAGCATTCCAGTAGCATTTTAAAAGGCTGAGGACATTGGGAAATGAGCACTATGAAGTGGGTTTTTACCCACGAAAGCTTATGCCCAAATAAATCTGTTAGTCTTTAAGGTGCCACCGGACTCCTCGTTGTTTTCGTGGATACAGACTAACATGGCTACCCCTCTGATACTATTCCCTGTGTAGTCTATTGCTGAATTGAGGGATTTAGGAAGAGGATTCTTGGTAAATCCCTCTCTGCTACTGTCTTCTTCATTTTGAAGTATCTTTGTAGTCCCTAAAGTCACACTCCATGGACTGGGTAGTAAGGGTTGTTTGTGAACTATAAACTTGATGAACGTAAAGGGTATACATCAAGGTTAAGATGTGGTGCTGTGGTTGAGGTTTCAACCCTCAAAACGTCCTTTGGCCTTCCTCCCATTGTTCCCATCACCTACACTTAAGAACACGGACGTTTAAAAGGAATTGATAACAGGACCCAACATTTGAGGGTGGAAATGTACACAACATTTTACACGCCAAGTTTCAGTGGATGAGATTGTGCAGTTAATTTGTGCAGTAGCCTTTCCTCTCTCAACACTTGGATTCAAAGATGGTTTAGATTATGTGTGAAAACAAGTTTGGTTATTGCATCATACAGCCTTCAAAAAATGGCACAATTTGCGGCAATCTTTGCTTAAGAGAGAAGCCCTTGACTGTAATAATATTAACTAATTAATAAGACCATCATGTCAAGGAGTAGGTGTACTATCAGAATTTACTGGGGAAGCTCACATACTACTAGTCTTTTGTTTTTGAAAGCAATAAATTTGATCAAAATGTTAATGTGGACAAGGGGGATCCAGTGGCCATCATGTACTTAGATTTCCAGAAAGCCTTTGACAAGGTCCCTCACCAAAGGCTCTTATGTAAATTAAGTTGTCATGAGATAAGAGGGAAGATCCTCTCATGGATTGAGAACTGGTTAAAAGACAGGGAACAAAGGGTAGGAATAAATGGTAAATTTTCAGAATGGAGAGGGGTAACTAGCGGTGTTCCCCAAGGGTCAGTCCTAGGACCAATCCTATTCAACCTATTCATAAATGATCTGGAGAAAGGGGTAAACAGCGAGGTGGCAAAGTTTGTAGATGATACTAAACTGCTCAAGATAGTTAAGACCAAAGCAGACTGTGAAGAACTTCAAAAAGATCTCACCAAAACTAAGTGATTGGGCAACAAAATGGCAAATGAAATTTAATGTGGACAAATGTAAAGTAATGCACATTGGAAAAAATAACCCCAACTATACATACAATATGATGGGGGCTAATTTAGCTACAACTAATCAGGAGAAAGATGTGGAGTCATCGTGGATAGATCTCTGAAGACGTCCACGCAGTGTGCAGCGGCAGTCAAAAAAGCAAACGGGATAATAGGAATCATTATAAGATGGATAGAAAATAAGATGGAGAATATTTTATTGCCCTTATATAAATCCATGGTATGCCCACATCTTGAATACTGTTTTGAGATGAGGGGACCACATCTGTACAAAGATATACTGGCATTAGAAAAGGTTCAGAAAAGGGCAACTAAAACGATTAGGGGTTTAGAACGGGTCCCATGTGAGGAGAGATTAAAGAGGTTAGGATTTTTTAGCTTGGAAAAGAGGAGACTAAGGGAGGATATGACAGAGGTATATAAAATCATGAGTGGTGTGGAGAAAGTGAATAAGGAAAAGTTATTTACTTGTTCCCATAACATAAGAACTAGGGGCCACCAAATGAAATTAATGGACAGCAGGTTTAAAACAAATAAAAGGAAGTTCTTCTTCACTCAGCGCACAGTCAACCTGTGGAACTCCTTGCCTGAGGAGGTTGTGAAGGCTGGGACTATAACAAGGTTTAAAAGAGAACTGGATAAATTCATGGAGGTTAAGTCCATTAATGGCTATTAGCCAGGATGGGTAAGGAATGGTGTCCCTAGCCTCTGCTTGGCAGGCGAGAGATCACTTGATCATTACCTGTTAAGTTCACTCCCTCTGGGGCACCTGGCATTGGCCACTGTCGGTAGACAGGATACTGGGCTGGATGGACCTTCGGTCTGACTCAGTAGGGCCAGTCTTAGGTTCTTAATTAAAAACAATAAACAGCATTTCTGACATCACCACTTAATTCTACTGCAGATGTGTATAATACCACCAGTTTTTAGCACCACCCCATTATTCCCCCATTGTGAAATTAATATACAGCAATTCAAAACTGATTTTCAGAGATACAGATTGGTAACAACAAGAAATGTGGGTATGTGGGCTTTTCCTAAACTTTTATTTGCAAGTAAGTCTCATGTTGTCATTCTTTAAATAGTAACTATTGGTTGAAACCAAAGCCAGCTTTAAATATAATGAAGTATGATTGTGAATAATGCTTTGGAGTCATAATTACTGTTAATGCAAATCCCCTTTTCCTTCTCAGCACATTAAGAGGTTTATCAACAAAACCTGGCTGGAGCGATATGGCTCTCCTCTCCATCAGGAGACCATCACATTGCTGTGGTCCCTCATTGTGTCTATCTACTGTGTAGGGGGACTACTGGGGTGTCTGTGTAGTGGATACCTGTTTGTGAAATATGGAAAGTACGTATCTTTTCTGAACAGCTCACTAATGAGGAATTGTATTAGTTAATTTAACGCTGAAAAACATTTTACTGAAAAGGGAACAAAATTATTTTTAAATAAACAAAAAAGAAAAACTGTTTTAAGTTCCTACATCATTAAAGGCTAAAACTTGGTCTCATTCAAGTCAGTTGCAAAACTACAAAGGACTAGGACTGAGCGCTTATGGAATATAAAATAAATTCACCCATTTTTCACCAGCTTCAGTCAGTGTGAAGCAGCGTGCAGGACCCCCAGCAGTCTAAAGTCCATGGAGGGGTTACAGCTGCACAACTCTTCTCTCACTGAGACGAGTGTGTGGCCAGGGCAGTCAGGAGATGAATTAATTTAGTTCCTCCCTGTTGCAGTCTCCACAGGCAAAACAACTAGAGAGCCTCTTGTGGAAAGTGAAGGTGCCTCCCTTGGTAGAACCCCTGAGAGGAAACAGACTTAAAATTACAAAGATAGAGACGGATATAGATACACACACACTAACAAAATATTTGAAAATAATTTCCCCATTTACTTACCTACCAGGGCTAAATTAATGATTCTTTATTCCTTGCAATAGTAAATATACCAGCTGCAGACCCCTTTCAAAAAACCAAAGATGTGCGCAATAGTATCCCCTTCTCAGCTTTTGGTCCACTTCACACACTCACACTATATGCTTCCACTCAACCTTTCCTCCACCTGCTGGTCCCCTCTCCAACCAACTCCCTTGAACACACACCTCCACTTGACCCTCCCCAACCTATCTTTTCCGCCACCATCCTAGAGCTATCTCTACTTTCAGCTGCCCGAAAGTCTCTATAAAATCCAGACCAAGTTGCCCTACCCAATCTCCAATCCTTCAGAACACAAAGTTTTCAAGTGTCCTTAAACAAGAACACAGAGTTCCGAAGGTTAACAAGCTGTCTCATCCCTTAAAGATATATAAGCACATTTCCACTATGGTTGATTGGATATACAATTTCTTTCCAACAGGCAGTGAGGAGGGGCTAAACATTATTTTAATATCTGTCCAATAGAATTGCCACTGAAACACACTCTTTCTTGGGAGAAATATAGGATAGTGAATGTGGGAATTCTTAAAGCACTCTGCTGATGAAAGTGAAAAAAACAGACTATTATAAGAATAAATAATCATATGTAAATTAGACTGATACAAATACACAATTGTTACTGTTTCCTTATTGTTCTTTTCATAATTATGTATTAATCATTTCATAATTATTCAATGTAACACGTAAACATATATCTTTTCACTGAAATTTTATTTGAGCTCCATTCTCAGGAGATTCTCTAGTATGCAAATATTTATTTCCTGGGGCAACAGCTGTAAAATATTGCCCACGGGTAAAAAGATATTTTCTGAGGTTGTGATAGATTGCCTGAAGCAGAAGCCTTTTTGTTTTTAATTGCTTGGGTAGTTTAAAAAAACTTTCAAGTTCTTACTTCTGTGAATATATTTGGTGCTTCAGAAAATGTAAACAAAGCTCACTCCTCTTCTGCTGCCCCAAAGAGAGAATGAAACTCTAATTCTCTCTTGTTTAATATGGCCGTTTAATTTGGCTTTTACAAAGCTGACTTTTTCCTTCTATGTTTTGGGATAGGTGCAATATTTTTGATGGGATATAGGATCCTAGAAAGGGAGCAATGAATACTGTTTAACTATTTTCTCTCAGCACTTCTCTCTTCAGGAATCCACTATAACCTCAGTGGAGTGCTCCCCTTTGGTGTCTCTCATGTCACTACCTAACAGAAATTGCTACACCCCAAAGCATTGGTTTTTAAGAAAAGCCATGGCTTGGTCTGTACATTCACTGGATAACAGGAGTCCATTTATTCAAAGTGACAGAGGAGATATTTATGGGAAAACCTGATTCACATCTGTATTTCATTTGCTGCTACAGAAAGAAATGTCTGTTGTGCAATAATATGCTCATAATGGTAGCTGCCTTGCACATGGGCTTCAGTAAGACTGCCAAGTCTTTTGAGATGATTCTGATTGGACGCTTCCTCTATGGCATCAGTGCAGGTAGGACCTCACCACTACTGTATGTACACAAGTTATTCGCTTGGGAGAAGATAGGGACCACTCCCTCTCAGAGCTCCTCAGGGAGCACAGCACCCCAGGTAGAGCAGGAAGGTTTAGAGAGGAGGTGGGGGCCAGGCCACACCCAGCAACAGAGGAAGCAGGCTGCATACATCTATAGGATGGTGCAGCTCAAGCAGTTCTCCTGCAAATTAAGCCAGCTGGGGCTGGACTGTGCAATAATAAAATATAGCAAAACACCGACTACTGCCACAAGGACTCAACTGAAAAAAAAATTTGGTAATGGGAATAGTGATTTATTAAATGTTTTGTTCTAGAAGATGTAATTTTCCAGTTTGATGACGTATTGCAGATAATACTTAAACAATTCAAAAAAAGGAGAGTGCTACAGTTTGGCAGAATGTGATTTGAAAAAAAAAACATAATTTTTCTTTCTATAAATATAACTTTCCTATTTCTTCTCGTCATTCAAGGTGTATGTTTGAACGCACATAGTCAATACCTAGGAGAAATTTCACCGAAGAAGCTGCGTGGATTTGCAAACACCAATGCTCTTGTGTTTTTGACACTAGGAAAAGTTTTAGGGCAAATTATGGGATTAAGGTACGTGTCTATTTTACATACTTACATGGCCTCATCACCCCAGTATGTGAGCACACCACAATCTTTAATATACTTATCCTCACAATGCATTTGTGTCAGAGCACAGAATCAAACACTTGTCTCCCAAGTCCTAGGCTACTACCTTTCTCCAGGCAGAATATATGCACTTATCTTGGGACCACGCAGCCTAAATATTTTTTCTTTTCATCCATTTTTCCCATTGTCTGTGCATAGTGTGTCAGTTTCTCTACTTATCACACAAAAAAGAAGTTGCTAAAGTTACTATCGTTGTAACTCACAAAGACTGAGGATCTGAATTCTTCGGTCTTATGTAGAATTGCAGCATTGGTCTCAACAGCAGTTGCATGGGACGCCACTGAATTTTTATTTTTTAATAATGGGGAAAATCTCAGAACAAACTATAGAACTAAGGCACTTACTTAGCTATTTTCCTTTCGAGTTGTCCAAATTTTCTTTCAATTTATCCTCTCCATTTCCATCTGCATATAGCATTTGTTGGTCCACTTTTTCCTCCAGAAAACAAAGTTATTTTATTTTATTAAACTGTAAATATATTTTATATGTTCTCTACAGAGTGTTTTTAGGAACCGAATCCTTGTGGCCTTTGCTATTGGCCATATGTGGAATTGCAGCATTTGTCCAGCTGATCTCTTTGCCATTCTTCCCTGAGTCCCCACCCTACCTTTTGATGCAAAAGGAAGACACTGAAGGTTGTTTGAAAGGTAAAATGGGACAAGCCCTTCTCCAAATCTCTGATTTATTATATTGATAGCCATTGAAGGAGTCAGTCTGTTAGATGGAACCGAGTTTCCCATCATCCACCAATGATCTTTCTTAAGAATTCTAATCAACAAGGATCTTGTACTGATATTGGTGTAGATCTAAATTAGTGTAGACAAAAATTACTAATTTGTAGTTATTCAAGATCACCCTCTAAAATATTACTGTATTACACAAACAAGAGACAGACAACTACCAGCTAATAGCAATGTGTAATATAGTGTGTTCCATTAAGCCATATCTGATTGATGTCATCAATCAGTGACTAATGGATCAATAGATGGACTGAATTATGAATGATTACTGAATGATTAATGAATAATCTAATCACTAATTCATTAGCCAATTGAATGATGGAGATGAGTGGCTGGATCAGCTGATGGATACGTCTGCCAGGCACTACAGTGTTATAAATAAAAAACAATGGTACTAATAATTATGCTTGGCTATTTTTCCTCCATAGCCATGAAGGAGCTCTGGGGTGAAGGGGATCATCAAGCAGAGTTTGATGACATGATGAAGGAGAAGGCAGCAATGAAAAGCATCAAAACCATGAGTGTCCTGGAAGTGATGAAAGAACCAGCCTTGCGTTGGCAGTTGTATATAATGATTCTCCTTACGATGAGTATACAGCTGTGTGGCTTGAGTGCAGTTGAGTATTCCTCAATTCCAACCTCAGAACTGTTATTAGGTAGCATGGAGAACATTACAGAGCCACAGTTCCTACTTGTTTCTTCCTCTTGATCCTCTTTTCTCCTCCTCATAGAGAGTTCACTGCAGTAAGTCAAGTGGTAACATTCACTGGCATTAACACTACCGGGATTCTCAGCACTCTAAAGTGAACACATGCCTGTGTATACAATAGGTCCAGCACAGTGGATGTTAATGTTCCCTGAAAGGGTATTGTCCCATTGATTTCCTTTCTGTTCTCACTAGAAGCTCTTTCTCTAGGACAGATGGCTGTATGAGCTCACTCTCTCTGTCTAAGGACCTTGAGAACTCTTGTACAGATTTGGGTCTCAGTTAAGTTCCTGTCTGCTAGTAGCAGATGCATATTGCCATCTACCCTTCATTCTGTGTGGTATCAAGGGATCTCCTTCTACCAGCCTCTGCCAAACCAGACAGCAAGGGCCCTAAGAACGTTTCTCTTTCTCATGTCCCCTGCCCAGTACCATTCCTCTTCTCCTGACTCCAACCAGCTCCTTCTCCCAGTTCCCTTATTTACTCCCTCCTTTCTCCTAACACAATGCTTCTTTCAGTTCCATTCTTTTCTTGACCCCCAAAACCCTTTCATTAATCCCTAATAGACCCTCGAATTTCAGATTTCAAACAGCTGCCTCAGCTTCTCTTTCTTTGAAATAGAAATCCAAGCCCCTCTGTTTCCTCTCCTGACCCCCAATAAAAACCCACGTGGTGATACTGTACTGGTGAAGGACTGAAATCTGAATGCTGCTGCACAAGCACATCTCACATACCTTGATTACACTTCATTGTTAAAATTCCTTTTCACTGCATTTTCCAGATCTACTTTTATACCTTTGAAGTGTTCCGCGCAGCCAGGTTGGATGAAGACCTTATTCCATATATAGCATTAGGAGTTGGGATCTGTGAATTCTTCTCTAACATCCTGTGTGTAAGTCAGACCTGACTTGGGTTTGGAGGGTGAAGGGAAATGTGTTTTGAGCCAGTTCCGTCTTAAAACGAACTGCTCTTTCGATACATGAACTGAAGAATCTTTTTGTGTGACCACTACCCCACCATATGAAACTGTGAAAGACAACATAACCCCTGCAACACGAAGGGGCTAAGGAGTTTCTCCGGACTGAAGTGGCTCCACCTCACCACACCTGCGAGTCATTTTGAGACTTGGAAGAGAAGTTTAAGATGGGGGAAGCTCTGCTCAGGGCATGTCTACACTACAGTGGCACAGCTACGTCACTGCAGCTGTGCCGCTATAGAGCCACAATGTAGATGCTTCCTACATCGACAGAAGTTTTTCCGTCAATGCAGTTAATCCATCCCTCCGAGAGATGATAGCTAGGTCAACAGAAGAATTTGTCCATTGAACTAGCAGTGTCTACACCGGGAGTTAGGTTGACCTAACTACAGCACTCAGGGCACACAATTTTTCAAAGCCCTGAGCAACATAGCTAGGTCGATTTAATTTTTAAGTGTAGACCAGACCTCATTGGTAGGCAGCTCTGAGAAGAGCAGAGTGTTGAGCTTCCTAGCTCCCAGGGAGAGTCCTGGCAGAGACCAGAATCTACACCCTTGCCTAAAAGAATGCCCAAGTCCGCAGAGTCAAAGGGGGCTGTAATCTATCTATTCTGCTGGCGAACCAGCAGATGTTGAGCTACATTACAGCCTGCCCAGGGCCCTTCTGAAGGGAGAGAGGCCAGTGGCCAAATGGGATTGTCTGTATATTTCCTTTTCCTTTGTTTTCTTTGCTGCTCCTAAGTTGTTTGTTTGTTCCCTGGGACTTTGAAAGGGGTAAGCATCCAGACAACTTGGCTGGAAGGCTGAGAATCCATCTCTTTCAGAATGCTAATGAGTGCCTGAACCCGGAGAAATGGATACAATTCTGTCAACATCCCAATGGGGTGCTGGTGAAAGACTAGAACCCTGACACCTCCCCATTACCCCTCAGATTACTTCCCATCTTTTTTGCGGGGGGTGGGAGGGGGTGGTCATGGTCCACAATTTTTTTTAAAAATCAAGACTTATGATTATTTTTAAAAGGAGTTTACGTCATGCTCCCATTGATAATAATGTTTATATACAGGTAATAGCTGTGCGAGAGATCAGATATAGCAGAAGAAGTGGGAAAGGCAGAGGGGAAAAATGCCACTTTATGTCAAGATAGTGGCAGACTGCAGCAGCTACGTGAAATGGTTGATTCACTTTTGAAAATCTGACTTTCAGGGTGCAATTTTATACATAACACCCAGAAAATCTATGTGATGGTCTGTCAGGTATAGAGGCTGTCTGCAACCTTGGGATATAACCTCATGGTAACTCATTAACTAAATAGGGTGTAGGGGAGTCATTCCTTGAATGGAAAATATCTGGGAAAATGTCACAGTGCTGCAGAAAGTGATGGGGTTCAGTAGGGGTTCACTCAGAGTCAGAACTGATCAAATGGCACAGCATGGTGCTTGTGACTCACTGCACTGTTGGAGATATGCTGCCATCCTCTAAATAAGATGCAACATGGAACCCCTGAACAGCTGTGGTACTAAAATCCCTATAATATTTTTTTGCAAGGGAAAGGATGTTAACTGTGGTATTCACTCTGCCTACCGGAGTTTTTCTGAAATTAGAGTAGCCACAGAACTTCAGCCTCCAATCTGCTTCACCCATCTTTGCATAGATCCTTGGGATCCATTGACAACCATGGCCATAATATAATAATTTCACCTTTATCAATGATACGAGGGAAGGAACTAACACAGCTGAGAGAGAACCTTATAAAACTTATGATTTGTCATTTTTGTTTTTAAACACACATAAAAAGAGGCACGCACGTCTATTTCAGGAGAATTTTCAGTGAAGACCATTACAATTGCTATAGCGGAGATGCACACACCAGATTCAGACTCTGCATGGGATACTAAACCAAGGCTACAGATAGCTGGCATATTAACATCTAATTAAATAGATGGGACCACAAATAATGTAGAATAATATCCCCATGGCTCTAAATGAAATACATTCAAATGGAAGAGTTTGACTTTCTAGGAAAGTGAGGGGCTGAGGGAAGCAGAATCATCCCAGAAATACAAGCTGTCCTTTCTGGCCCCAAAGAGCAGTCTCCATTATAAATGCTGCTCTGAAACGCCCACAGAGTTCATCAGGCTAGCACCTAGCAGTGCTTTGCTTGATCACAGGGCTAACAAACGTTTCACAGTACACCTATTTCTGTACTCTTGAGAGGAAAAGGAATGAAGGAGACAGCAAGAGAGAATGAAAGTCAAATTTTCTGGGGGAGTGGAGGTTGGAATTTCCCATGCCTGCAGTAATGTCAATGTGTTTTCTGATCCTCAGAGCTTCATCATTGACCGGTTTGGCAGGCGGATGTTGTTATGGGGTGGTTATGGGTTGATGGCAGGGATGATGGCATTCCTAGTAACAGCTCTCTCACTGCAGGTAAGGAAGCTTTTCTTTTTGAGGGGCTCTGTTCCCACTTCCACAAAAACTGCTGTTTATGTTATTCTCAAATTAAGCCTGGTCCCCATGGTGACATTTGGTGGGAGACCTTAGTTTTGCACTCTAACAAATGTAACCCTTCTGCCTGTCAGAGTTGGCAGCAACAAGGGCCGGGTTCAGTATCTAGGGGTTCCATTCCAATAACACAATGCAAAACCGGCTTGAGCCCCCACCCAGTGACCTGGGACAAATATATACCACCCCCGCTGGGCGCCTCCAAGAGGCAATACTTCCCCTCTCGCAAGCACATAGTCTGAGTGTAGCAAAAAGCCTTGTAATAACAGAGAGAAACAATGTGGCATTATGTTGGGGAAACACCACCAACAGGATTCATAACACAACCCATGAGCAAAAACCCACCCCAAGCAAATTGGGGAATGTCCTTTCCCTTTAGCTCTTGAGTCCAGCAACCCAAAATCATCCAAAGTCCCAAAAGTCCAACAACCCAAAAGTCTCTGTCCCTGGTCAGGGCAGCCCCAGAGTTCAAAAGTTTATCTGCAGAGTTTTACCTCCCAACTTGGGTGGAGATGGAGGGGGTTAAGGGGCACCTTACGTGGTCCAAATCTGATGGCCCCACCTCTCCATGGGGCTCCACTCTGCCAGCCGCCCCATGAGCTGCTCTAGGCATCCAACAAACTGCTCTGCTCCACCCTTCGCTCCGCTCTGCTCGCCGTCCCGCAAACTGCTCCACCATATATCTTGAGGCTCCCCCACTACTTAACACAACACTCAGTGATTTCAGCTCTTAGTCAGTTTAGCTCTTTTGTGATTTCAGCTCGTAGTAGGGGAGCCTCAGTGCTGGTGCACCATTAGCCCAAAGTGAATTCAGCTCAGCAGCCTGTAACTAGACTCCTAATGGAATCAAAATTAGCTCTGATATTCCACAGTGGAGAGAGGAGGAAGTGCAATTAGCATGTAAGGCCCTCACCAGGGGGCCCATGCCACCAAGTATTAATACCTGTTCCCAGCCTCTCTCCATTCACAGAGTTTTGGAACCCATGTCCCTTGCCTGGCGAGTCCCTCCATCATAACAAAAGGCCAAGTACAGTTCCACTGTCCTTGATTCCCATAATCAGGGTAATAACAATTTATTCTTTCTGCCCCAATAACAGAGACAATGGGGATCCCACAGCAGCCAAAGTGACCATTTGGGCAGCTATGGCCTCACTCTAGGCGGGGTGGGTGTGCCTATGCAAATGAGATCGGTCCCTGAAGTTCTTTTCCACAACTTGCCACACCTCACCACCAGATGTCAGGGTTGAGCTCATCCTGACTCTGCTTACACAAATGCAGGGCTGAATGTTACATGAATACTCATGGCTCCTTCTATGAGGCCTTCATCCTTGTCCTCTCCTGGAGGGGTCTCTGTACTGCCTCCTCCTAAACCAGCACTATCCGCATTCCCGCTGTCAAGTAACTGTCCCACGAGCAAGGTGCCCTGATTTAGTCTCTCTCCAACCTTCTTACTATCTAACCCCTCACACAGTCTCCAGTGGGTGTATCTTGCCTTGCTGTTGTCAAAATCTTTGCAATGATCATTCCTGCGGTCTCCTTTCTCATTCAGCAGCACCCCTCATGCTCCTCTCCACTTATATGTGGCTGTGACAGCTGCCCAGCGATCATCTAAGCTGCTGAAAATCTTTTTCCCCCAGTGCAAAGCATCCACACACTTAAGCTCCTGAATCTCTTTTGTCCCTTCCCTCAGCTGCTAAACTCTCGTCCATCCCACCCCTTGATACAAGTGATTTTACTCCCCATATATAAAGCAGACTCTTGGCAATCACTAAACCAGATAGTAGAAAGTAATGAGCATGTTATTCTACCACCATATTAATTCCCCCTTTCTCTCCTCATTGCTTTCTGTCTAGAATCAGTTCTCCTGGATGGCCTCCTGCAGTGTTATTCTCATATTCTTGTTCATTATCGCCTATGGAATTGGACCATGTGAGTACATCAACTTAGGTGATGATGGGAAATCTATGGACCACACTATATGAACACATTAATATGGATGGGTATTTGGAAATGGAACTAGACTTTGTAAATACATCTTCATAGAGAAGGGAGTGAAGCAGAATCCCACAACATCCTCAACTCACAAGTAAAACCCCAGCTCCATTCAGGATTGTTAACTGATGGGATGTTCAGTTCCTTCTCTTAGCATTCCTTTATCCTTTCTTAATTTCAGACTGAATCAGATACTATGGCAATGCCAGAACCAGCTTACAACTCCCTGCTGGGGTTTTGGTTCTCACTTGGGACCAAAGCTAATTCTAAGTCCCTGACAAATGGCTATGTTTTGTTATTGGAACCTTAGATATAAAATATCAGCCTTGTAGGTCACTGATTTTTATTCGGGTTTTCATATCATAGCCATAGCCATGGTATATGAGTGCCTTGACAACCTGTCTTCGTATTAGCCCCCATTAGAAGCAGGAACTCTGCACATGTGCCAGGAGGTGGGCACAAATTCTCACTCTTTGGGGTTCTGCTTGACCAGATGTTGCTCCTAAATATGAATTGTATGAATTTGCATTTTTTCATTTTGGGGAAAAGAGGTGACCAAAGTTCCTAGGGGAAAACCCCACATAAATTTCTTTGCTACTTTTTCACATTGCTTCTTCAGCTGGGGCAGTCACATCTATCCTGATGGAAATCTTCAACCAGTCAGCCCGATCATCTGCCTTTGTGATTGCTGGGACCATTGGCTGGATGGGCCTCATGGTAATTGGGATGATATTCCCCTTCACTGTGGTAATTCAATTTGGATTTCTTCTTCAATGCTCCCAATTTAAACCACCTTTTATGGCTGTCCTAGGCAGCAAGGCATAGCAAGTACATTACAATGCCATGTAGGCGATCAATGTTCTGAATCCATCTCAAAGTCCCTGTTCTGCAGAGGCCTGCTGTGTAGCAGAGGTGGCATACATAGTCTTGAGGTGAAGGGTGTGAGCTGGCCCAATCGTCAACCACCCTCTGCTGTCTTATACATATATTAAAAATGTAAAGAAACATTTCTTCTTTAGACTGAATTTTTTTCTCATTCCGGAGAAGCAAAGCAACCTTCAAGGATCTAAGAAAGTAAGTGTCAGAAGAGGATTTGTTCATCTTTTTCTCTTTTATTTTTGTCTTCAGGAGGCCCTCGGTCCCTTCTCCTTTCTCATCTTTGTGGGCGTTCTTGTCATCTCAGGGATATTTTCCTACCTGCTCCTTCCAGAGACAAAGGGGAAGTCGATCATGGAAATCACAGAGATGTTCAGCACAATATATTTTGGGAAGAAACTTTTACTGACTGCAGGGAAGAATTCCCCTGCAGAACACACCTTCTGCACCAAGTTCTGACTGGCCAGCAGAGTCAGATTTCATTGACACAATGCACTGTCAAGATCAAATTGGAAGCTGAATGTACTAACAGACTGTTTTTTAATAAAATCTTATTTGAAAAATAATTCACACCTATCTCACCTCTTGTTCCTAGTCGTCCCATTTTATATTTGGGTCTTTGTTTTTCATGCTCACAGGCAGTAACTTCACACATGGTGCCCATCTCCTAATACAACTCTGTATCAGGAGGGTTTTAGTAATTAACAAAGACGCTTCCCAGAACTGGAAGGTATGAGCACTCAGGCATAACTAAACTGGTCAGTTTTATTGCAAGTCCCCTTCCGCTGCAACCATTGCAAAGAAATGGGACTTAAAAGTATGTGTGTTAATTAGTCTAATTAATTTCTATATAGTAAAGAGGGAGAGGACAAACCATAAAATCCTGTATTTGACCAAAAAGACATGGAAGTCGGGTATCTTGACTTTGGGATAGTTCCATAAGAGATACATTTTCCTCCCTCTCCTACATGCAGCATCTCCAATAAAAATGGGCACAATTCTCATAAATCTTTGCTTAGTAGTTATCTTTGTACCTTCACATATAACAAAAGTTTATTCCCATATTTACTATAATAAAATGATATATGTATTCCAGAAATGATGCCTTTTAACATGATGCTGGGTATGATTCTCTCCAGATCTATGGAGTCATTTGTCTCCCATAGCCCAATCTGAAGATATTGGAAAAGAAAGTGAGTGTACATGGATTTCACTTTGGAATTTATTTTGGATGTTTACTAAAAACTTGGGCTGTTGATTAATGGCAGTTAACTCATTCGATTAACTAGAAAAAATTAATCACGATTAAAAAATTAATTGCGATTAATTGCACTGTTAAACAATAGAATACCAATGGAAATTTATAAAGTATTTTTGGATGTTTTTCTACCTTTTCAAATAAATAGATT
Organism: Caretta caretta; assembly: GCF_965140235.1. Classification (NCBI taxonomy): domain Eukaryota; kingdom Metazoa; phylum Chordata; order Testudines; family Cheloniidae; genus Caretta; species Caretta caretta. Next base: position 13,701,366 of record NC_134220.1, on the reverse strand, counting down.
TCTATTACAACACAGAATACAAAGTGTACAGTGCTCACTTTATATTATTTTTATTACAAATATTTACACTGTAAAAATAATAAACAAAAGAAATGATATTTTTCAGTTCACCTCATACAAGTACTGTAGTGCAATCTCTTTATCATGAAAGTGTAACTTACAAATGTAGATTTTTTTTGTTATATAACTGCACTCAAAAACTAAACAAACAATGTAAAACTTTAGAGCTATAAACTATAAGTCCACTCAGTCCTACTTCTCATTCAGCCAATCACTAAGACAAACAAGTTTGTTTACATTTACAGGAGATACTGCTGCCTGCTTCTTATATACAATATCACCTGAAAGTGAGAACAGGCGTTCGGGTGGCACTTTTGTAGCTGGTGTTGCAAGGTATTTACATGCAGGATATGCATTTGTATGCCCCTTCATGCTTCGGCCACCATTCCAGAGGACATACTTCCATGCTGATGATGCTCGTTAAAAAAATAATGCATTAATTAAATTTGAGACTGAACTTCTTGTTGGCAAACTGTAGGTCTCCTGTTCTGTTTTACCTGCATTCTGCCATATAATTCATGTTATAGGGTCTCGGATGATGACCCAGCACATGTTCGTTTTAGGAACACTTTCACAGCAGATTTGACAAAACACAAAGAAGGTACCAATGTGAGATTTCTAAAAATAGCTACAGCACTCGACCCACAATTTTAAGAATCTGAAGTGCTGTCCAAAATCTGAGAGGGATGAGGTGTGGAACATGCTTTCAGAAGTCTTAAAAGAGCAACACTCAGATGCAGAAACTACAGAACCCGAACCACCAAAAAGAAAATCAACCTTCTGCTGGAGGCATCTGACTCAGATGATGAAAATGAACATGCGTCTGTCTGCTCTGCTTTAGATCATTATCAGGCAGAACCCGTTGTCAGCGTGGACGCATGTTCTCTTCAGTGGTGGTTGAAGCATGAAGGGACATATGAATCTTTAGCACATCTGGCATGTAAATATCATGTGACACTGGCGACAACAGTACCATGCAAACACCTGTTCTCACTTTCAGGTGACACTGTAAACAAAAAGCGGGCAGCATTATCTCCTTCAAATTGCAACCAAACTTGTTTGTCTGAGTGACTGACTGAACAAGAAGTAGGACTGAGTGGACTTGTAGGCTCTAAAGTTTTACATTGTTTTATTTTTGAATGCAGTTCTTTTTTGTACATAATTCTACATTTGTAAGTTCAACTTTCATGATAAAGAGATTGCACTACAGTACTTGTATGAGGTGAATTGAAAAATACGATTTGGTTTTTTTACAGTGCAAATATCTGTAATAAAAATAAATATAAAGTGAACACCGTAGAAGTTATATTCTGTGTTGTAATTGAAATCAATATATTTGAAAATGTAGAAAACATCCAAAAATATTTAAATAAATGGTATTCTATTATTGTTTAACAGTGCGATTAATCATGATTAATGTTTTTAATCACTTGACAGCTCTACTAAAACCATAAATTGCTGGCCACTAAATAATTACCAAAACTGTAAACTAAACCTAATAATGTTTCAAAATAAACTTTAGTGACTGAGGCCTGTCCCCAAAAGAATATTTTTCAGAGTAAGGTCTGTGGGCAAGGAAAAAAGACGTTTAAAAATTGAATGGTGCAATTAACGTTTTTCAGTAGAAATTCTTGTTTTTAAAACTCATACTACCATATCCCTGATTGACAATCACTTGATTTAAACTCCAATAAGCTGGACTACAATAATGAGGTTTGTACATATGGCAGGCTTTTGTCTCTGTTCCTCTATAACTATACCGCAAAACACGCCACTGAGGCAGCAAATCATGAGGGTGAGAGTGGATTCAGATTCAATTCATGATTTATTATTTCAGAAAGTGAAAAGCAGCAATAGAGCCCAGAGGAACAGGGGACGGACATGCACCGTAAAAAGTATAACAACAATAAGCCCAGTTACACGCTGGATTTCTTGAGGGCTAGGTACAAGAATCACATCTGTATGGTCAGGATGCAGCAAAAATATCAGCCTCAGGATTCACCTTCTCCCCAGTTAGTACGCATTGAATGTCATGGTATGACACAGCAGGTTTATGCTGAGTCAGAACCTGTCATGCGCCTCCTACAGATGACTCACCTGATCCCAGTTATTTATTTCATGCTCCTGACTTTTTACCTACTTCTCTTACACAGGGAAATGTTCTGTGTAACATTAACAGAATCACCAGTTAAAATTGATTTTGGAGCATAGGTTAAGGGCCCGATCCAACTCCTGTTAAAGTCAATGGAAAGATTCTCATTGAGGCCAACGAGAATCTATCACTGACTTTAATGTAAGATGGACTGATCCCTGAGGGATCATATACTCCGGTCAATTTCATGGCAAAAGGAAAAGCTGTACCTTTGGTTTTTTAATGTTTAATCAAATGTATTAGCAGCAGCACCCATATGTTCCCTATGCAGTTGTACAGGGTCCTGCAGATCTTCTGCTACACACTCAATCCCTCAGGTGTAGTGCCCCAATCACACCACCAGCCTACTGGCTATTTCTAGCAGCCGGGTACCTGCACCCTTCCTCTCCTATAGGTCTGTAAAACTGCACCAGTGGCAGACCCAGAGTTTGAATGACTACCAAACCCACACATTTGGTAGAGGAATGTGGAGGTGAGGTCTCTTCACACGTGGCAAAGAAGCTGTGTGGGACCCTACACATCTTTCTTCATAAAGATCCTCACAAATATAGAGCCTGTAGCCATCTGTATCATAGATGAAATATAAATACTACTATGAAATATTGGACAATTTTTATACTAAAAATATATTTTTTGAGTCATTATATCTAAAACATTAAGAGACGTTGCTAATGTATTTTCCTTAACTTTGTAAATAATTTTGAATTGCTGTTGGCAATAACTAATTGTAAACCTGAACTAGCTCTGTTCCCTCACCAGAACTTTTTTCCCTCCATTACATTTGCACATTGGTTTGTCATGGTAGGGCTGCCCACTGGCACGGAGAGTTTTTGATTTTGAACAACATTTTCAAGGAACTACATGGACTTTGTGAAATAATATGCAAGGAGAAAAAGGTAGATACAATTTTAAGCCTGGCATCTGAAATTGTCACCTGGAGAAACGTTACAATACCGTGTAACTACGGAGAACAGATTTCTCATCTAAAGGAGAACTTGTCGGGTTTTGATAGTGTTACATAAAAAGGAATAGGTCTTGGATGGCCTTTGTTCGAGTCTGCAAGGGAGGAGGAGGGGGCAAGAAGCCTCCCCTACCCCGCTCAGTTTCTCACATAGGACCAGTTACAGTCTTCCTCTTTGCTCTCCTAAGCACAAGGTCTCCTAATGTTGCTGCTAGAGAGAAGCAGTTCCACATCACAACACTCAGGTGGTGGCTAAAGTCTGGTCTACACCTAAAACTTAGGTTGATTTAGCTACACCAATCAGGGTTGTGAAAAAAAATCACACCCCTGTGAGACATCGTTAAACTGACATAAGACCTGTTGTAGACACTGCCAAGTCAATAGAAGAATTCTTCTGTCAACCTAGCTACCACCTCTTGAAGGAATGGATTTACTACAGTGATGGAAATACCCCTTTTGTTGGTGTAGCAAGTGTCTATATTCCAGCGCTACAGTGGCATGACTGCAGCTCTGCAGCTTTGTCCCTAGAGAACTGGTAATATAGTCATACAACAGAAAGACAAACTAGAGCCCAAAGTGTACAGGAAAAGTCTTATTACCAGTTAGTATTATACCATAACAATGATTTTCACTATCAAAAATTATATCACAAATTGTGCATTCATCACCATGATACAAAAAAAAAATTTTAGAAAGTTTTTGAAAAATCCCAAACTTGTAAATGAAAGGAAATTGTTTAAAATCTCAAGCCAATAAAATAACAGATATTTTAATAACAACAGATATCTGCTACTCTGAAACCAGGTATTTTTAAGAACTTCTAAGTCTACACACTCCTGCACACCAATAAAGAGTTAACTTTGTTGGCAGGAAACAGATAAGTGGAAAAATCTCCAACCACTTCAAATCACTATAACATCTAACTGGTACTATGGCATTCCAATAAACCAGCCATCACTGTTTGAGTACATAACATACGTCAGTGGCTCTCAACCTTTCCAAAACTACTGTACCCCTTTCAGGAGTCTGCTTTGTCTTGCGTGCCCCCAAACTTTCACCTCACCTAAAAACTACTTGCTTACAAAATCAGACATAAAAATACACAAGGGTCACAGCCACACTAGTACTGAAAAATTGCTGATGTTCTTATTTTTACCATGCAATTATAAAATAAATCAAATGGAATATAAATAGTGTACTTACATTTCAGTGTAGAGCATATAGAGCAGTATAAATATGTCATTGTCCCTATGAAATTTTAGTTTATACTGTCTTCGCTAGTGCTTTCTATGTAGCCCATTGTAAAACTATGCAAATATTTAGATAAGTTGATGTATCACCCCTGGAAGAGCTCTGTGTACCCCCAAGGGTACATGTACCCCTGGTTGAGAACAACTGATATATGTAAGAAGGGATTTAAGCAGTTACCCAAGTAACTGAAATTTTGCTATTAACATGTACTTGTTTCTCATTATTTCTTTTGACTCATAGGCATTTGCAGTAAACCCTTCCAAAAACAAAGTGAATTCTGTATTTGGATGGCTAGATCCTTAGCAATAGGACTACACGGTGAAGATTAGTTGCAGGTGCCAAGGTGATGTAAAGGCCACCTTTGCCTCCACCAATCCTAGACATGCTCTAGGCAGAGAAAGTCCCTGGGCATAAGTTAGAGCAGCCTGAAGGCTTCCAGGGGCTGACACAGCAGTCAGGGATCAACCAAACACAAGAGAGTCCCAAACTTGCCCTTTCCCCCCAAACCATGCCTCTTACACAGGCTGCGGGAAGAGGAAGTGGTGTAGAACAGCAGTTCTCAAACTGTGGGTCGGGACCCCAAAATGGGTTGCAACCCCATTTTAATGGGGTCACCAGGGCTGGCTTAGACTTGCTAGGATTCAGGGCTGAAGCCTGAGCCCCACTGCAGAGGGCTGAAGCCAAGGCCCAAGGGATTCAACCCTGGGCAGCGGGCTCAGGTTACAGGCCCTCTGGCTGGGGCTGAAGCCCTTGGGCTTCAGCTTTAACCCCTACCCCGCACAGGGCAATGGGAATCAGGCGGACTCAGGCTTTGGTCCCACCTCCTGGGGTTGTGTAGTAATTTTTGTTGTCAGAAGGGGGTCGTGGTGCAATGAAGTTTGAGAACCCCTGGTGGAGAAGACTTTACTCTGGCACTAGCTCATGAGAGGATCCTCTGACACTAGGATGACCTTCCCATGGTTGGATACAGTGGTTTTAGGGCTGTTCTGTGCCTGCAGTGTAGAGCAAAGGAGCAGACAGCCCAGTGTGACAAATTGGGGAAATGTCTGTATCATTTCTTATTAATATTAATTGTTTATGACTCTGTTTCTCTGTTCAAACCGGCATTGTTACCCCCTGAATGTGTAATCAAATCAAAGGAGGCTGCACAAGGGGGGCTGTTTAGGAATTCACGAAGGGTAAATAATGATACAGATAAAAGAGCCCCTAACGTACCCACTTCAAAGGAGTTAAGATAACAACAGCTGGGACATCAACTGGAGAAAGAATCTACCTGGCTGGCACAATCCCAGTAAGGATGTGTTTCTCTTCCCAAGGCTAGGGCTGAGATCAAATGACCTACAGGGGTTGAAAAGGTGCCCTGGCAGAAAGGGTAGTGGGGGAACGGTCACCTCAGCTAGAAGCTGATAAAGGGACACAGAGTCAGCATACAACAAGGCTGACACCCAAGACAGAGTGGGTTCAGCAAGAGTCTTCAGCAGAGAGTCATCAGCAAGCAAGCTGTAAATTGTCCCCTGTCTTCTCTGGGCACCAAGGCTAAGTCATATCTACCTAGGGACTTGAGGAGAAAGCCAAGCACAGGCAAGAGAACGTGTGTAGATGTCTTTGCTATTGTTGACTCTATTTCTCTAAGCTCTGTGTATAATTTGGGTAAAATATACCATACTTTATTTTGGAGAAACTGCTTTAGTGTCACTGCATGCTATTCCTGACCACAGGCTCCCAAAAGAGAACTCCTGCAGGGTCCAAACCTAGCTGGACCTACTGGGTAACACAGTTGGCAACCAGAAACCCAGGTAGAGAGTGGCTGGATTGCAGGATCCTGTCCCGAGGAGAAACAGAAGAACAGGCCAGCTGCCTGAAATGGATGCCCTTAGGGGACTGGGAAAGTGTCTCAGAACGGGCAACCTCTCCAGAGACCAGGTACTGAACTTAATGATTAAGGATAAAATTGTGCCACCTTTCATCACCTTGGGGAGCACTCACTCCCAATGCCTTTAGCTGGACTACTTTCATGGCGTAAGTGATTCCAACGGTTAGTAAGAGTTGCAAGGTGGACCCTAAATTACAGGGCATTTCATTCACGGTTCATCTGACTGTACAGAAGAGCACATATTTACTTCACAGCAACATAACTCATTGTACAAACTCTTTCTCAGGCACGTTCTAGTTCAGACAGGTATTACTGCAGAGACACTTCCGAGCTTAGATCAGAGAACTAAAGAATTTTACAGTAACTGGAACATTTTAGGTTTTATGCTTGATCCATGCACTTACCTCTTTCCCTTCCCACAGTTAGCACCCCACAGTGACCAATATTCTGAGGTAGCGATACCTCTCCCTCCATTGGCTTAGATTAGACACAGTTTCCTGAAATAGTTAACTCAACAGTTTTAAACCTTGCCCAGCTACTGCAAAACATATAATACAAAGAAAACAGTACAAAGTACAAATTTAACAGTAATCCCTTGGTGCCAGTTCCTCATTGCCACAACTCAGACAAAGATGGAGACACGGAAATCAGTTCATTCAGTTATAATAAAAGAGACCTACTAAGGACTGGGAACAGTAAGCCCTTTAACCAGAGATGGCCAGCTGCCTCTCAGATCTGGTGAGTACCCTGGTGTTTACCTATTGCAGGTGATGTTTTTAATGTTATCAGCACTTTAAAGATGACAAAACCAATATATCAATAGGAAGAATCTGCCTCCTACTCCCTGAAAATTAAAGCTGGGCAAAACCAACAAAAATTATTTTGCATAAAAATTTGAAATTTTGACGTTGTTTCCACTTCACAAAGTCGAAAATTTTCTGTCTCACACAATTTTTCATAATTTTAACCAACACGTTGAAATTTTTATAAATTTTTTTCCCTTTACTGAAAATTATTTGTTTTCTGTCTGAAGACTGAGCTTTTGGTAAATGAAATATCTCATTAATGATTTTGAAAATAATGTTGATATAAATACTGATATAATTTCATTAAAATTTTGGTTAAAAATTGTGAAAAATGTAAAATGGCAATACTGCTGAAAATGTTTCTGTGATATTTCCATTAAGACTTCTTTAAAACAAATCTGTGTGTGTGACATGGCTTCTTTGAGTCTGTCTGTTCTGCAGTCAGGATGGTTGAAGCAGAACACACTTTTTTAGAGGATATCCCTTTAACAATAAAAGTGAAAAAAAAATATTGGAACAAGAGCATTCTCTGAAGGCTCCTAAGTAGCTGGTTTCAGAGTAGCAGCCGTGTTAGTCTGTATTCGCAAAAAGAAAAGGAGGACTTGTGGCACCTTAGAGACTAACCAATTTATTTGAGCATTAGCTTTCGTGAGCTACAGCTCACTTCATCGGATGGGAGGACAGTCTGGGAGACAATCAAGGGAATAGGAGAGTCATGAGGTGCTTATTCATTAGCAGGTGGCATAAGAGAAAACACAAATAAAATATGTGAAAATACAATCCCAATCACGCAAAGATCTTTTGGGAATAGCTGGAGATGGCATAAGTCCCATCCAGAATCCAGTGGCCGAGGCCAAAGACAATTCTCTTCCCACAGCTACTACTTACATTAACACAAGAGCCTGGGAAGCCCCACAACTTATCACACTGTTGACAGGGAAACTCCAGGGTTTCCATGGCAGCAAAATGCAGTTTCTTGAGCTGCATGTAGAGAAAGGGTCAGATAACACATCTCTGGCCCCAGAGCAAGTAGAGGGAGAAAGAGTGTTTTCAGAACCAAGGCACCACTTATGCTTTGCTACCATTTCAGTGAAGATGAGACAATATTCTTATTCTGTTCCTGTGAAGTTTCTTACACCTGCAACAGTCTGTGACCTATGAGATATATTTCTGGAAAGTGAAAGACAGATATAAGGAACATCCTGGTCTTACCACAAGCTTAAAAAGTGGTTTTTCTTTGCAGGTTAAGTACCAAAGGCTATTTCAAATGATCTTCGTTTTGGGAATTGGTGGATCCCTGCAAGTTGGCCTTCAAATTTCTATGATCACTTACGCTTCTGTGGTAAGCAGTCTTAAGCAGCTGGAATATTATTTGGTTGTGTGTGCAATGGGACTGCATGCTAGCTTGAGGATGCTCCTTCAAGGCAATTCACCAAGTGTTTGCATTGCAACTATTCCTCCCTTTTCTATTCTATCCTGTAGGTCAGTGTTCCTCAAAGTGTACAAAATAATTGAGAGGAGGGGAGAGATGTATTTTCAGAATGCTTTATGCTGTAGCCAGCTTTTCTTCTGACAGATGGTGCAGTCAGTAAGTTAAGGCAGTAAGGTTGTGCATTTCCTTATTGCATAGTCCTGAGACCTCAGAGTGAATCTGTAAAGGATTTTTTTAAAGTAGGATTTTGCTTTACTTTACTTCTTGATGATGTATAAAGAAGACCTGAATGTGTGTGTGGGGGGGGGAGGGGCAGATTGTTTGTTTTTAAAAAAATCTTCTGTTTTCATACACTGGAAATATTAGGAATGTCAAGTTTGGTCTTCCCAGGTTTTGCTGAAGGACACTTCTTGGGGTTCTCAGAGCGTGGGTACTTTGAGGTCTCACACCATAAAGGGGAAGTGGTGTTGAATCTTCAATAAATAATAAAATAATAAAAATATCTAGCTCTTATAAGCTTCCTTCTTTTTCCAAAATACTCAATAATGACTACAATTCAATAGGTGTTAACATAAAACAAAGAGTCAGATTATGCCTGCCTAGATCCATGTGGTCTGAGGTCATGATAGGGGAGTGGATGAAGACAGGACAAGCTGGAGATGGCATAGATGGGACGCTCATCATCCCGCTCCTGTCCTAAGGTTACCAGGAAAAACTAATAGATCCCCACATAGTGTTAACTTTTCTGTATAGCCTCCCCACCCCCGTCTTTGGGAGTGCCTTCTGCAGGCCAAGAGACAGAAGAGATGAATCCCTGACCTGAGGCACCCTTCACAGTTGCTCAGCTTAGAGTCTCAAATTTTGTGATGTCATTCAGTAACTTCATTAATTCTCCAGTCACCAGAGTATGTTCTAGGATAGACAAGATCTGCATTTCTAATGTAAAAAAGACTTAGAAGCAAGCAAATGTAATAAAATAAAACAAATACCTTTCAGATCTTTTTTATACACCCTAAAGAAGAGAAAAAGGGCAAAAGTCTAAATATATTTCCTTTGAAGGCAATGCCTTTTCCGTGGGGATTCAATGTTATCCAGTGGATTTCACCTTACAGAGAAAGTAGAATTTTAAGGCTTCAGGACAGTGAAAATGAAAACAAGGTGGGCAATCTCACTGTAAAAGCACCACCAGTCAACTGTTTAAGAGAGGATCAAGATTGAGGTGCACTTGCAGAACTGCATGGGGAATTCTGTACTGTGTCCGACTTAAAGCCAATGTCATTACCCTCTTATTTTCATAGCTATAAATTAAATCACAATTTTTAAGCAAATTCAAGGAACATCTCTGGAATTTTTCACTCCACTCTAAATATATTAAACTCTCTCTGGCCTTTAGCTCCTAGCAGTTCCACAGTGTGAAACAGAAAAGGAGCAATACAAAGATGATGTTCAAGGTCTCAGATTCAAGAAGCAGCAGAAAAGTTTGGTGGAATTATGGGTTCTTTTTTAAATTATGTCTAATAGTAAGTCACCCACTTTTAACTTCTTCTAAATAGTGCCTGAAAATATGACAAATAACTAAGAACAATCCACTGGAGTCATGTTTAGTTAATGAAAATCCCCTTTTTCTTTCCCAGCATGTTAAAAAGTTTATCAATGAAACCTGGCAAGAGCGATATGGCTCTCCTCTTCATCATGAGACCCTTATGTTGCTGTGGTCCTTCATTGTGTCTGTCTTCGGTATAGGGGGACTCCTAGGGTCTATGGGCAGTGGATACCTGACTAGAAAATATGGCAAGTATGTATATATAAAAACAAGTTGCTAATCAAAAGTCATGAAACAATTAATGAGTGGTTGAGTCCTTGAGTGTGAAACATTCTTTTAGGTATTCTAGGACCAAACCATTTAGCACCTTGAAAGTAAGGATCAAGACCTTAAACCTGACATAGTATTCTGTAGAAAGCTAGAAGAGTGAGAAGACTACTGGAGTGATATATTGATTAGGTAGACTGCTGCATTCTACATTTGTTGCAATTTCCTCAGGGCTGAGACCTTCAACCCTGATAGGTTATATTGCTATGGCCTAGGTGGGAACTAACAAAGACATCTATTATTGAGGCCTGGTTACCATCAGCAAGGAGGGGATGCTGTTTCCTAGCAAGCTGAAATGACAGAATGGGTTTCTTGGAGGTGCAACTAAGAGTTTAGCATCACTGAGAAGCACAGAAGTCCTCCTAGGCTATGGTCTGACTTTCTGAGTTGTGGGTATGTCTTCAAGTGGAAGAGTTGTGTCTCTAAGATCTTCTAAGTGTTTTCCTCTGCCAACCAGCATAACATCTGTATTACTAGCCTTCAGCTTCAGCCAGCTCTTTTTCATCCATATTCTTATCTCATCCAGACTCTTAGATAGTTGGCTGACAACAGTATATTCCTAAATTGTGAAGGACAGGTAGAGTTGTATGCCATGTGCATATTGTTGACATTTGAGCCCATTAGGTCTCTGTTTTTCCTAGTGCCCCCATGTAAATATTTAATAAGGGCTTGTCTACACGTAAAATGCTGCATGAGCGCAGCTTCACCGCTGCAGCTCTTCAGTGAAGATGCTACCTACCCCCATGGGAGGCCTTCCCATTGGTGTAGGTTCTCCACCTCCCTAAGAGGCAGTAGCTAGGTCAATGGGAGAATTCTCCCATCAGCCTAGTGCTGTCTATACTGGGGGTTAGGTGGCTTTAACTGTGTCACTCAGGGGTATGGATTTTTCACACTCCTGCGCAATGGAGTTATACTGACCCAATTTCCTAGTGTAGACCAGGCCTAAGACTGGGGAGAGAAGTGTGCCCTGAGAGAGTCTGCAAGTGATGGGCACAGTGGTGTAGGTGGGATTTGCCTAGAGTTTTATGGAAGTTTCTTTTGCACTGTTACAGAAAGAAATGTCTAATGTGCAACAATCTGCTCATGCTATCAGCTGCATTTGTCATGGGCTTCAGTAAGACAGCCAAGTCCTTTGAAATGATTCTGATTGGACGCTTACTATGTGGCATCAGTGCAGGTGAGACTTCTCATATAAGTCAATTCTCTTTCCTATCCCACAATGCTTTGTCTCTCTTCAAATTAGGATTTCCCTTTACTTTGACAACAAAATGTCCAGATTCATCCTCAGTGGTGCAATGTCTCATTAGGTCATATGCACAGAAACAGCACACCTGCTACAACACTTATTCTTACACATATCAAAATGTTACCAATTCTGCTCACAAAAAACAAAGTTCTACTTTGAAAAAAAAATATCCCTAGAGCAGCCAGAGGAAAGTTTGGGCTTACTGTATAATGTATAATTTTCTTGATGGGAAAGAAATGAATAGATACATACTGTTCTCAGCCTACTTCAGTTACAATCTGTAGTTTCAGCAGAATATGGTTCTGATCAACGAAATTGGAGAACAAAACAGAGGACAGTTTAAATCTAATGTTCTCATAAAGCTCTCAAGAAACAACTCTATTCAGAGCTTCACCCATTTTATTTTCTCTCTGTGAAAATTCTCAGTACACTGTCTTTACCCCTCCCTCAACACATGAACTCCTTTGAGTTAGGAAAATGACCTGGGATAACCAATAAAAGTAAATCCTGGCACGTAGCCCAGGTGTCCATAAAAACTTCCCATGCTAATGCCATTATGTCTTCGATTTCTCACCTACACAAAAGGCTACCTATTTCACCTCTTTCTTTTGGAAAGGGATCTCTTATTTTGAAACAAGAACTTTTCTAAACTGATGTAAGACAATGTTGCATTGAATGGCAGCATTTTTTTTCTTTTTGGCCCATGCACTGGGATGCTCTGTAATTTCTTCTATGAGGGGCACCGCTCTCGCCCAGAGAGAATTTCATCTGATTCAACAGAGTTTCACATCTTTATCCCTTTTGCTACCATATGCTAACAGGAAGGACAATGTCAGAAACTTGTTTACTTTAATATCAAACAGAAGTATGCTGAGATCACAGTATTAAGGGAAAGCTGTTACTTATCTAAAAGATGTAATATTTATTTTTAAATGCCTTTGTTTTCAGATTAAATATTTCACTCATTAAAAGATACAAATAACACTTTTTGCCCCAAATCTGCAACATTAATAACAATGTGCAAAACAGATACACATGACAAAAGTATTCATGATTTGCTCTGGAATCCAGTATTGCTTGCTACAGAAATAGCCCATAAAGTACTAAAACCACAATTTTTTAAATTTACACTAATTTTATTTCCTATAATGGTTTTGTTTCATCTCCTAAATTCAAGGCTTAGGAATTCCTCTACATCCTCAGTATGCTGGAGAGGTTTCCCCCAAGAAGCTGCGTGGATTTGCAAATTCTACTATCCCTCTTTTTGGGGCACTGGGAAAAACCCTTGGGCAAATTATGGGACAAAGGTAGAATACACTTACTTCCCTACCTACCTTTATTTCTCTATATTCTTTATCTTTCTGTTCATAGTTTCCATTTGCCCACACATCTCTCCAAAAACAAAATCTGCTGAAGTTTTATTTTACAATATTTACATTTTTACACTCTCCAGGGAGTATTTAGGAACTGAGTCATTGTGGCCATTACTGATGGCCTCCTGTGGAATTGCAGCATTGGTCCAGCTGGTCACTCTGCCATTCTTTCCTGAGTCTCCACCCTACCTCCTGATGCATAAAGGAGATGAGGAAGGTTGCCTGAAAGGTAACAGAGAGTTCCCTGGTCCTCACTTTTATTTCTATTGGTTTTTTGGATTTGTGATGTTAATAGAACCTGTTAAGGGGATTTGTGATATTAGGTGGTACCAAGTTTCCCACTGCCCATTACTGATTCTGTGAATACAGATGAGCTACAGATTTTGATACATGTCTAAATTAGTAGACAAACTTTTCTTTGTAAAATTCTGTATTAGGGGAAGCTTTAGCTTTCTACCATTACCAGCTAACTTCATTATTGCATTGATCATTCTGATTGATTAATGAGACATGGCCTGTCAGTTCAATGGAATAATCAGTGCAGATACTGAACAATTCATGCATTATCTACTCAGTAAATTCAATAGTTAACTGAATAACAAAGAGTGGACTAACATGATGGATTTTGTCTTTCTCATGGACAGCCATGAAGCAGTTCTGGGGTGAAGGGACTCATCAAGCAGAGATTGATGACATGATGAAGGAGAAGGCTACAATGAAAAGCACCAAGATTCTCAGTGTCTTGGAGCTAATGAAAGAAGCATCCTTGCGTTGGCAGTTGTATACCATAATTATTATTATAGTTACCCTGCAGTTTTGTGGCATCAATACAGTTGAGTTCTTCCTCACTTTAAGTCTCAAAACTATTAGGCAGCCTTGAAAATGCTACAGACTCAGTATAATTGGCATTTGGTTAACATGGGAGTCCATAGCATTTCAGAATCTCACCACGCAATCTCAAATGTATATTTAAGAGAAAGAGTGATAGTTTTGAATACTGCAAGACTCCACACATCAGGGTTCTTGGGAGGGAAGAATGTGTTCTACCATGACATTATTGGATCTGTCCCTGCAGTGTCCATATATGTAGCTGTTTCTGATAGCTAGTGGAGATCAGCGGAGTGATAAGTAGTGGGACTACCTCCCGCCTATGTCAATATGTGCTGCAATTGTTCGCCATGGACGGCAGGCACCTAACTCTGAGCCAAGCTAACATGCACTCTGTCTAGGATGGGGAGTAATGAAAGCACACAAACTTAAGAATTGAATGTCAAAATTATTACATAGGACTCATTTGCAAATTCCCACTTTGATGTGGGACTACTGGATTGAGGAGTATAATTATAAGGAGGTATCTTGAGCAACTATAGTGCAGGTCTATTTATAATACAATATCATCTGACAAATACAGGTCCCTAGAGCAGCAGCAGCAACAGCAGAAAACTGATAAAACCTGGTCAGTGTCATATTCTGCTCCATCCTTGTGTTTAAGGATTGCATACACAAGCAGCACAGATTAAAAGGGCACAATTCTGTATTGCAACATTTCACCACCACATTACACTGCTGCACTGCATGGAGAAAGGTTCTTGACTCACCTTCAAGCGATCTAGTCAAACACTACTTCCCAAGTGAATAGTAGACATTCACTGGAGCAACTGCCATACTTACAAACAGGAGCAGAGCCCCACCATTATTTCAATACTGTAGAGATCATTCCTTCTTATGTATAGTGGCTGGTCTTCCCTGACAAACAGTGTGTGTGTGTGGGAATACCACTTGCCCTGTGAAATGGGTTCCACTTAAAAACACTGAGTTCCTAAGGAAGAAATACACCATTCTATTCCGACGACAAGTCTTTAAAAAGCACTTAATGATACACGTCTATAAAGAACTGATGAAACCTCAGCAATGATGGTCTCACCGTCACAGGGTTTAAGCTACTGTAATGTTTTATAATAAAATATTTTAATTTCATAACATTTTACAGTGTTTTCATCTTTCAGTAATACAAAGTCTCACACCTACCCAACTTTATGTAGAACTGCAACATTGCAACACTGAACAGTAGAGACAAATCACAGTTCTCACTGGAGAATAGCAATTATTTATCTGGTGCCAGGAACAGTGTCACACATACATATGTAAGAGGTAGTTTACTTTTCTTTGATTGCATTTTCTAGATCTATGTTTATGCTTTTGAAGTGCTCCACACGGCTGGGTTTGGTGAAGACATCATCCCCTACATGTCACTGAGTGTTGGTCTATGTGAACTCCTCTCTTCTATACTCTGCGTAAGTAAAATTACACTGGGAATTGGTCAGAATTTGCTCCATCTGCAATTACATCAATGTGATTTGTATCCCTCAGAGCATCATCATTGAGCAACTTGGCAGAAAGAGGCTGCTTTGCGGGGGCTATGGGATAATGGCTTTAATACTGGCTAGCCTCACAGTAACACTCGCCCTGCAGGTGAGGAAAATCTTTCCAATGAGTTCTTTTCCAATATCCACCCCATTTCTAACCCTTCCCATCAATAGTTCTACTGGCTATAGAAAAAGGCCAGTTGGCTCTAGAATCCCCAAAATAACTTTTGCTACCATGATGTCAGAGCTGGTAGTCGCTAAAGTTTGTCATGAGACTCCCCCAATCTTCCTCACACTCTGATGCAGGCAGGGCTGAACCTCAGGTAGATTCAATCTTGATTGGTTTCAGAGTAACAGCCGTGTTAGTCTGTATTCGCAAAAAGAAAAGGAGTACTTGTGGCACCTTAGAGACTAACCAATTTATTTGAGCATGAGCTTTCGTGAGCTACAGCTCACTTCATCGATAATGTCTTCTGCAGTTTCCACAGTATGCATCTGATGAAGTGAGCTGTAGCTCACGAAAGCTTATGCTCAAATAAATTGGTTAGTCTCTAAGGTGCCACAAGTACTCCTTTTCAATCTTGATTGTCCTCCTTCTTCTGTGGCCTGTGAATGTGGCGACTGTTAGCACAGTCTGCTGTATTCCTCCCTCCTTTACAGCTGGACCCAGCCAAAATGGTTAAAAGCTAAATGTGATCTCAACAATACTAGTATCATTGCTGTTGCTCCTTCAGAGACAGGGCTCTTGTGATACCAGCACTCCTGGAAGAGGAGCTGCTCCAAACTGCTTCCTTACCCTCAGTGCCTCCCACTCCTGTTTCATTTATGATGGATCAGTGTAGCTACAGAATCACTGGTCCAGGCTCCACCCTTCCTTGTGACCAACCCTCTGTGCACTATGGTGCAGAGACTCTTCTCTAAATGGAGATGTGATCCATGGAGTGCAAGAGGTATAGTGAACAAGTGCCCAAAAGCTCTTTCACCCCTGTACAGGAGGCAGGATCTGCTGCATCCAGGGACCTCCATATATGTTGAAGGGGCTACAGAGGCAAGACTTGCCCTTAAAAAGAGGTGACCTCAACAAAAATGGAATTTTGCCCTTTTTGTTTGTTTGTTTCTTTATAGTGTACAAAGAGGCCTTGAAGGTTCTCTTTTGTTT
Source organism: Caretta caretta (assembly GCF_965140235.1). NCBI lineage: Eukaryota > Metazoa > Chordata > Testudines > Cheloniidae > Caretta > Caretta caretta. The sequence continues at coordinate 13,684,817 of NC_134220.1, read as the reverse complement.
AAGGATTCTTCTGTACATTCAAAATTCAGGTGTTATACCCTGGATTTATAGACAACTGGACAACTTGGAGATCTACCACAAAGAATCTATTGAAGGACAACATGATTATGGGAAAGGGAAAGTGATTTTTAGTCACCCTGCTTAAAGCATTGTTTTTGTTCATACCCATTTAACAAACACCTGGGAGAAAAACCTTTCATTAAAGAATCAAGACCTTCACCCCTTCAACAAGGCATGAGAAAGAGATCTCATCTGGACTGTGAACTAACAAGTCCTTAACAAAATCAGGGAAGACACAATCTGGTATTCTTCATATTTCTAAAGTTAGGAAAAAGAAAAGCAAGCAGAATTTGGGAGGCAGGGAGAGAAGGGGTAGTCAGAAAATGAGGCCAGGGTGGAAACGAGGAACTATTTGTCACTAGCTGAACAGACATCACTAAGCTTTGTTTTCCTCTCTAGGACTGGTTCTTCTGGATGCCATACTGCAGCCTCTGTCTTATTTTGTTGTATGTGATCTTCTTTGGCATTGGGCCAGGTGAGTAGTTAGTTCAACAGAGAGGGAGAGAGACAGGAACCAGGCCACGTGAGTACAACAACATAGTAAGGAGATAGGGAAAACAAATAGCATATACCATTTAGGTATATGTGGAGTAACCGCAGAATCCAGAATGCTAATATGCACAAGGATAGGGAAAGAAGAGAACTAGACCACATGAATACATCTTCTTAGAGGAAGGAGAGAGGAGAGAGTGCATTAACGTGAGAGTAGAACCTGAGTGAAGGAAATTATTGACCTTACGTTATTGATTATATGACCTCAGAGGCTCAGGAAATACTTTTCTCCATCAAAAAGTCTTTCCCCCGCTCCCCAAAATATGTCATCTATGGCACTGATTCTGTAGCAGCATATGGCCTCCCAGTGGTTCTCAAACTGGGGGTTGGGACCCCAAAGTGGGTCATGACCCCATTTTAATGGGGTCGCCAGGGCAGGCATTAGTCTTGCTGGGGCCTAGGACTGAAGCCCAAGCCCCGAAGCCCAAGCCCCACCACCTGGGGCTGAAGCCAAAGCCTGAGGACTTCAGCCTTGGGCAACGGGGCTCAGGTTATAAGCCCCCTGCCCAGGGCTGAAGCCCTTTGGTTTGACACCCCACCCCACCCCCCATCGGGGCAGAGGGGCTTGGACAGGCTCAGGCTTTAGTCCCCCCTCCTGGGATCATATAGTAATTTTTGTTGTCAGAAGGGGGTCACTGTGCAATGAAGTTTGAGAACCCCCATATTGGCAACACGAACTCAATAAATAAAACAGGAGAGCAGGCAATTGTGGTTGACCTAAGGCGCTCTTTGATCAAGTATTAGCCCAAAATATGATTTAACATTAGGCACAGGCAGACTAATTTTGCTTAATTTTGAACACTCTTGAACATCATAGGTTCAGTAGCAAGACAGACTTGAAAAGTTATTTGGCTTGTGTTTTGCTAAGCAGAGAACAAAGAAGGTGCACAGAATAAAAATATTCATGGAAAAAAACAGGGTGATAAAACAAAGCAGAGAGCAGGCAGAGTGAAAAACAGAGAGAGAGTCTGAAAAAAAGAAAGAGGAAAAGTTTAAAAATACATCATTATACACACGTACGCAGAGTGGATAATTAATTTGTGCCAGAGCAGAGATACTCAGACCTCAGCGGTTCAGGAGCCAAATTAGTGATCAACATTACCCAAAAGAGCCACAGTCATGTGAATTCACTATATATAATTTTCACAGCAAAATGACTGACCAGGTGTTCTACAATTGGTTAATAACATAGTATAAGCATCCTGATTGGTTAATAATTAAATCACTCAATGGTTTAATATCATGTGCTGCAAACAGCCACAGGAAACACATTAAAGAGCCATTTGTGGCTCCCGACCTTCAGTCTGAGTATCACTGTGCTACAGCTAGCTTTTGGGGTGACTCTTCTTTCATGCATAGTACAGGCTTCCTTTTACCTAGAAAAGCCTATTCGGTTTCAGCTGCCTTCCCTTCCCTTGGGGGGAGCATGGTTTGCTAACTCACAGTTGTTTAGTTAGTCCTGGGACCTCAAAACATAATCTGAAGCATTGGTAAAAACCAAACTCTATGAGGTTCATCCATGCCTATCAATATCATCTAGTACATTGGGACATTAAAAAGGGAGAGTTCCATAGTCCTATAATAACAACAAAATAATGATGATAATAATAAGCACTTGTACAGCATCTTTCATGCCAGACTTTCAGACTGTTACAAATATTCTCACATCTTCCCAGCGAGTTAATTACCATTTAAAAACTCAAACATTTGCTACATATATTTCTTGATACATAGACTAGAAACTTACACAGTGGCATCTGAGTTACTACTGTAACTGTGGGTATTTTCTGTCTTCGTAATGGCAACACATCCTGGAATCATCATCACCAATAATTTACATGTAGGGAAACTGAGGCAGGGAGATTAAGGCATATATTCAATAATGTACTTAAGGATGTGCCAATGAGTTGACTCAATTATTTAAATGAGATTACTCCTATACTTCCCAAATTGGGGTCTAGATGGCTTGCCCATGGGCACATAATGAGTCTGTGGAGAAAAATAAATCAGAACTCACAAGATCCTTGCTTTCAGCTCTATATTCAGTGTGCATCCCATACAGCCTCTTACCTTGGCCATTACATTAGCATGATAGTTTTGTTATCTATTTTCACCAACAACTTTTAATGAAAGTTTTTTTCACTGGAGGGAGAGAGGAAAGAAAGAAGGTGAAGGGAAACAGAGTAGCTAAGAAAACAACACAGCAATTATTACTTGTTCATGTTTCATCTTCCTTTCAGCTGGTGCCACAATATCCATTAGGGTTGAAATCTTTGATCAGTCATCCAGACCATCTGCCTTTGTGATTGGTGGGGCGCTCAACTGGGTTGGAATCTTTGTGATTTGGATGATTTTCCCATTCATTGTGGTAAGTGATTCTAACTGGATCATTTCCCAACTGCTTCTAATTTAAACCACCTTGAGAGGGTTGCAGGAAAATGGAGATGAATAAAGAGCAGTAAATCACAATGCTGGGTCAGTTTGGAATCTTTTGGCTCCTGTTCTGTGGAGACCACTTACGTAACATAGGTGGTGCATTTCATTTTTAGACTGAACTGATCTCAAACTCAAACATGTAAAGAATGACTTCTCCTTTATTTAAACATTATCTGACTTCAAAGATATAAAGTCACATTCAAGAATCTGAAAGTCAGAAGATTTGTTCATATTTCTCTCAATTTTTTTCCCCAGGAGAGCCTTGGTCAGTTCTTCTTCCTCATCTTTATGGGGATTCTTGTCACTTCTGGGATCTTTATCTACCGGTTCCTTCCAGAGACAAAGGGAATGTCTATCACTGAAATCCAAGAGGAATTCAATAAGTTAAATTTTATGAAGAAATATGTCCCAGCTATGGAGAAGAATGTCAGTGAAGATTATACTTTCTGCACTCAGCTCTGATTTACCATCAAAGGGAGTCAGGAAAAGGAAGAAAGAAGAGACATTAGTGACTTTCAGACTGGAAAATAAAGCCACACTGGACTGTCAGCTTTAATATCTTTTATTGGACCAACTTTTGTTGGTGAAAGGGATACGCTTTCAAGCCACACAGAGCCTGAGGAAGAGTCTCTCTCACCAACAGAAGTTGGTCCAATAAAAGATATTCCCTCACCCATCTTCTCTCTCTAATGTCCTGGGACCAAGTGCTGCTCTCCAGTGAACTCAGAAACAGGATGATGTCTGTTAGTAACAGATCCAGTGCTCAAGACTGGAATGACTGAGAACTCTGGCTTAACTTGGTGAACTGTAAATATTCTTTTATACTATCCGTCAATGAATCAAAGGTTGGCGTTATGTTTAAAACTTTTAAACAACTCTCAGCTGAACCATGAGTAAAGAGAGGAAATAGAAACCCACCTCTTCCAAAGTGACTTCCAATTGTCATTTTACAATACAAAACTGGGAATAGTGAAGTTATTCGGTTGCTCTCCAGGGCTTAGGTTTAGACAGTGATAGATCCAAGAAAAAGTTAAAAAGAAAGAGGAGGGAAAATCCAATGTTCTTTTTGACCCAACATCATTGAATGGGAAAAATTTTGATTCACATCACAAAGGGATAAGAGCTCAGATAACTCTCCATAAAAGATGGTGTCATAGGCAGAACTAAGGTTGCTCAACACTTTCCACTCTAAGATTCTGCTTTCAGTTGCTCATAACTTTGCCAAATTTAAACTGTTCTGGCTGAAATTTTCCATGCTGGAAGTCTGACTCAGGCTGATTTCCCCCAACCTCTCGCATTCCCTGCTTTTTTCTCCTTTAAATTTCAGTTAAACAGTTCAGATGTGTGCAAAAATGAGATTAGATAAAAACACATTGTTTTCCCCATGTTAAAAAAAATTCTTACAGCAGTTTTGTTGAGAAGTTCTACCAACTCCATCCTTTGGAGAAAGGACTTAACATTTGGCAGGATGGCCATTCGAGTACCAGGAATGTGCCTTTTGCTGTCCCCATGTGCCTGTGTAGGACAGGTTTGGCACCCCTGTCATGAGGTACTCCTGTGTGCCAAAAATGCTAACAAGGGGTATGAAGCAGAAGAAAAAGCCTTGTGTAAGAGTCTTATCTGTTTTCACAACTGATTCCACCTTATCATCTGCGGGTATGCTGGGGAGGTGGTGCGGTGGTCAAACTCCCATTTATATACAAATTCCTGGAATTTTTCTAAGGCAAAAAGAAAAGGAGTACTTGTGGCACCTTAGAGATGAACAAATTTGAGCATAAGCTTTCGTGAGCTACAGCTCACTTCATCGGAAGCTCACGAAAGCTTATGCTCAAATAAATTTGTTAGTCTCTAAAGGTGCCACAAGTACTCCTTTTCTTTTTGCGAATACAGACTAACACGGCTGCCATTCTAAGGCAAAGAGGAGTCCGTTGTCATTGAGTACAGAATCTAGAATGTCATATCTCACAGAGTGGGTCTTCAGTTTGCCAAGCATTGATTTACTTTTTGTATCAGGTAGGGCATCAACCTCCAAAAACTGGACTAGTAGTCCACAGTAGCCAAGTATTGGTTTTCCTTGAAGGTAAGCAAGTCCTCTCCCACCTTTTCCCAGGGTTGAGTGAGCAGTTCATATAGGAACAGAGTCTTTCTGTTGACGGGTATCACTCAACCAGCCATGTTCACACCCTTCTAAGGAGTTCAGTTATGTATTCATTCCTGGCCAGTGAACACTCTCAAGTCCATCTAAGACAACTGTCAATGCCACGGTGTAAGGCATTTTTTTTTGCATGATATCCTTGCATAATGAGGCAGGGACAACAGCTTTGTCCTCAAAATATGATTCCATCCTACACACTCAGCTCATTTTTAATTTGAAAATGCAGTTCTGCTCCTATCAGCACTTGGCTTGTGTCTTCTGGCCACCCTGCTAGTATCTCTAGACTGCCTGTAGTTGGATGTCCTTTTCTGTAACCTCTTTGATTTCCATCAGCTTTGCTCTTGAAACTGGGAGATGATGCAGCATGTTAATGGATACAATGTTCTGACCCCCTTCCCCAGCTCAGGGATGGTGGGTAAATGCCCTGCTCAGGTGTCAGCTAACACCAGAAATCTGCCTGGACATTCTCTCTACCTGGTGGACTGGAGGCACATCCACATGCACTGCAATCTATTTGGAGCATTAAGAAGGGGCCTTGCCATAATTACACTATTACTGGGTAGCCAAAGGTGTACTGATGGAATCACTCCAGTCGAAATATTACAGCCAGAAGCTCTTTTGGGGGATATATGAAGATTCTGGCCTTGAAGAGTTCTGGCAAGATGTGATCAGTTGTGGATAGTGGCATTTTTTCCCCAATGTCCAGGTCAGTGGCTTTGAATCTATGCAGACGTGTGATTTGCCTGATGGCTTTTTTACTACCACCATGTTGCTTACCCAGGCTGTATTGGCCTCTACAGGTACTAGGATACTCCTGCTCTGCAGACTTTCAAGCTCCTTGCACAGTAGATTATGTAGTGCCACCAGAATTTTCCTTTGTGGTAAGCACACAAGTTCCACTGTGGGGTCTACATTCAGTCTTAGCTTTCCTTTGAGGCACCCTTCGCTGTTGAAAACATCCATATGCTTTTAAAGTTGTCTCCATTGTCTATGAGACTCCCCATTTTGCTTCTTGCACTGCACTTATAAAATTCTGAAGCTGCATCCAGATCAGATCCATGGTTTGTATGGCTGTATTTCCTAAGAGGGGTCTGTAATGCTTGCCATCCACCACCACAAACTTTGATTGGTACCATTTCTTATTTTTCAGGCTAGTTATTACCAAGTCACATTTTCTTACGGGCTACGTTATGTTCTCATTGTACATTGTTAGACTGTTCCTGTTTGCAATGGGTATGTTCAAGTGCAATTCACCCGGAGCAATTTCATTGAAGGGGGCCCTGCCATCCAGCTGAAATAGCACAGGGCATTTCTCTATTAACATTGTTGCATGCACAGAGGTTGATATTGTCCCTTGTTGCTTTCCTGTCTTGACAGCCTGAACCTGGTTCATTCTCAAACTCAAGGAGAGAGTCATGATATCCTCTCTGCTGTCTGATGTGCCATCCCTCTCTTGTACAAGTCTGACTAATCTTTCAGATCTTGCTCTGCTCTTGCATGTGCTGCTAAAATGGTCCAACTTGACAACACAGTGCTGTCCTAGTGCAGGGCACTTCGTCTCCTTTACCTGCTCATGCTGTCTTCCACAGTAAATGCATCACACAGTGGGAATGGAACACTGGCCACCTGGTTGCCTTTGCTGTTGTCTCACTGCATGTACTTCTGGGGGTTTTGTGCCTCCTAGGCTTTCATCCTTGCTCTTGAGGCTACTGCTGCATGCCCATGTCTAAGCATGTGTTTGATAGGAGATTGCCTTCCTGACATGGGCGGGTGGATACAAGAGGCTTGGGGAGGCTAAGCCAAGCCTCCCCAAAAGGGGCAAGAAATGTCAGATGCGGATGCCAGCCTACCACCTTTGGAGCGCTGCTGTCGGAATCTCCCAAGAAGTGGGGAGACCACTGGTGCCCACACCATGGCCCCACCCCTGCTCTGCCCCAAGGCCCTGTCCCTGCTCAGCCTCTTCCTCTGTGGCCCCGCCCTCGCTGCTCCTCTTTTCCCAGAGACCCCACCTTTACTCTACCTCTTTCCTTGAGGGCCCCCCCCCCCCCCCCAGCAGCCCATCACTCGCTGCTCTCTGCCCCCTCTCTCCAAGTTGCTTGCCCTTAAGGCAGGAAGGAGCGAGTGGTGGGGGACCAGGCGGAGGGGGTGAAGAGGAACGCGGCGGGTAGGGGAAGAGGCACAGCGGGGGCAGGAAGAGGCAGGGTGGGGGCAGGGCCTTGGGGCGCAGTAGGGGTGGAGCATGGGCAGGGCCTTGGGTGGAGCAGAGGCTGTTCCCCCGTCTGGGCACCGATGGTCCCTCCCCCTTCTAGGGAGCTTCTGTGCCTCATGCCTAGCCTTCCCAAACACAAAATTTGTGTGTCACCTATACTTCCTGGTGCAGCTACTCCCACAGATGGTGTTCCCAAGTGCTTCAGACTATCCTGTCCCAAATCAGGGAGTCTGTCAAGTCCCCAAATGTGTATGTAGCAGCCTGTGTATTTAAGGCTGCAACGTAGGGGTCTATCGCTCCCTTTGGACTGGTTTGTACTGAGAAAATTGGGTCACTCCACACATTTGTTCTGCTTTGGGGAACAATAGTTTCCCAGGGCTCCTAGGCCTGCTGTGAGGTTTGAAGAAGTGGTGAAGATCTCTCTGCCTTGCTCCCCAATATGATAAAATCGTTTTAGTTTTCCGTCGCAGTCTCCCTGCCTGACTAGGTCTGTGTACAGGTCAAACTCCTCCTTCCACCAGGTCCATAGTCTCACAAGTTCTATGCCTTCAGAATCCAGGGCTTCAAACCAAACTCCATGGCTCACACTCCTAGCTGTTGCACTTCAGAGAACTCACAGCTCTGACATTGCCACAATGTTTTATTTGAAAAGAATGAAGCTGAATCCAAGTTAAGTTCAACAAATGGAACTTTACTAAACCCTCTGGAATGCTCTAGCCATGTGGCTTCCAGTGGCTTCCAGCCTAACTTCCTGCATTTCCTGTTCCACTGGTGTCCTGTCAATAAGTCTCCCTAGGGAACAAGGGCCTTCTAACTCCAGTTCCAGTGTTCATAATACAGAGGAAGACGCTGTCTGACGGGAATGCAGAGGAATTAGGTGGATTTGCAGGAGCCAGAGGGTGGGAAAGAGCAGAGGGAGAGACGGGCAGGAGCTGGAGAGGAAGGAGCCAGCGGGTGAGGGCCAGCAGCAGATGGGGACGGGGCCAGAAGCCATGAGGGACTGTGAACATTTTATTTAAGGACATGCCCAGCATCATATAGGAACTCTATGACAGGGATAGAATACAGTTCTCCATGATGGCATTAAACTTGTTGAACAATGAGATCATCCTTTCTTTTTCTGCAATTCCCTGGCTTATTCACTGTACACCTTCCAAAATTTACAAATAATGAGGCAAGGTTCCTACAGACAACAGCCTCATTCACTACACAACCCTGATTTATTCTCAGGAGCACCATCCATCCTGCATTCTCGGTGAGGCTGGGGTCCAGTGAAATAGATAAAATTTTGTAATTAGAGACCATACATATACATAATGCACACACACAAAGGGGCCAAATTAAGGTTGCAAATTTATTTGGCATTTTACAAATTTTTATTGTTTGACTTTGCAATCATACCTTTCCTTTAATGTAGTTTTTTGGATGTAATAAAGAAGTAGTACACATCAGTACAGCTAAATATACCTGCAATAAGTCAGTCAACAAGATATAATCTAACTGCCTACTAATTAGGCACTTATCCCATGTTCATCACTATGGCATACGAATGAGGCAATCTACATAACACTCCAAGATCCTGAGAACATAAAAAGTAAAAGTAAACCAAGGAGGCAAGATGTATCTGTAGCCATGTTAGAAGAGGACGCAGGGACTGTCCTAGGGCGACACTGGCCCTTTAAGAAGGAAGATGTCAGGGCACCTGTGACTCATCAGCTGGTTCCCAAGTGGGTTTTCAGAGAGGGCACCTGGGCCATATAAATGGGAGACAGAGGGAGACATTGCTACAGGATTAGAGCAGTACGTTCACAGCCTCGTCTCCCCACAGGCCCAGGAGGTTCACCACCTCCTTTATACTCCAGGCAGGAGCGTCTGCAGCGTGGAGCCAGAATGGTCAGCGCTCCACACTGAGCGAAGGGGAAACGGAATTTCAAAAGCGTGCAGGGCTTTAGAGGGGAGGTGCACATACCTGTATACCTGGCTGCTGGGCAGCAGAGTTCAAAACAGTGACCAGAGCAGTCATAGTGGGGCATTGTGGGATGCCTCCTGGGGCCACTGAAGTGGACGTAAGTAACAGCGTCTACACTGACACTACGTCGACCTAAGTGCTACGCCTCTCTTGGAGGTGGAGTTATTAAGTCGGCATAGCGGGCAAATTACATTAGTCGGAGCAACATTTTAGTTTAGACACTTACAGAGTTAGGTCGATGTAAGCTGCCTTGCATCAACCTCTTTGTAGTGTAGACCAGGCCCTAGCTATTGCATCTCAGGGAGGCAGAGTAGCTGCTGTTTTAAGTGTAGAAAAGCCCTGAGTATATTTGCCAGACCTGAGGAAGAACTCTATGTAAGCTCAAAAACTTGTCTCTCTCACCAACAGAAGCTGGTCCAATAAAAGATATTACCTCACCCACCTTGTCTCTTTCCAGGATTAATCATTTCCTAAATCCTTGAGTTTTAACAAACAAAGCCAGATGTCTCTTATGTCATCAAATATTAACAGCTACCACTTACTAGGCATACAATTAATTTTGTAGTTTCTAGTCTATGAACAAAGGGCAACACACTTTCATAGTTGGAGAGAAATATCTCCCTACAAGAGGATACAGAATGAACACAGACACATTTAAAATGTTCTGAACCTTATGCAATGGGCATGAAAGAAAATAATGCAAAGCAAACAATACAAAGTCAAATTTAACTTTGACTGGTCCAAATGGACAAGCTTCTTTTAGTGCCTGGATTATACAATTTTAGTGAGGAACAACTGCAACCAGACTGCTAATTCAAGAGACCTGCCACAAAACAAAGAGCTAAGAAAACTCTTACCCTGAAGATGGGCAGCTTTCTCTCAGACTTGGTGAGTTCTCTGTCATTTATCTATGTACCAAGTACTTCTCATTTATATCTAAAAATCCAGCAGGGGGGCAGCGAAAAGGGAGAACATTGGAAGGGATCTGTTCATTTTCATGCTCCCTGTACTTCTAGAGCGACAATCAAACTAAAGGAGTACTTGTGGCACCTTAGAGACTAACCAATTTATTTGAGCATGAGCTTTCGTGAGCTTTCGAAAGCTCATGCTCAAATAAATTGGTTAGTCTCTAAGGTGCCACAAGTACTCCTTTTCTTTTTGCGAATACAGACTAACACGGCTGTTCCTCTGAAACCAATCAAACTAAATAATTTAGTCATTTTAACACTTTTTTCCCAAAATCAGAAAAGGAAATATGGTACTTGACACTGTTTGTTCCCAAAATTTTATTGTTCTAAATTTATATTATTCTATTTTCAGAGATATGCAATCAGTGAAGAATGTTCAGTTATTCATTTCAATGTAGTTAGTGACCCAAAGTTAGAAAACAAAATAAATATTTTCAAACCCTGAATACCTATATTTGACAGTCACATGCAGCTGAAGAACACTTACACTGAGAAATATCCCTCTAACTTAAAGAGCTTTTTAAGGTATATATTTTAGCATTTCAAAGAATGATTTGTTGTTCAAATCCCCTGTTAATACAATATTTCTAAGAGTTTTGTATGTGCAAGGATGAGGCAGCAAGGCCAAGAACACCCTGAACATACCAAAAACTTGTCTTCTATCTTCCAGGTTCAGTATCGGAAACTATTTCCAATGATTTTTGTATTGGGAATTGGTGGAACCTTCTCATATGGCTTCCAAGTTTCCATGATCAGCTATCCTTCCATGGTAAGCATAGCATCCTCTACAGCTAAATTCATAGTGTCAGGTTTTGGCCTGGGGATGTTCTTCAAGACACCTTGAAATTCTTTCCTCAACTCCTTCTGTTCTCATTCTGTCCATGAAAAACAGTAAGAATAGTTTGTAAAACCCCAAAGGACAATTTAGCAGAATTTATTCAGGATCATGGACATTTCTAAAAGAACAGAAGACTAACCACACCAGAGACTTTTACTAGAAGGTGAAGGCTCATGTGAGTTGCTACTCTTTAAAAAGCGTCTATTTCATTGCATGTATCCCTACTAATGGGAGTCTCATATGGGTCTTGATGGCGTAAGTGTCTCTTATAGTGACTAGAACATGAAAGAAGAAAAGATACAGAATGAAACTCAATGTACAAATTAAAGTCTAAGCACTGAACTATTATAGCTAAGTAAGTGCCTTCATCTCCCATACCAACTTCATTATAATACTTCAGCTGAAAGAAGATAATTCAGAATATGGAAAGAATTGGTTCAATGTACAATATAATTTTTTTTCTAAATTAGAATTTTTAGACCTAAAATTTTTAGATAGAATAAAAGACCTTATTGTCACAGTTCAGGGCACCTGTATCTGTAATCCCCCTCCATGGTCCAGCAAGAGCACCCAGTGTAGGGTCCCAGCTCCTCAGGCATCAGCTTTCTTAGGCAGAGATGTGTCTCTCCCCCACTTGACCAAAATATCTCCAGGCTGCACAGCCCACTGCTTACACCAGGATATCCCCCCAGCAAGGCAGACTGCCTACATGACCAGCATCGGCACTTCTGCTTTGTCTTCAGAGACAAACAACACTATAAATCGCCAACAGTCACAGGTTACCACACAGCTCTTTATAAGCAAGCACGCTTATTCTTAAGGTAAAAGCATTACAGAGAATACATTAAAACAATAAAAGCACCTACATGCATATTAATAAGCTTACCAGAGATCACCCCAACTCCAACAAGGGCCCTCGCAAGTGAACAGTTCTTCAAACCTCACACAGGGGTTTTCCCTGTAGTCACCCATTCATCACTAAAATGCAAATGTTTTTGCTCAGAACAAGAATTTTCAGTTTTATGGGACCACAGTAGCCCAAAGACCTCCCACCCCTCCATAAAGATTGGGGCTCCCCATGGGCTGGAGGTCCAGTCTATTTGCTGGATTAGAAAGAAGACCATGAGACAGTTTTAGCTCAGGCTATTTAACCAAAAATCTTTTGTCTGTTGGTCCCTGGAGAATCCAGTTTGAACCAGTATATGCAAGCCTTTCTCGACGTGATGGTAGCTCATTGGAGGTGTTACAACCTGAGTGAATGTGTCTAACTACACCTCACTATTCTTAGTTCCTGGGCTTAGTTCCCAGGGCTTAATTCCTGGGCTGTCGTGCCCCAACCCCATAGAAATACATATAATCCCTCAACAGTACATAAACATTTGCATTAATACACTGATCTCCTAAAATACTTCAGCTTAATTCAATGAAGTTTTATTTAATTCAGTAAGGTTTGTACTGGATATTATCATATTTGTCACACTTATGATCAGTATAATTGGTAATGAAACTCCTTCTTCCCCCCCAATTTTTCTTTCTAGTACATCAAGAACTTCATCAATGACACTTGGCAAGAGCGATACCATTCTGTCATCGATGAGCAGACCCTCACATTACTGTGGTCTTTCATTGTCTCTACCTTTAGCATTGCGGGATTCTTGGGAACCATCAGCTCAAGATACCTGTCTGCAAAATATGGAAAGTCTGTATCAAGTAAAAAGCACTTTTAAAAACTGTCCCCTATAACAAAGTAGAAAAATTATGTTTGGCTTTGAGACAACTGTCCCTATAGAAAGGAAGAATAGTCTATATTTTTCTAGCCAAAGTGTTGCATTATTTCACACCATCCCTCCAATTAATGAATATATTTCAGTGACTGTTCCCTATTTCCCTTTTATCCAAGTGTTCAGTCCACAATACTGATTAATACCTTTGCAAAAAAAGTAGATTAAAATTGACTGTAAAATTGGTCTGTTAGCTAGTGCTCTGCCATCCCATGCAGGAAACAAGATTTTGATTGCTGTCAATGCTGCAATAGTAAGTGAATCAGCTTCTGGAAAGGAATACTTCATGTTACTCAACTTTCATCCTGCCAGTGAATTAACAAAGGGCACTGACCTTCTCCAAAGGGAGGTCTGACTAATCCTGCCTGATCAAAAGGATACAAGAACAAATGTACTACATACATTGACAGGGAAATTACTGTCCATTACTTTTAAATTCAAAACAAATACGTTAGGTTCCTTAGCTCCTGTAAATCAGCATAGTTTAACTGACTTTATTATACTTACCTTTATTTGATAATCTTAACTGGCACAAATTAGCACCTTTCTTGGAAGTCTCAGTAGAAACTAAGAAATGAATTAAAATGGAGATACAGCTTCTCTTTTCACCCTGAGAAGTGGTCCCTCCAAAACATGGTGAAGGTACGTTAGTGGAATAGGGCAGAGAAACTTCCACTGCCTGATGTATCTGTTCAGTAGATAAACAGGATATTCCATATTTCACTGCCATCAAATATAATCTCTTTCATGAGCACTATACTCGCATGACCAGAAAACATAATATCCAGTAATGGGTTTGGCTCAGGAGGAGCTGTTATGTTTCTATGGGGAAAAGCCCTAAACTAAGAAGGATTTAGAAAATAAAATACATATTTATGAAATGTCCAAGGGAAAATTACTTACCTCCAGTTACAGAGACAAGGTGGGTGAGGTAATATCTTTTATTGGACCAACTTCAGCTGGTGAGAGAGACAAGCTTTTGAACTGTTGTTGGCAATCACCCATTCTTGGGCCTGTGGCCCTGCATAAAGCCAGGATGGGAACAATCCAGTCTCAAAGCTGTAGAGAGCCAGCCCTGCAATGAAACATAGGTATCAGGCACTACTCCATTTTTCATCCTTTTCACACAGTGGAAAAAGAACAACTACGAAAGGTAGCTTGAAATTTATTCAAGGTGTAAATTACTTTAGAAAGGAAAACATTTATAAAAGGATAAAATGCCTTTGAGTTTTCTAGGGTTTTTTAAGTATATACACAGGGTTAACATATGGGGACTCAGAAATATATATAAAAACTAAAGCAGTAAAAGGAAAAATAGAGACATCCTGAAAAATTAAAATTCCTAGAAGGCAAGAGAATTTGGAGGCCCCAAGCTTATTCATAAAGAGGTTGTATAACACCAATAGACCTAATCGTCACCCTTGTCTAGAGGTGGAATCTAAGCAGTTCTGCTTAATGAAACACACACACACACACACAGCTCTGAATATCTCCTGGATGGAACTGACTGCAGGCTTGCTATCACAGCAAGTTTCACATCAAATCAGCCTCAATATGACCTTGAGATGAAGCTTGGTCAGATTATAGCAACAAGAGACTCAGCCACAATCATGCACACATGGTCTCTTAGAAAGAGTACAGCCATGGATGACTAAGGCGGAACTTCAGCAGTGTCTTTGGAAGTAATATAGAATATTACCATGACATTTTAAAAGAAAGAAAAACTGAGCTCTCAAATTCAGAATGACTAGGTTGAATGAGTGTCAGGGAGTATCTAGTATAAAAATCTCTCTTTTCGTCCAGCAGTATAGACCACATGCCTTTTTTCCCTGGGAGATGGATTTTCTGATGTATGTCCTCATTATACTGTTCAATTTTAGTGCATCCTTGAGGGGGGTAGTCAATTGTACAGAATTTCTAGGGGTGAAAGTAATATTAAACTCTTACTGGTATGAGGGCCGGGCCTCCCCCAGCCAGCCCATCCACGCTGCCTGGCCTGTGCCGCCCGGGGCTCCGGCCGCTGCAACAGTAGCGGCAGCCGGGAGCCCCGGGCCCTTTTAAATCGCCAGCCCTGGGGCAGCTGCCCCTTTTCCCCCTGTCAGCAGCCCTGCAGCAGCGCTTTAATGTCGGCTGCGTATGGGCCAGTACCTGCTTCTTACCGGTACACCATACTGGCCCGTACGGCCTACTTTCACCCCTGAGAATTTCTATCAATCAGATGTTATAGTCCCTATTGGATAATACTGAAGACTCAGACGCCCAAGGCAACCAGGTGTAAATCATCCCAAGCCTTCTTCCTGTAAAAGCTGGCTAAATGTGCATGTCCTTGGGGAATGAGATATGACCGCATTAAGAATGCTTCCTGAAGTTGCTGGGATTCTTCTCCCCTTAGCAGGCATAAGAGGAAGGGTGGAGGAGGGAGGCACAAAAGAGTGAAAAGGCTAAAGAAAAGAATGGGTCAAAGTTCACGGATACAGCATAGCTGCTAGCATCAACGACGATCATCAATCAGCACAGATAGCACCAATAAAAATGAAGATTAAACAAAAAATTTTGGGGGGTGTGTGGAGATCACGGGTGTTGCCAGGATTGTTGGCGACCTAATCCAGGTAGGAGTAAGTGCCTCAATATTTTTTCTTTTTAAATAAAGGAGGTTGACATTCAAACACGGGTAAAGGATATAGACACTTTAACTGTACTGGATGTGTCCTTCACAAACTGTGTTCAGAAAGGAACCGTTTAGGAGAGCACTGTGGGGTTCCTCTGCAGGGATAGTGCCAGATACCCTTTGAGAAACCAAAATCTCAGAACTTTGAACTTAAAGAATTCCCAGCAAATGGCACAGATCCATGAGTGGGAGATCTGCTGGGATGGGTATCTTTGAAGAAATAATATTTCAAAATTTTCATTACAGTCTCTGCTTTACCTGACTGAAGTGTTCCCATATATGGTGGAATAGTCTACTTTACGCTTAGATTACCCAAAGGTTCTCAAACTGGTGGTTGGGACCTCTCAGGGGGTCATGAGGTTATTATGGGGCGGGGGTCGCGAGCAGTCAGCCTCCACCCCAAGCCCTGCTCTGCCTCCAGCATTTATAATGGCGTTAAATATATAAACAATGTTTTTAACTTATAAGGGGGTCGCACTCAGGGGCTTGCTATGTGAAAGAGGTCACCAGTACAAAAGTTTGAGAATCACTGGATTACACCAATTTCGGTATCAATTTAAGTAATGGCTCAACAGCCCGGCATAAGCAACTGCTAGGTCCCACTTGCAAATTCTTGATTCAATGATAAAGTCACCACTATCTGTGTATTCAGAGGATAAAAAGAGGCTATTTGGGGAAAGCAAGAGAGAGATGGTGTTGCCAGTTTTATGAAAGTCTCTTATGTGCTGTTCCAGAAAGAAATGTCTAATGTTCAATAACCTGCTTCTGATAGCAGCTGCATTTTCCTGGGGCTTCAGTAAGATTGCAAAGTCCTTTGAGATGATTTTGATTGGACGTTTCCTTTGTGGTTTTAATTCAGGTAGGTTGTGTTTGATTTCTACTTGTATAATAATCAGTTGGGATCCCCCTGCAAGGCTGTAAGCCAGAGGCAGGATCAGTATTCCTAAGTGTCAAAATGAAAGGGGTCAATAAATTGTTATAGGGAAGAAAAGAGATGATAACCCAAAGGATATCGGATAAAGGGGTTAAGAGAAAGAAATAAGAGAATGCATTTGATTGCTTGAGACTATTTTCCACATAATAATATTCCAGGCTAAGGGAAAACACGTTGGAAGAGTGAACTTTAAAAAAATGGGTAATAAAGCTGACAGCAGAAATATTGCAGGCTTGCAAATAATAAAATAATAAATAAATAAAATGTTCACTTCGTACTGCTAGTATCCTGCCCAGACTGAAACTGTTTGCCTCTTATATCTTTTATCCCTAGGTATGGTTATCAAAATTACATCTCAGTCTGACTACACAAAATATAGGAACAACTTCAGTTAGATTTCTTATTTTTTTAAGGAGTAAACGAGAATTCATCCTCTTTTTTATTTTAAAAAGAGTTTTGATCTTTCTTAATTTCCACTCAAACAGAAGAATCCTCCATTTAACATTAGTTTGTGGTATGGAGCACAGAACTGATCCTACTTCCATCGAAGTTAATGGCAAAACCCACTAATTTCAGTGGGACTTCAGTTACATTTTCCTTCTTTTAAACAAACTTGTCCTTCCTCTTTTCCCCTATTCAAGGTGTGGGTTGCAGTTTACATGGCCAGTATGTGGCAGAAATTTCCCCTAAGAAGCTGCGTGGATTTACAAGTGTCACTGTCTTGTTTTTTGCGAACATGGGGAAATGCTTAGGGCAAATTGCAGGACTAAGGTAAAACAAACATATTTATCTTCACATCTAAATTTCTGGGACCGGACGTGGGGGATATCTTTCTATTCATTCTCTATCTATCCATTGTTATCCCATATAGTTTAATTCAGTCTCCCTATCTATCACTCAAAAACATTTGGTAAGTTTCCCAGAACTGTTTGGGGTTCTTTTGGTTCTTGTTTTAACCTATTCTCTCTAGTGAACTTTTAGGAACTGAATCCTTGTGGCCTTTACTGATGGCTATCAGTGGAATCGCAGCATTGGTGCAGCTGGTCACTCTCCCATTCTTCCCTGAGTCTCCATCCTACCTACTGATGCAAAAGGGAGACATGGAAGGCTGCCAGAAAGGTAACATGGACCACCTTAACTTACTGCTTTTTTCCTAGCTTCTGTCCAGTTACTCAAGCTGGAATCTTGGAAGGGGAAAGGATTACACAACATTTTGAAAAAACAAAATACCACTTCTACATTGTACTTTCTTAATGCTGTCATCAAGACAGTTCAGATACAAGTATTAGTGGGGGTTAACATTGTTATTAAAACTAGTGGCCATCATTTCTTTACTCTGATATATAACTAGTGCAAAAATTAACATTAATGCTATACTGAGTTGTGGTTATAGTCAGAAAAGTGACAGGGTAAGAATGGTATCTTACTATTGAACAGATCTGATCCCTGTGTGTTTTCTGAGCGGTAACTTTTTTCTTATTAAGAAGGTAAATATTTTTCTGTCTAAACTACTAGCCAACAACAACATTGCACAGCAAACTAATAGGTAGTAACTATAATCAACTGAGATATCTATGAATGTATTTAAAATTAAACACTTTTTAAAGCCAGCTGAAATCAGACACCTTTATTTTGTATAGTTTTTCATACTAATGGTATCCCAAAATACTATCCTAATAGACACTAGATAAGTTAAAGAATTTGATGATCAAGCCAACAACAGAGAAAGAGAGAAATGAACAGGCATAGGCAAGCAAAAAATTTAAAAAATGACATTTGAGAAAAAAGCAAATGAATGAGGCAGAGAAGTAAGAGAAGATAATTTCAGACAGCAGGAAATGGAAGGGAAAGGGTGCTCACACCAACAGTGTGGAGATTGTGAAAGGGAGCAGAAAATATATTGTTAAATGAGGAACTGCTGGAAAGTAGGGAGCAAAAAGAGGTCAGGGTTCTACGTTTCTCTTAAAACAGGACAGCTACTGATATTATCAACACCTGATAGGGAACAAAGTTCATGTGCATCTTCACATAAGCTGAAGTGTGGATGACTGAACGGATGGTCCTATATTTACTGATTCAATTAAAGAGTGACAGGGCAATGGATGGGTTTAATAGAAAGCATGGTGGAGCAATCCATCAAACAATGACATAAGAACTGACTGATGGATTGAGTAATTGACTTATTCACTGCATACTTTGATAAATATGTATTATAATGATGGAACAATGGATCAGATGTGGATGGATGAACAGATTAGCTATTTAATATCTTCCTTAATTATCTGGAGGTTGAGGAACAGCAAGTTGAAGAGATTTAGAGAGAATACCCTCTTAGTGTTCTGAACACCAGTGAGCACAGAGAAATAGTAAAGAAGGCTTAGAAATATTGGTGTGAAATAAAAATAGATTCAACAAGGGAAAAATTATAAGTTAATATAGCCCACGGTGGAAAAAACTAATTCAACAGTGAATGAAGAAAACTAGTAAAAAGAGATGCCAAAAGAGACATATGGATGATAGTGGTGCAGTAAGCAAGATATTGTGGTTGCTATGTGCTCTGGCTGGAGGGGGTGGGGGGAAAAAACGTGTCTTTAAATTATGAAGCAGAAAGGAATCACCCTCTGCTCCATCTGGTCCTGGTGTTACTACTCAATTAATATGATTCGCAAAACTGAATATCTCAACACCAGGAAATATTGACAAATTGAAAGGAGTACAGAAAAGAGCAACAAAAATGACAGACTGGGGCGGGAGGGTTTGAGGAAAGATTAAAAGTGATAAAATATACAGTTTATCTAAGAAATACCTAGAGAGAGACTGGAAACATGGTAATCATCTACAGGTATTTGAATACCAAGAACGGAGAGCTTTTTACCTGTGTTTATTGAGGGGTAGCCATGAAAAAAAAAATTTACAAAAGACATTACCACAAAAATTACCACATTTTCCCTTATACTTATAAAATAGGAGATCTGTGGTAAAGTTTAATGGTTCTATTTTCACTAGAAGTAATGGTATAGCATTAAGATTTCTAAGATTATAGAATTAAGATCTTAATGATAAGTTAAAAAAATGCCAAGAAAAACTTTGACTGCAAGCCAAATTCAGAGATGAATCAAGTGTAAATCAATGATCTTCCACCTCCCTCCCTGTGTAAAGTAGACCAATTTAAACACCCCTAGAAATCAATACAATGTGTGAAAGTTGGTCTAAGGGAGACTAAATTAGTCTACGGAGGCCTAATGTACACATCATTTCAGATTTCTGCTCACACTCCCTTGGAGAAAATTAGACTCTTTGAAACTCAATCTACTGACGGACATAAATTACACATCATTTCTCAGTTTGGCCCCCCTTCTCTACCTTTGAGTCTAAGACAGTGTATAATACACATCAAAGAGGTGAAAGAAGGGGAGAATAAGTAGGCTGTACCTTAATGTTAATTTAAAACTAATTAGATTGACCCTCCTATTAAGCATTTTTTTTGCATCTCTTCCCACCCCTTGTGTACAAGTTATACCAACTTAGATTCTCAGAGATTCAGTGGCCCAAATTCAGAGGTAATGTATACGGAATGTAATTTATACATTAGAAAGTGGGTGAGAGTCTAATGGAGTTGATTCTAAATTGTTATAAACTTAGGCTGCTTTAGATTTACATTTACATAGATTTAGATTTGTTTACCTGCCGTGTCCGCAGGTTCGGCCAATCACGGCTCCCACTGGCCATGGTTTGCTGCTCCAGGCCAATGGGGGCTGTGGGAAGTGGCGCGGGCCGAGGGACGTACCAGCCGCTGCTTCCCGCAGCTCCCATTGGCCTGGAGCGGCGAACCGCAGCCAGTGGAGCCATGATCGGCCGAACCTGCAGATGCGGCAGGTAAACAAACCGGCCCGGCCCGCCAGGGGCTTTCCCTGAACAAGCGGCGTCCCAAGTTTGGAGAACACTGACATAGCCTAATCCATAGTACAGGTGGGTTGATGTCACAGATCTAGTGTTCCCTCCTCCCTTCTTCTCTGCTTCCAACCCAAGTTCAAAAGATCTGGATTCTCTCAGCACCTAGAAGGAGAGAGGATTCTAACTAACTGATCAATGGCCACGCACGGGAGGACTGGATGAATCCACTGATCAGTTAGTAAAGGACTGGAAGGCTGGCGAAAAAACATCAAACAAATTTAATGGGTTTATCTGTTTGTTGCGTAATAATTTTGAGAGTTTTTCCTTTACAGCTTTGAAGCAGCTTTGGGGTGAAGGGAATCATCAAGGAGCAGTAGATGATATGGAGAAGGAGCAGGCTACAACAAAAAAAATCAAACCCATGAATCTCCTGGAACTCCTAAAAGACCGATCCTTGCGATTTCAGTTGTATTTATTGATCACTGTTGTTGTTACCATGCAGCTTAGTGGTATCAGTGCAGTTAAGTATTTGCCTCACTTTAAACATTATTATAAGTCATCACTGAGGAAGCAACACATTGTAATACCAGATGTATTCAAAGATATGAGGCGAGCTCACATAGTATAAAGATTCCGCAAACTTTAATGCTGCCAAAGCCCTGACTCAAAACAGCGCCCGCCTCCCCTAAAGGTACAGACAAGTACACAGTCCAACAAAGCATTTGTTACATTTTCCAATCCCCTAACCTCTTTCAAACCACATCCACCAACACTCTAGTTAATGGGAGGGGAAGTCCATTACAATATGCACACTTAATAGTAGGAGGAGTAAAAAATTCGTTTGAAAGGAAAGAAATCTAAAACTGATAAAGGGATTACACTGTATTTGAAAAAATGCATAATTAATGCACTCAATTCACTGCCACGTAATATCACTTAGTCCAAGAGTTTAGTAAGACTAAAAAATGATTTGACATTTATATGGACAATGAAAACATCCTCAGTTCAGTATATATATTTGTAATTTACAGAGTTATATATACCCTCATGCTTCAGGACACAAATCTGCAACTAAGTGATGGGGATTAGGAAGAATCTTTTGCTACGGGCAGTTTATACTATAATTGTCCATTACGGGGATTCCTAGGCTGAGTTTAAGGCCAGAAAGAACCAGCAGATCACGTAGTCTGATCTCCTGCACACCACAAGCCACTAACCTCCTCCCCCCACCCAGCTACCTCTACATTGACCCCCAATAACCTGGATTAAATTTAAGTATTACAATCCTCCTCCAGAGACTAAACTATTGTGTGCTACAGGCAGAGAACTGCACCAATGCTCAAGGCCCCTGTAGTGGCATGGAACTGATTTTGAGAGATTATACCCAAATGAACTCTTGCACCTTTCTCTGAAGAATCTACTATTAGTCACTATCAGTAAAAGAATACCAGGCTGGTTAGACCCAACATGGCGATATTTATGTTCCTGTGTAAGTCTTCAAGACCATTGGGCACCGTGAGTTCTGTGTTTCAACATAATAACGATCCACTGGTTTGTTGCACTAACTTTTTTTCCCCCAAAACTCTTAAGGCCACTGCAGAATGGGCAGCTATAGGTATGAAGCTTTCATGAAACCTGCCTAACTGTAAACAACTGCTGCCCTAATTTTATTATTATCGTGGTTAAGGATACAATTTTTCTTCCTTCTGCAGCCAGAAAAATTGGACCAGCTCTCCAGCTGGTGTGAATCAGTTCAGCTCCATTGACTTCAATGAAGTTACATCAATTTACACCGAGACTCTGTTCTAAGGATAGTAGGCTTTGTACATTTGCACTATGGGAACCTGTGACATTTTGCAAGTCTGCAGTTGAATGTCTGGGACTCAATCCTACTCACCTCATTCACGTGCAACTCCCCTGAATTTCAAAGAAAGCTGTGTGTGAAAGCAGGGAAGGGGTTTTGACCCTTCAATTCCTTTCTCCTGATTCTCAATTTTCCATTTACACTGGCGGTGAGGGGTTTATGCCTTACACGGACAGGCAAACTTTACACAGCTCAGAATGGAAGTTGAACACGGATTAGGATCATAATATTTTTCTATTACTATCTTGAGCCAAAAATACTCAAACAGTTTGTAATTCCCCAGCTCCTGATTTTGTGACTTGGCAAAGTAATGGACTTTCATTATGTCCACAAAGTTGGAAAGCTCTTTAGGTAACTAATCTTCACTGAAACTATTAAAATCTGTTCCCACGTAAACAACTTGACATAAATGTTAGAGTAAGAGCTCAATATTAACTAGATTATTAAGAACAAACCAGGTTAGTGAGTGAGACACACTCTCTCTGCTACCTGGCCCATTACTCATAAACAGTCTTGCACAGGTGTGCTTCAGTGATTTTTTTTTAAACTATTTCTTTTGTTACATTTCCCAGATCTATTTCTATGCCTTTGATGTGTTCCGTACAGCTGGATTTACTGAAGATCGTATCCCCTACATATCTCTGGGAGCTGGGATCTGTGAGTTCTGCGCCTCCATAATGTGTGTAAGTCACATTGCAGTGGGAGTTGGCATATGTAAAATTTCCATTACCTGCGTGGTGGACAGTTCTCTGAATCAATGAAAAGGGAGGCTCTATTTCTGCAAAAGGATTTTCCAGTATGAAGTAGTGGGCTTCTCTCTTGTTCTTTGACTGCAAGGTGCCAGCATTTCTATCTCCATGTGATCTAACCTTAGTCAAAGCAAGTTCAGATGACATGGCGGAATAAACAGCAACAGACACTAGTGCCTTGCCTACACGAGCGCTTCGACCATTGCTCTCACTGGAGGACCTCTGCTAGTGGCAGTGCAATGGAGGGAAATCATAATTTTAAAAAAGCTCTGGCATTCAGATCCATAAAGGACATTGCATCCCCAGCTGGTAGTAACACAATTTACTGGAACATCTACAAAATAGGGGGAGCTCCCTGAGAGGTATGGTGAAGCTTGGCAAGTGAAAAGAAGATGTGGTAGAAGAACTTCAACTCTTTACTCTGGGCCAGTTTGAAGGCTGAGTTTAAGTTCTTGATCAAAGTAGCATTGAGGCAAAGGTGAGGACCAGACCTCTCGATCCTCTTAACCTCAGGATATGTGCCTCTGATTCTATCTCTGACAATCTCTTCACTTACATACTTACTCACCCCATGATCCCACTTCGTGTCTATTCAAAGAGAGCTCATTCAATGGAATTCACCTTTCTCGGAGTTCTAGGGAGCATCTACACAACAGGAAGAGCAGAATAGGCTCCTCAAAAGGACATCATTTCTGTTCCATGTCTCCTTTCACTTAAGAGGGACACCAATTGCCAGTTCCATTAGGAACTTGCTTGAAAAATATTTGGAATCAGTGAAAACTAGAGAAGAGACAGGTTCTGCACAAGAAAGAGCTGCTGGCACAATGGGACTACTAGTACTGTTTTTCAAAGATTACAAGGCCAAAAGGGACCACTATAATCCTAGTCCGACCTTCTGCATAACATAGGACATAGGACTTGCCTGAATTAGTTCTTGTTTCAACCACAGCATATCTTTTAAGAAAGACATCCAATCTTGATTTAAACATTTCCATTGATGGGGAAGCTGCCACAACATTTGGTAAATTGTTCCAATAGTTAGTTACCCTCACTGTTAACAATTTGTTCCTTATTTCAAATATAAATTTGTCTAGCTTCACCCATTAAGGCAACCTCTAGCCATTAAGGAAGTTTTGAGGCAGCAGAGTAAGATACTGCATTCAGAATGGAGATTTGCCTGATGAGGCCAAATAGCTTATTGAACCATAGTGATTACGTAACACATTTTCCTTGAAACTTTTTGTAGGGATTTTTTTTTCCTGAACAGCTCTAGTTTTCATATTGGCAGGGGCCTCATGGGAAGTCAGACACAGGAAGAGGAAAAAGACAGAAGGGCATATGCCAGCATCCCTAACCAAAATATAATTCTAGGATATAGAAAAGCCCAATGAAGTCGAATCTGATTACAAGCTCATGGACCTATTACACACAAGATAGATGAATCCTGGTGAAGAATATCAATATAAAAGACAAATAGGAAAAGTAATTTTAGTGTCTTTTGCATTTTGCATTTTTGCATTTTGTGCCCTTCAGAGCTTCATCATTGATAAATTTGGCAGAAGGATGCTGCTGTTGTGGGGATACGGACTGATGGTTTTGATGCTCATGGTCCTCACAACAACTCTCTCCCTGCAGGTAAAGAAACATTCCCTTTCTCTGTGTCCTTGACCAATAGCTTCCCTAGTTGGGACTCTTGTCTGCAAGAACAAATATCTACAACATTCATTCAGTTAGTTCTTAAATATTCTATTTGTGATTTTCAGAACAGTCACCTCCAAAAAAGGAGAGAAAATTTTCTTCAGGCTGAGACTCCTTAAGGTTTTCCAAACCATGCTGGCAAGAAATCAGCATGGAAGTCTATTAAGGTATTAACAAACACGGTCTATTGTCTCTTTGTCTTCCCCTTTAGCATCAGTTCTTCTGGATGCCCTACTTCAGTATTGCTCTAATTTTCTTGTTGATTATCATCTTTGCAACTGGACCAGGTTAGTACATAGAGAGAGAGATTGGAAAAAGAATGAATAATCTAAATATACTAACATAAAGGGGCTATATACTGATATCTGAACAAATTAAATCCAATATAAAATATAATATTTATAATATTTTGCACAATTATAGACAGTGTTTGGTGTGCAGATTAATAGTAAGTATTACTATTCATCCCATCACCCTTAGGAATGGCCTAATAGCCATTCTGGCAGCATGTTCTAGCCATGTCCCTTCCTTTCCCAATACGCTCCCTACACTGGGAGTTGACACAGTCTAGAGCCATTCTAGCTGCTCTGTGTTGCCTGGGAAACACCCTTACAATGGAGGTTTTGTTTGGAAGCTAATTCTACTAACTATATACTCTTAAGAATCTCACTGTAGATCAAATTTGAAATATAAAGGCTCTTATATGTGAATGTTAGTAGCATGACCTTGATTGGATCAAACCTTTATAAGTTACACTGTGATAACTTCTTTAGTGTCAGGGGCTAGACTATTTACAGCAATAAAAATTAAACAAGAAAAGTTCTTTCAAGTGACACTGATCAAAAAAGGAAGTTTACCAATGGAAAAAAAGCTGAGTTCCTCCACTTGGAAAGTCAGAAAAAAGAGCTTACCACTAAAAATACTACTGACTGCACATGGACGATTAGAATTCAATGCTTCTGATTCGTTTTTCCCCCCACTTAGACCAGTGTAAACTCGTGGTAATGCCACTGATGTCAATGGAGTTATACCAGTCTAAAACTGGTGTGAAATTGGAATCCAGTCTAATATCGGTAAACTTTACACTAAAATTCACTGGATTTAAATTAGCTTACAAATGAACAAACATTTATTTTTACTATTTAATTATTAATCTGAGAAATCTTTTCCTTTCCAGCTGGAGCTTCATTCCCACTCATGCCTGAACTCTTCACCCAGTCATCCAGATCATCCGCATTAGTGATCTCCATGTCTCTACACTGGGTAGGACTCTATGTGATCGGGATGATTTTCCCATATGTAGTGGTAAGTGAATCTAAACTTGAGAGTGCCTGATTAAAAAAAAAAATTTTGGAGAATATTTCTGTGCCAAAGCAATGGCCTCACAACACACCAGCATATCAGGAAACCTGGGTTTTGGAATAACCATAACATCCTTGCTTCCTAGCCAGGGGTAGACATGCCTTACCACAGAAATTAGCCCTTATCAAGGAGGTGAAAAGTGAGAGATTGCTCCGTTCATAGAGTGCCACATGTTCCTCCAGATCACCATTTGAAATTAAGATATCTGCTTTAAAAATTCCCAAACTACAACAGTCAAGGGTCATTAACTTATTTTATTTTCTCTCTTTTGGTTTTCAGAAAAGCCTCGGTACCTTCTGCTTCCTTATTTTTGTGGGCTTCATTTCTATCTCATGGATTCTCATCTACAGGTTCCTTCCAGAAACAAAAGGCAAATCAGTCATGGAAATCAAAGAGGAATTCAATCATTTAAATTTCAGGAAGAAATGTGTCCAGGACATGGGAGAGAATCCCTCTGAAAAATATACCTCATGTACCAAGTTATGACTGGACAGAAGAGGAGTAATTTCTTAAAGGGACAGAAAAGGGTGTCACACACAGACGAATATAAAAAAAGAGTGTTAGCTTTAATATTTTACTCCTGTTATTCTGTATTCATATTCATTTCTTCGTGCAAACAGACTTCATAGAAGATCATCCTATGTGATTCTATAACATGAGTGTCTTTCAGTATCTAATGGACACCATCACTAGTTACACAGTAATGTGCATTTCATGTGAAGATTCCAGTTTCCAAAAAACAAATCAAATGTGTACTTGCATACTTTTAAAGTCACCCAAACCTTAACTCTGACCATGTAATACCATTGTAAGGACACTAGGACAATCTGGCTTTGCAATATATACACATATTATAGATAATAAATAAGACAGTTTATATGCCTGAATTTGTTACCCTGTTGGTCACTTTGACTGTGCTGTCCTATGGCTCAGTAACCATGTTGATGGAGCACACTTTCATCCAAAATGGGTAACTCATAGGCAACACTGAATCTGAGAGCCAAATGATGTTAAAACCAACAGAATATCACTTAAGTTTGTATTCCTGAAGTACCATCATTTTTCCTATCCTACAATTCAGGTTGGACTGGGTCAAACACAGCTGTTTGCTTATGCACTTAATCGAACCGTTCTAAACCTTGTCCAATCACTGTCAATGAGGGTTGGTCAAGAGTTTACGGACAATGGTTTTTTTGACAGAAAATAGCCCGATTTGCAGAGGTTTATCAGGTCCAGGATGAGATTTCCATAGTGATTTGAACCTGGGTCTCCAACATGTCAGGAGACTGCCCTAATCAATGGGCTATATCAGGAATTCAAACCTGGGTGTTCTATATCCCAGATGAATGTTCTAATCACGGAACTAGAGCGCCAGTCTCTCTCTCTCTCCTCATTTTGTTGGAGCTGCTCAACTTTGTATAAATAATTAAATATTCATTAGCCAGACAAGGAAAGATACTGATGGAAACAGAGATTTGAACCTAGGTGCCCTATTGTAGGGACACTTACCTACCACTGGGCTCCTAGCTATGCTGAGCACTCTCTCTCTCTCTTTTTTTTTTTTTGAGAAGGCATTTCAAAAGATCTTGTTTTCTTTCTGCATTGAAATGAAAACAAAATTCTGAAACCTCAGTTTTTTAAGAAACAGTTCTTGTTTTCCAGTCAGATCTATTGAAAATATTTTAATTCAATGTAAACAATACAAAAACATTTGGAAATGTATGAGAATGGCATGGTATGGCATTCTATGAGCAACTTGGTGCTGAGTCACTTTCCTGATCTCAGTTACTCACAAGCAAGTGAAACAATGCCCTGTAGAACATTAACAAGACAACTGACTAGAACTGATATTTGGAGCACAGGTCAATTCTGAAAAACGCACATGTTTTGGCAGCAGGTTTCTGAGAAACATGTATTCAGATGACTGGAATGGCGGGCGGGTATAGAGCAAAATACACTTCTCAATGCATTTGCGATATATGTCATGAATTACTCAACAGTGAATTGGGTAAACATAAATGTCAGTATGTTTAAATATTTAAATGTTAAAGGACCTGCTCTTCCCTTCCTGTTTTAGGTTCAGAGGGAATGAAAATAACCAAAAGCCACGTACATGTCCTAAAATCTGTTAGAAGGGAAGAACCACCAATATGGCACATTGTCCCCTCCTTCCGGAGGGTGAAAAACTCCACATTACTGTGCATAGCAGGTCTAGAGCACTGAGAATCTACACTATGCTCCAGTGGAAGCATGAAGGGGGACTACAAACTAGATAGTTACTCAAAAGTTTCAAGAATATGAAAGTAATCTTCTTTAAAAGAAATCAGCTGTCTGGTGAGACCATGCTCTAGACCTACACAGTAAGGGTAAGTCATGTGAATTTGACCAATTCACACAATAAAGTCTAAATTTTTGATAAAAAATTATGGAGGTTCGGGTGGGCCAAACCTGAGCAGTACTGTGACCTGGTGGTCAAGGTCACAATGACTGGAGCAGGGAGCCCGGCACAGCCCAATGGGGGACAAGAGCCACCGCTATGCGGAGAGTCGCAGACACACAAAAAAGTCACAGACAAGACAATAACGCTATCGGTGACTTTCATGCTATGAGAAACTTTGCAACCTTACTGAGAACCAGGTTAAAACAAGACAACCACAAGAAATGGAACTGACTTTGCAAAGAACAGTGGTTATTAGCAGGAGTAGTGAAAATGATGCTTCCTAAATTAGTGTCAAATTGAAGTGTTAAAGCAGTAAAACTGAAGAGTATCTAATTAAAAATGCACACTGACGCACAAACAGAATAAAAGGGTGGGATCAAATTTGATTTCTACAAATGTGGAGGTAATTTAAACACAAAAGTTGTCCAAGCTCAAGGATAGCCATGTCAATCATACAATAAGAGCACATGGTCCGCAGACGTGAGTTATTCTCTTCACAAAGTAGTGCAAACCAAAATACATTCATAGACACAGAACTGGAGGACTAAGTTCTGATAATGAAGAAACAGAAAGAGCTTTGTTGGGTTCTTTTATAATTCACAAAGCAAGTTTCCATAACAGATTATTTTCAGCACAACAAACCAAACAAACAAAAAGTGAATTTCAAAAAGCATATAATGGAGCCCAGTACAATCATATCAAGCAAACAGAAAATGGTCGTGACTACCCCAATGTTAAAAAGTAGTACGTTTGTTTCATCCTGAAGTCACAGAAGGAGCCCATGTGGCAAAGCTACGCTATCATTTCTGTATAAGGAAAGATGCCAGTCAATAGATTCTGAACTAGAGGTACAATATCGCATCGTGCTCGCCATCATTCAGCAATGCCATGAATAAATGCTCACAGGAATGATTGCTGAATCTGTCAGCATTATTTCATGAAGATTCCCATGTCATGCTAAGAAATCCCCTTGGAGCAAAAAAGGGGCATACACAGGCAGGCAATGACAACATAGCAGAGATGATACACTAAAAGGTAATGAATTCACAGAACTTCTTCATAGGAAGACAGCCCTGGAGTCTGATTCATCTTTATCAGTTAAGAAACAATAATTAATATTCCATCATGAAAAACCTGCCATTCCAGACCAGCCATTGCTTGCGTAAAATAATTCTTCTAAACACAAATAAGACCCCTTTTCCATCTCTTAGCTCTATAGCATTTGTGTGAAACCTTAACTCAGAGCTGGACCATTTCTCCGGAGCCATTTTTATCCCTCATATCCTTCACAACCAGAGAGGCTTATGTTTGTTCTTAGAACAATCCAGAGAAAGGTTAGGCAGAAAGGACCCACCTAATTTTGTTCCTGCTTGGCTCCAATTCACAGAAAAAACAACTATAGGAGCCAGCAAAAAGAACAGGAGGACTTGTGGCACCTTAGAGACTAACAAATTTATTAGAGCATAAGCTTTCGTGGGCTACAGCCCACTTCATCGGCTGCATAAAATGGAATATATAGTAAGAAGATATATATATACATACAGAGAAGGTGGAAGTTGCCATACAAACTGTAAGAGGCTAATTAATTAAGATGAGCTATTATCAGCAGGAGAAGAAAACTTTTGTAGTGATAATCAAGATGGCCCATTTAGACAGTAGACAAGAAGGTGAGGATATTTAACTTAGGGAAATAGATTCAAAATGTGTAGTGACCCAGCCACTCCCAGTCTCTATTCAAACCCAAGTTAATGGTATCTAGTTTGCATATTAATTCAAACTCAGCAGTTTCTCATTGGAGTCTGTTTTTGAAGCTTTTCTGAAGCCAGAAGTGGAGCCAGAGGACCACCTAGAAGCAGGATGCAAGAAAGCCAAGGAATTGTATTCCTTGGTGAAGGGAATAGGACTGTGGAGCTTCGAACTCCCATTTTGAAGCGCTTTCCTGTTTGTGAGGTCTGTGTGGAAGTTAATTCCAAGGTAAATCAATTTCTCTGTAGGAGCCAGAAAACTTGCCAAGGTTCACAATCAGACCTAGGGTCAGGAAAAGATTTAAAGTTAGAAACAGGAGCATCAGTATTCCTAAGTGAGAACTGCCCCAGACTATCCAGTGAATAACTGTGATTGCCTGCTTCCAGAGGTGAACTCCTATAACTGCTGCAATGAGTTTTGTAAAAACTCTGGGGGTTGAAGAAACGGGGGAAGACAGCATAGTACTGGCAATACAGAGTTGAAGGAAGAAACCAAACAAGAGTTACTGTGGAGCAATCAGCATATGCAGATAAGCGTCGTGTAGAACTATGGATGCTAAGTAATAGCCTGTACTTATAGCTAGAATGACTAAGCAGGTCAGCTCCAGTTTGATCTGCAGGGGACTGACAAACTGTAACTAGAGTTCAGAGTAACAGCCATGTTAGTCTGTATTCGCAAAAAGAAAAAGGAGTACTAAGGTGCCACAAGTACTCCTTTTCTTTTTGTAACTAGAGTGAATAGGAAATGCCTAATGAGTGGAGGAAGAGCTCATTAGTCCTGATCTTCAAGCCTAAAGGAGATGTGCAAGAACGTAGTAATTACTGACCTATCAAGTTACTGAGTCACACGATGAAATGGCTGGAAAGAATTATTGAGAAAACACTTCAGGAGGAGCTGGACCTTCAAGCAAGCAATAACAAATTCGGGTTTATGCCAGGAAGCTCAGCACTGGATGCAATGTTTGCATGCTGAATATTGAAGGAGAAATACAAGGAATTGTATTTAGTGCCTGTGGATTTAGAGAAGGCTGCTAGCAGCTTGACTGTGAGGCTCAGTCCCAGCTGCTTGGAGCCCAAGCAGCTTCTCTGCAGGAGGCTGCAGCACCCAACTGCCCACCTGCTTGGTCAGCCACCCTAGTCTGAGCTGAGCTGCTCCCTTTTGAACTCTCCCTCCACTGAAAGCATGCCCAGCAGGAGCGAAGGGGCGTGGCTTCCTGTATCCAGAACATCTCCTTAACCCTCACCTCACCAGTGCAGGGTTTGTACATCCATCCCATCACAGGAGGACAGAGCTAAAAAAAAAAGAAGTAGGTAGGCAAACAGCAAAAGTTGGAGGAAGACTATTAAACGATGAATCTTAGCCAAAAAATTCAAAAAGAAAATTCAATTGGTATTGATTGCTTAGCTGGTAGACCCGGATATCCAGTTGCAGAGCTGGTTAGGACTGTGCCCACTGCTAAACTGGTGAAGCAATTCTATTCTCTTAAGTAACGACTAATTTATAGGGTACTTCAATTCATAGCAGAGCTATTGGGACAGAATTATTCACTTTTATATCAAAAGTCCTAAAGTTCAGTGTCCAAATTCCATCCAGGGCATCCTCCATTTCCACCAAATTACAACTCAGAGCTAATTCTCAATTTATATTAAAGACAAAATAAGTTATGATCAACAGAATCCTATTTAGAATTTAAGCCTATACTAAATTGCTTCCCCTCCCCCAATCAGTGAGTACTCAGGAAAAAAAAGTTCCTCATCAAGAAGACCACCTCATTTGATTGGACTGGACATAACTGTTGGTTCAAATATTTAATCCAACCCTTTCAAACTTTGTACAACATCCGAAATAGACTTTAGTTAACTGAAAACCTTGGAAGTAAAATTTAACTTGAATCACATGGTGCCAGCTCACTACTGGTGCGACAGCATAATTCAAATAAGGACGCCCAGAGCACACTTCATCCCTTTGACAGGAAAGAGTCCATGATCAACTGCAGCCAGCCCTTTTGTAGAAGATGGCTAACTGTCTCTCAGACCTGGTGAGTACCTGGTAATTTAATCTGGGGGCTCTATTTAGTAGTAGCAGACCACAAAAATAGAATACTAGAAAAATAGGAAAGATTCAACGTCTTTAGACTCTTCCGGTTTTGTTCTGTACTAGTAAAGCACAAAGCACAAGGGAGTCCTGGACCGTGACGGGGGCTGTTACTTGCTACCACAATACAAATCATCATCTTGTTTCCCTGGACCACCGCTGAAATCTGTGGCCTCTTTTCATCATATCATACTTAAAGTGACTGTTTCTGAGAGTTTGTTTTTCCAAACGGATGCCATTAGTAGACTAATTATCACTTTCTTCTGACCATCCAAATGGCTCCTAAACTGCTCCAGTTTATGAGGAAAAAAGATTTAGGAGTCTCTTGTTTCCTGTGATGGCAGAGATAAGTCACCTTGAAAAGATGGAGCAGCTATCCTATCTATGTAGGGGTGAAATCCTGGCTTTATTAAAGTCAATGACAAAACTCCCATTGATTTCACTAGGGCAAGAATTTCACCCTAAGTCCTTACCTTAGTATCTGTTGTGTCCAGGTGCCGCCAAAGAGGCAAAATGATCATCTCTCTTTCTTTCCTGCCTGCTATTGAAAGATAGGACTAGACATCAACAAGATGAAATTCAATAAAGGCAAGTGCAAAGTACTACACCTAGGAAAGAAAAATCAAATGCACAAAACCAAAATGGGGAATCGCTGGCTAGGTGGTAGTACTGCAGAAGAGGATCTGGGGGTTTATAGTGGATCACAAACTGAGTATGAGCCAACATGTCACAGCTGTGAAAAAGGCTGTCATAAATATAAAGGGAAGGGTAAACCCCTTTAAAATCCCTCCTGGCCAGAGGAAAACTCCTCTCACCTGTAAAGGGTTAAGAAGCAAAAGGTAACCTCGCTGGCACCTAACCAAAATGACCAATGAGGAGACAAGATACTTTCAAAAGCTGGGAGGAGGGAGAGAAACAAAGGGTCTGTGTCTGTATATATGCTGCTTTTGTCGGGGATAGACCAGGAATGGAGTCTTAGAACTTTTAGTAAGTAATCTAGCTAGGTATGTGTTAGATTATGATTTCTTTAAATGGCTGAGAAAAGAATTGTGCTGAATAGAATAACTATTTCTGTCTGTGTATCTTTTTTGTAACTTAGGGTTTTGCCTCGAGGGATTCTCTATGTTTTGAATCTAATTACCCTGTAAGGTATCTACCATCCTGATTTTACAGAGGGGATTTCTTTACTTCTATTTACTCCTATTTCTATTAAAAAAAGAATTCTTGTAAGAAAACAATGCTTTGTCATTGTTCTCAGATCCAAGGGTTTGGGTCTGTGGTCACCTATGCAAATTGGTGAGGCTTTTTATCCAACATTTCCCAGGAAAGGGGGGGGGCTGCAAGTGTTGGGAGGATTGTTCATTGTTCTTAAGATCCAAGGGTCTGGGTCTGTAGTCACCTAGGCAAATTGGTGAGGCTTTTTACCAAACCTTGTCCAGGAAGTGGGGTGCAAGGTTTTGGGAAGTATTTGGGGGGAAAGACGTTTCCAAACAGCTCTTCCCCAGTAACCAGTATTTGTTTGGTGGTGGTAGCGGCCAATCCAAGGACAAAGGGTGGAATATTTTGTACCTTGGGGAAGTTTTGACCTAAGCTGGTAAAGATAAGCTTAGGAGGTTTTCATGCAGGTCCCCACATCTGTACCCTAGCGTTCAGAGTGGGGGAGGAACTTTGACAGGCTCATATCATTCTGGCGTGTATTAACAGGAGCATTGTATACAAGATGTAGGAGGTAACTGTCCCACACCGTTCAGAACTGATGAAGCCCCAGCTGGAGTAATGTGTCCTGTTTTGGGTGCCACACTTTAAGAAAGATGTGAACAAACCGGAGGTAGTCCAGAGGAGAGGAACAAAATGATAAAAGGTTTAGATTGCCTGACCTCTGAGAAAAGGTTGAAAAAACTGGGTACTTTGTGTCTTGAAAAAGATGAATGAGTGGCGGCCCTATAGTCTTCAAATATGTTCAATTCTCTTATAAAGAGGATGGTGGATCATTTGCTCTCCATATCCACTGAAAGTAGGAACAGAAGTAATGGGCTTACTCTAGGAAATTAGGTACTGAAATAGGCTTCCGAGAGAGGTTGTGGAATCCCCATCATTGGAAGGTTTAGGAACAGGTTAGATAAATACCTGTCAGGAATGGCTTGGGTGAAGAGGTGCGTTTTCAGTTTATCTATGAATGTGATGAGGTTAGAAGCCTCTCCTATTTCGTCTAGTAACAAGTCCAATGGTCTTGCTTTGGTTCTCATGAAGGTTTTAGCTCCTACAGACACAAGTCTCCCCATACTGGTCAACAGTTTTATTCCAGTGGAACACAGCTGCTGTAGAAAGCCAGTCATACTAGGTGAAATTACCTTTAACGTAGCCAGGACCAGTTCCATGGGAGTTTGAACTAGAGTGGGCATTCAATGTGGAGCCAGTGCAGAAAGCACCATATTGAGTGGATGCATTTCTAATAACTTGTGGGAGGTTTTATTTTTAAAAAATAGAGACCCGTCCCCAGGAATGACCAGACTAGTGGAAGCCTCCTTTCTCCCACACACCACATTGTCTGTCCTCACCCCTTCCATCTCTGCTCCTCTCTCCTTTGATCTATGCCGCCACCCCTTGTGTCCATACACCATTTCTCTGTGCTCCGCCCAGCCCCTACCATGTCTCACCTACACTCAGCGTAAGCACCAGTGACCAAGCCCTTGAGAACCCCTTGCCCTTCCCCCCTCCCCACACTGTGGGCAGCCCCTTTGGCACTGGCTCACCTTGCTATGCTGCTCCTTCTGCCTGGAGCTCACCGCCCTGTGCTAGGCAAAGCAAGGGGAAGGGCGGGGTGCGGATCAGAGGGAAGCACTGCAGGATCAGAGCCCACAGTCCCTCCCTCCCTCCTACCCTACAGGAAGAGTCAAAGCAGGGCTGAGCCCAGCACAGCTGGAGCCGGGGTCTACAGCCCCATGCTGGGCATGTAGCTGGAGCAGTGGAAAACCTTGCTCTGGCTGGCCTTGGCCTCAACACTCATCTACACCCACAGTGCTCTCCATCTCCAGCAGTCTCTCCCAGTGGTAGACCACACTGTGGAGCAGGCACCACTTCATGGCAGCAGACAGCCCAGCCAGAGCCTCAGCAGCAATGACACAGCTCCCCGGGTCCAGGTCCCCATCCTCCTCCTCTGAGCACTCGGCTGCCTCGGCCACTGATTCCTCTGGGCCAGCATGCACGCCTCGCTGGTCATCTCCCTCACAGCCACCTCCTCCACGTCCATGCTGATGAACTCATTGAAGTCCAGCTCACTCGTGATAATAACTTGTGTTGCTTGGGAGGTAGTCTGCTATGTTTTGAATTAGCGGGAGCTTTCTTAAGGCAAGGAGCTTCATTTCTAGTTATAGACCATTACCCTAGTGGAGCCTAAATATTGCAAATGAATAGATCACTGTAATCTCAGGTCTAAGTCTGATAGCATTTGGATAGGACTACACCTTGGGACCATTCAGAAGCTGAACCTATTACAGAGCACCACCACTTCTTTATTAAGTGGAGCTGCATGTTGGGAGCATATTAAACTAATTTAGACCAGAGCTCCGTAATCTCATCAGATTCCAGTAAACTTCCAGGTGGAATTCAAGGTGTTGGTTTTAATCTATGAAGTGCTTAATGCTCTAGGATCTGATTAGTTGAAGGATTACCTCTTTCCCCAGTATGCAATGGCAGACTTAAGATAAGCGAAGATGCTTCAGCTGGAACTCCTTCAATATAAAAATAAGGGAGCAGATGGCAGTGAGTGCTCTGAGAAGGATCCTTGGTCTTGGAACTCACACTCCAGAGACCAGATTTGTTAGCTTTTCAGGCATAAAGCAAAGGCCATATTTCTTCTCTTGCCTCTAGAACTGCTGAGGAATTTGTGGGCTGAGGTTGATATATTTAATTGGCAGTCCTCTGTTTATAGATTTTGTGATTGTTAATTTACAAAGTAAGTGCCCAGATTACTGTATGGGTGCCTCTAGTTCTACTTTAGAAATATGAAGAAATAAATTAAATCAAATAAGTAAGATTAGAAACTTTTTTCCAGCCAGGCAAGACAAAAATTGACTGATTTTGCCACTGTGGATCTAAACACTGACTAATGTAACAGTCTGAGGCAGATGCCTTTGATGGGTGTGGGATGATGAGGAGCATCACCACATTCTCATTTAAGTTCCGCTTCAGCTAGCTCCTCTACATCCAGGTACTGATCTCAGCTAGGCAATAAGGAACCTGGAAGATGGTGTAAGTTAGGTTTGACATGAAGGAGATGTAGAGCGAAACGTTATCTGCCTACTGTTCATACTCCTACCAACGCTGTTTCATTTGGCAGCCTGATCAATGTAGATTGAATCAACAGCTTTTGTTTAAATAGAGCCCTATATACTAGGCTAACTATAGATTCAACATTCGAAACACTTCTGTGCCAGGACATATATGTATGTTCCCCATGGAAAATGCTGATATATAATTATTATTATGGGATAGATTTGTTGATAAACCTGTAAGGTTAAAAGCCTGGCTATGCTTTGCAATACAGTACAAGACTTATTTTATATAGCATGTCTTACTAACTACAACCCAAAATGTTTTGAGTTAAACAGCAGCAGAAGGGGAACAACACGAAAATGTGCAGAGAAAAGGTGTGTACTACCAGGTAGGTCCCCTCAGAAGGAGGAAGGGACTAAACCCTAATGGCTGGAAAAGTAAAGCCCATTTACAAGGGTAAAACAGGAGAGCACAGAGGACTAGAAAAGAACAAAATGATGATGAGATCTATCGCCACTGATAATGGTGATAACCCCTTACTTTTCCTCTGCACATCTCAAAGGGCTTTAGAGCCAGTAGAGCTCAGAGAAAGAGAAGAATTTGGCTCTGGTAAAGAGCACATAGCTGTTTCCTCTTATTCTCCTCTAACAATGATGAGAGGAGAAAGTATCTTTCTATTATCATATTTAAAGTTTGGACTGGATCAGAAACGTGGGTGGATGGAGCAGGGAAGAGTTGGTTGTTTTTAAAATTCTGTCTTTGCAATACAGCTGAGGGGTAACTCTTTATGTTAAGTCTGGAAGAGAGAAAGTCTGGTTTTACTTTCAAGAGAGTTTGATTTGGAGAGGCCTTGAGGGTACAATACTTATGGTTTACTGTTCATAAACAAACTGCGGATTCAAGGAACCAGAACTCCATTCTACCTGGACTGATACCCTTTTTCCTGTCAGCTTGTCACACTAGCAGTCAGATCCATATAGCGAGAGACATCTCGCAGGCAACAATGGTTTAATTTCTGCTACCTTACTTCTAAGCAAGGATATGTAGATTATTGTATATTACAAAATTATTTTCCTTGCACTAGGAAGGATTTAACCTTAATCTGGTCCTGTGGTCAATTATTCTGCTTTTGGGGTGGGACTGTGGGCTTTTGGAAGAATGTTTATATCTGAAAGTATCTGTAGTGAATACATACTTTCAGAGCAAAGAGGTGAGTATGGCAGACAAGGATGCAAGACCATGAGGGAATCTAGATTTATGACAAGTTGATAGAGCATTGCTTTCTCTTTTCAGCTTCAGTATCGAGGATTGTTTCAAATGATCTTAGTGCTGGGAATTGGTGGAAGTTTCCCATATGGGTTCCATATTTCTGCAATCAGCTACCCTTCCCTGGTAAGCAGAGGCTCCCCGGAGTTTACATGGTGGAGGGGCCTGGGTTAAGGATACTCTCAAAACTTGCTGAGCATTTCAACAAACTCCATTACAATGTCTTCATTTTGATCTATAATGAAAAGTAAATATCCTGTAGGTAGAGCACCTTATCCCTAACAGGACAGTACTTTAAAAAACCAAAAAACAAAGCAAAACAAGAGAGATTGTTAACCCAATAGCATAAGGAATATCCTTTCTTGCAATCTAAAATGAGCACTTGTGGCACCTTAGAGACTAACCAATTTATTTGAGCATAAGCTTTCGTGAGCTACAGCTCACTTCATCGGATGCACAGTATGCATCCGATGAAGTGAGCTGTAGCTCACGAAAGCTTATGTTCAAATAAATTGGTTAGTCTCTAAGGTGCCACAAGTGCTCCTTTTCTTTTTGCGAATACAGACTAACACAGCTGTTACTCTGAAACCTCTAAAATGAGCGACACCCAAAATGAGTTTCCTACATTTCAGAACTGATTTACCAAAATGTTGGGAAGTATTTATGTGATTATAGGCTAAGCTTCAGGGGACTACCTGGTACAATCAATTTGTGTGCAAGCCTTTTGTCTTTAAAGACTTGGGTTTAAGTTCTCCCTTACGTAACAAGTGAAATCAAATGTGGAGATCTTATTGTAAAGCCACTACACCTTAAAACACAGTTTTGCAGTCTCTGCTTAAAGGTAAAAAACTTAAATCCTCTTTTAGAGAGGGGTTTAAAAATTGTTTTGGAAACAAAACTCGGTAACCATATTCATTTAGGACCGTGGTTCTCAAACTTTTGTACTGGTGACCCCTTTCACATAGCAAGCCTCTGAGTGCAACCTCCTCCTCCCCCCCCCCCACTATAAATTAAAAACACTTTTTATATATTTAACACCATTATAAATGCTGGAAGCAAAGCTTGGTTTGGATTGGAGGCTGACAGCTCGTGACTCCCCATGTAACAATCTCATCACCCCCTGAGGGGTCGAGAACCCCTGATTTAGGAGTCATCAGGAGACCAGCAGGAGGCCCAGTTATCACTAAAACTAAAAGGTGTTTATTTGGTGTAGCTCTGACAAACGTACACTTCCTCATAGCTCAAGTCCACAAACCTGCAGCTGTGTTGTGAATTTACGAGATAATTTGGTCAGCTTTATCAAGTCTCAGAGGATAAAGACTTTTCCCTTAGAATTAGGAGGTATCTAAAGTAAAAGCCTTCCCATAAGCCTGCTGAGGGGACTTTTTCCTATTGTTCCCAATGTGCTAACAGAAATCACCTCTTAACATTTCACAGCTAAAAAGGTGTGGCCACAACAGGCTCATTACTGATTCGAGAGTAGTGGGATAAGGGTTCCTGTCAGAAAGCAGTGGTGCGAGCTTCTTGTGTAGAGAAGTTAGCTTTTTTAAAGAGATCAGATCTCTACTACGGCAAGTTGTATAGTTTTCATTCACTCACAGAAATTTGCACAACAGGGTGAGAAGACTAAACTTTTGAATATGTAAATGCTTTTTCAAAACAAAATTACATCATTTTTAAAAAGTGGAAAAATTTTTTAAGAGTATCAATTTTTCATCTCTGTTAATGCACTTGAGTGAGCTGTATGAATGAGGGGGAAAATCTGCTGTAAATTAGGCTAATATCCCAGAAATATCAGAAAACCAAAGTAATCTCGTGCATTAGAGAAAAGAGTTTCCACTGGTGAAAAAGATCTAGTTGGAATTCCATCCCTTATCTGTAAGTTTAGCCAACCATGGCTGTGTACAGACACTACAGTCACCAGTGGGGAACGAATACCACTTCAACTAAAGCTCTGAGACGGCACAACACCACTGCGTACAGTCAGCAGTTAGTCCCTGGGGCCAGCTTGTAATAGGAGATATGATCACATGCCTACGGCAGTATGTTGCATGCACTACACTAGCTCAGTGTCAGTAATGACAGCCTCCAGGTGGGCCTGGGATCAACTAGCTAACCTCAGTTAAATCCCCTAACTGGCCAGATCGGCCTGACGGGCTGAGCGCTGTTGCCAGGCAGCTCCTAAACCTAGCGGCAGCACTGGGCTGTGGCAGCTGTTCAATGCACTTCCCCACAGCTGCAATCTCTCTTCTGTCTGCTTTGCTCCCCCCCCAGCCCTGTCTCTGCCCTCCTCCTGGCTCCCAACTCCAGCTCCAGCACCTGGCTTGGCTCCTGGCTCCCTGCTATTAGACCTGACCACGCACATCCGTCATGAGATCAGTGTTGCCAGATCTTATGATTTTACCACAAATCTCATGATATTTGATCTTTCTTAAAGCCACAGCTCCAGCAATCAGATGATTACATTAAAATTTCAGCTTCCATTAAAAAAAAAGTATCTAGCCCTCCTGCCCTAAAGGCTCAAATACCAGAACAAAAATTAAAAGAATCCCAAATTATATTCAAAATCTCATGTTTTTTAAAACCAAGTTTCTGATTTGGGGGGGAGCGGACTCATGATTTTTCAATAGTTGGGATTGGCAATACAGCTAACTCATCCTGAGTGCAAGGTCTACAACAGTTCAAGTCCCGTTTAGCAACAAACAATGGCCAAATATACAACAAAAAAATCAAAGACTAAACCCTGGACCTTCATTACTAAAACCACACACCTCTGATACTTGAACTAAAGGAACGCTCCTTCTGTTGTAATAGACTGTTCTGGTTTCTGGATCTAATCAATTAGGAGGAGATATGATAAACCATACTAAGCCAGTCTGTTACATCGGAGTTTCCCAAGCTTTCCTGAAATTTCTACATTTCAGAGATGTCTTATAAAAAGACTTGACAGGATTATAAAGAAAATAAACTCAAGGTGCATTTTCTAACTTTGAAAGTGTCTTGAACATCTAAACTTAAAAAAAGTTTAGTTGAAAATTTGGCAAAGTACACAAATAATTTGTTT
Source organism: Caretta caretta (assembly GCF_965140235.1). Lineage (NCBI taxonomy): Eukaryota > Metazoa > Chordata > Testudines > Cheloniidae > Caretta > Caretta caretta. Next base: position 13,643,795 of record NC_134220.1, on the reverse strand, counting down.
TGACAGTGAAGATTACTTTAAAAAGAGGTCCAAGACTACAGCAATGGATCAAAGTTGAAGCACAGTAACAGAATAGTATGAGGAAAGTCCATAGTAATTATGCTCAAATAAATTGGTTAGTCTCTAAGGTGCCACAAGTCCTCCTTTTCTTTTTGCGAATACAGACTAACACAGCTGTTACTCTGAAACCAGTAATTATTTAAAGTCTCATTTGCTCTTTCAGCACATTAGGACATTTATCAATGAAACCTGGATAGAGCGATATGGCTATCCCCTCCATCCTGAGACCATCATGTTGCTGTGGTCCTTCATTGTGTCTGTTTATGGTATAGGAGGACTGCTAGGGAGCCTATATTGTGGCTACCTTACTACAAAATATAGAAAGTAAGTATTTATTTTCATAGCTTGATAAGGCATGTGGGGAAAAATGTACTAGCAAAGCACATACAGTCAACTATTCTTGTTCAATGTAGTCTGACCATATATACTTCTATTCAATTGCTTTAAATTGCTATCATAGCCACCCAGGGTAAGTGGTAACCAGTCTTTCATTCAGTGTATTTAAACAGTATGCTGATGGTGAAGTGTGGTCCCTTCTGAAGATGGGCTTACCAACACTCCATTTACTAGTGCCTTGTGGGGAAGTAACATGTGATGCAATTTCCTCACATCATCCTCCAGTACATAATTTCCAAGATCTACAAATCCAGAAACAGAAGCCATGCATATTCGTTCAAACACAGGTTTCCCGGGAACTGTTACAATCACTTGGACCAGCCTGAATTCCACTTTTGAGAGATGTAGCTTAAACACTCAAGGGTAAACCTGAAACATTAAAGTGCTTGCTTAAAAAAAGTCAGATTTGCAAAGTGTATTCATTCTGGAGTGAATGTTGTATTAAAGAATTATTAGTACCTATTCTAATGAAAAAGTGAAACTGAACAGAAAAGAAAGTTAACTTTACCCATAGTTCTGTATAAGAGACTGCTCCATTGTTAGTAATGTCCTCTATTAAAAGTCTGTCCCGAAGTAACTCCACAATAGATGGAGAAAGGATTCCTCATGCATCTGGTGTGTTCTCAGGATCTTGTGTGTAACACCAATATCCTTTGCAGAGAAATTGGCAAACAGATCTACTGGTGTGTTCCACTTAAAGATCTGCTCCGCCACCCTCTGATCCAGAGGCCCCTCATATGGGTCTCAACCATCTTAGCCTGACTGCAATTGTTCTTTCCTGCCAGGTAAATGCCCCCAAGAAGTTTCTTGTGGGACACTGCATAATCCCACACTTGAAGGCCTCCTGACACTAGAAACAAGATCCTGCTCCTCTCCACTTGTTTACGTCAACCTTGGTAGCCTAGCTGCCTGAATCAGAATCAACTTTTAGGTATAAGGTCTCTGTACGCTCTTAATGCATACAAGATCACATTCATCTCGAGAGCAGTTACGTGTAGCAACTGGTCTTGGAGATAAGAACAACTTTGAGTGAAAAGCTGCTCCACTTAGGCTCCTTTTCACAAGTGCATCCAGAGATATCAGATGAATCTGCAAGACCTTTCCAAGAATGCTGAACGTCTCTGGATAGTAATCCAGCCAGTGGGTTTCAGAAACCACTAGCCACCCAGATGCAAAAGTCTATGTGATTCAAGTCTGAGACATCAGGGTCCACTGAGGGGACATGCCATGGTCACCACTTACTGCAGCCATCCGGCCTAAAATTTACAATATAGTCTTTACTGAAGCCTCTCTTTGGTATATCCTTTCTGCCAGATCCACAAGAGCCTTGGATCCACTACTGTGGCAGGAATGCCTCATCATAAGTCGTGTCTACAGTTGGCTCCCACAGAGTCAAATTGTTTCTGTATAACAAGCTGGTACTTTGGATATTGCACCATGAATTCTAGTGACTTCAATACCCCAATGCTTGTACTCCTCAACATATTGTACTTGATCAACCTGTTGTTCGAGTACGACTACACATGAACTCCCATCCTAAAGAAATACTGACACATGCTAAGCATTTATAAATGCACATGCTGCCAAGGTACAGTTATGAAGTAAAAGTTCTTGGATTCTGAAAGCGAAGAATCATTTAATTTCTCCGGGAAATACCCAGTTTGGGTATCCATTAAAACATGCCACAAAGGAACAGTAATTGCTGTACCATACCTACAGTTAACATATTTAAGACGTTACATGGTGCTTGTATGTTGGATAAGTAACAGCAAATACATTAATCAAAAACAGTATAAGAGATACTCACTTCATATCACTCTCTCATCTTTTTACAGAAAGAAGTGTCAGATTGTCACTAACCTGATCATGCTAGTAGCTTCACTTTTCATGGCCTTCTGTAAAATGGCCAAGTCCTTTGAGATGATTCTGATTGGGCGCTTCCTTTATGGCATGGGAACAGGTATGACCTCTGTATACATCAAAAGGGAGTCTCCTTGGTGTCCCAGTATAGTCTCCTTTCATTATAATTCTTTTAGAATTATTTTATATTACCCAACAAGTATACTTAGCATGTCACAGAAGACACTGATATATAATAGCTGGTCAAAGGTGCAGGGGGTGGAAATGAGTAGTGGGAGGAGCTTGGGATAAGACAGTTAACATTTTCCTCAATTTAATGGCCATCTCTCTTCTTTCCTGTCCAAGGTTTCTCTCTCACTATACATCCTCAATATGTAGGAGAGATTTCACCCAAGAAGCTGCGTGGATTTTCAAACTCCACTCTCGCTGTTTTTCTGACACTAGGAAAAGTCTTAGGACAGATTTTTGGACTAAGGTAAAACAAAATCATCTACCACCTTTCTCTGCAGCAGCAGAAGCTGGTCTTAAGTCTTTTAAAAAAAAAAAGAAACCACCCTCTAAAATCTTCAATAAGTGCTCTCATCTCCAAAATTAAATGTTTTATCTTAAACCAGTAGACAGTATTTGACCAAATCTGAGAGTTCCATGTTTAAGACATTGGACACAGAAAAATACAAGTAATTAACCACAATCTGAATTTTTTTTCCTCTATAGCCTTGCTACCAAGTGGCTTACCTTAAAACTTCCTGAGGTTTATTTGAAATATCATGGTGAGATCTAGCACATGGGACCACATTTGAGATGTGTAGCATATTAGAAAGTTTTTCAGTTCAAAATTAGCATCACAATCTCATGAACTTCCTAAAGGTCACTGTGGGACCTAATGTATCATTAGAAAGTTTTCCAAAGTGCTGCTGAGTTTCACAAAATTTGCCAGACTGACTCAGTTATCCGGCTGCAATGCACTCACCACTAGAATTTGGCCCATTTGCTGTCTCTCTATTTATCATTCAGAAAAAGTTATTGAATGTTAATATAATGGTTTGATCATGACTGCACTTTTACATGTACTCTCCAGAGAGCTCTTAGGAAATGAATCGTTGTGGCCATTGTTGTTGGCTTCTACCGGACTCACAGCATTGATTCAGCTGATTATGCTCCCATTCTTCCCTGAGTCCCCATCCTACCTTCTGATACAGGAGGGTAATGAGGATGCCTTCATGAAAGGTAAAGTACTTACTCCACTCATTTCAGTAAATCTAATTTGTTGGAGTGTTAGCCATTGAAAGCAAAAAGAGTAGAGCCCAAGACTCCTACTACCTCAATAAAACCGCGCTCTTAATGTTCATTTTCATTAAATAAAATTTTTAAAAATGGTTACATTTGTCAACTCAATATTAGAGTGATATGACATTCTGACAGCCCCGCAGACAAAACTCTTCTAGTTATCTATAGAATAAGCACCATCTGGGCAACAAGAGTAGGCTTCCACACATTGTCCCGACAACATACACCAAATCATGATGTGATGAAAACAACTCTAAGGACAGACTAATTAAGTCTATGTGATTCAGACAGGCTAAAAGGATTTGTTATTAAAGAATGATGGAGATGAACTGATAGATTAAACTATTTAGTTTTTTCTCCTGCACAGCCATTAAGCAACTCTGGGGTGAAGGAGATCATCAAGCAGAGATTGATGACATACTGAAGGAAAAGGCTGCAACAAAAAGCACCAAAACCTTGCGTGTCCTGGAACTATTTAAAGAACGATCCTTGCGCTGGCAATTGTACTTTTTGGTCACCATCATGACCAGCTTGCAGCTTAGTGGCGTCAATGCAGTTGAGTGTTTTCCCTGTGTAAAAACTCAGAGTCATTGTTAGGTAGCATTAAAAAAAGGCCTAGTTATTTGTTGCACTATTATATTCATGACATATGTTATGCAGGAAGTCAGACTAGTCAGATCATAATAGTCCCTTCTGGTCTTAAAAATCTGAGAATCTTGGTCCTCTTCTTCCTGATCAATGGACCCCTGGTTGTTGCCATTACAATTCTGCTCTGACTTTTCTAGTATGGAATCCTGAATGCATTAGCAAGTTTGCAAATATAGATAATACCTCTCCATAAAGGTCTCTGGTGCCAGCTCCACCAAAGAGCCAGCATAGGCCACTCGCTCAGACATGAGGGATCCTCCCAAGAATTGCTAACAAGCACCAGTATTGGGGGCAGGTATTCAATGCCAAATTCTAGGGTCAGTCTCCACCAATAAAGAAGATGGACAAAGACACACCACTGTTGCATCACATTCTATAACACTGCTGACCCATCCCCCTGAGGTCCATGGGTTGGGGTCTGCTGGGGAGGTCAGAGGTACTGAAGGCTAGAATCTGAAAACAGAGACAACGATGAAGCTTTTCATTCAGGTACATGAAGATCTAAGAATATGTCATTCTCCAAAAGCAACAAGAGGGACTATGCATCCGATGAAGTGGGCTGTAGCCCACGAAAGCTGATGCTCTAATAAATTGGTTAGTCTCTAAGGTGCCACAAGTCCTCCTGTTCTTTTTGCCGATACAGACTAACACGGCTGCTCCTCTGAAACCAAAATCATCCGTGTGCGAAGCTAGAAAGCTGTGGTTGTAGAGACAGGAATGGATAGAGCAGACAGAACTCCACTTGTACAAGGAGCTTGTGACATGCTTGTGACACTATCACACGTACAGTGAGAACTAGATGGCACCAAAATGCTTCGCCAGTGAGCAGACAGCCCACCCATCAGTAAATTTGCTTTATATTAGAATAATTTTTGTCTGATTTCTGCCTCACATCTGAGGAGTTTCACAGCCTGCCTCCAAGATGATTGTTCACACTATTTTCTCTCTGCCTTTTTCAGATCTATTTCTACTCTTTTGAAGTGTTCCGTACAGCCAGGTTTGAAGACTATCTCATCCCCTACATATCACTAGGAGTTGGGACATGTGAATGCCTATCATCTATAGTGTGTGTAAGTCTCACCAAACTGGAGTTTGTAGGAAAAAGGGAATGTATTTAGAGACAGCATTTTTTTTTTAATGTGTAGCCTTGGCAGAGGGGAGTTAGGGGAGAGACTCACTCCGTTGTGTAAACTAATCAAGAAATTTCCTCCTACCTCTAAGTCACATGAAGCTGTGAAAGGCAGCCCTTCTCCCCAATTAACTTTGTATTGTTGAATGTCTTTGTACTCATTTTTACTCCGTGAAATGAGTTTCACATCATGCTTTAACCAATCATGATTTTGTACAGACAACTGCTTTGTGGATAGATAGGAAGAATAAAGGGCACAGTTCCAGTGGCCTCTAAAAGAGCAAAATAGTGGATTATGTGAAGCCATGTGAAATTTTGGATTGATACAAAATTGTGCAGTTTGACACAGATCTCCATGTAACAAAGAAATGTAGGTCATTTGCCAAGAAGCTGGTGCATGTCTGATCACTACCATTCTGGGTAAAAAGAGGTTATCACCTGCAGGGAATGGCTGTCAATTGGCTGTACACTTTCCCTATTCAGGTTTCAGAGTAGCAGCAGTGTTAGTCTGTATTCGCAAAAAGAAAAGGAGGACTTGTGGCACCTTAGAGACTAACCAATTTATTTGAGCATAAGCTTTCATGAGCTATACTCACGAAAGCTTATGCTCAAATTAATTGGTTAGTCTCTAAGGTGCCACAAGTCCTCCTTTTCTTTTTTCCCTATTCAGAGACAGAAAAAGTTACCAGCTCCCACAATGGAGGAGACTAAAGTCCATGAACTATTTTATCCCATCAATTTTTAAGGAATTGCAGTGGAGGCTCTGGGAGATATAAGCCCTTCATGAACACCTACTTTCTGCCTTAATTTCTGGGGTAGGCCTCAGGTTTGAACTACCTATGTGTTGAATTATGACTTTTTCTCATGACACAAGATAATACAATAATTATTCCTGTAAGTAGGGTAGATATATATAGCTCATGTCTGCACGCACTGCATTCTTGCCTAAAAATGGATTATCTCTAGACATCCAGGGATCAAGACTGATGTACAGCGATGAAAGTAAAATATACCTCTTCCCCATGGTTTTAAGGGAGAAATATTCAAGTAAAAAAATATTTCTGAATAAGTCAATAGGAGATGCTGAAGTAAAGCAGAATCAGTCCAACCATACTGTATAAATCTTTCTGGTCTAAACGTACAGTCCCCAGTACAAATGATAAACTGAAATATCAGTAAGATTTAGCTCATGTTTAGAGGGTCTCATCTGTTTGTATTAACTGAATAAGACTTCTGAGAAGAAGGTTAGGAGCATGGGAAGTAATCCATTCATTTGGAGTTGGAATTAATCATATTGGTAATGCTGTGTTTTCTGTTTTCCAGAGCTCCCTTATCGAGCGATTTGGCAGGAGGATGCTGTTGTGCGGAGGATATGTACTAATGATTTTCGTGTTAATACTCCTCACAATGACTCTCTCCCTGCAGGTAAGGAGATTTCCTAATCGGGACTTTTCCAGCATCAACCCCCATTTCTAATCTTTCCTCCTAGGCAAGATTTTTCGCAACAGAATAACCACCAAAGTGAACTTCATTCACCATGGTGGAAAGCAGGAAGCAGGGCCGGATTTCCAGTTAGGCATAGTAGGCACGTGCCTATGGGCGCTGGTGTTCTAGGAGCACCTAAACGTTAAAAGTGGGGCACAGTGAGCCACCAATGGGCAGGGCGGCTGCTGAAGGGGCTGGGAGCGTCCTAGCCCCTTTCCAATCTCAGCCACCCCACTGCCTCCGCCCCAAGCTGGGGAAGTAGAAGGAGGGGCGTGGCCGGTGCCCCATTCACTTGCATAGGCAGAACTGGAGCATGGCTACCACACTGAGTTGCGGGAGGGACAGAAAACACCCAGGGACCGCTTGCCATGGGGAGAGGTACAGTCCCCCTCTTGAGTCTTGCCTGGAGGGGGTGGGCTGCACCCTGGTTCGGGCTGGGAGCGCCATGTGTGGCGGAGGAAGGGGAGCTGAAGATGCTGTGCCTAGAGGCGCATAAGGTGTAAATCTGGCCCTGGCAGGGAGCATTCTATTCTACCATGTTGTTACAAAGTCTGCTCTCACTTTGCTTTCTCACTCTAGCATCAATTCTTTTGGATGCATTACTTCAGCGTCGTTCTGATCTTCTTGTTCGTTATCTGCTATGGAATTGGACCATGTGAGTACATCCACTTTAGATGATGGTGAGGAGGGAACTTTGCACCATACTACTCGAGTGCATCAGAATTGGTGGGTAAAGAATGGAACACCACTGTACCACCTCTAGAGAGCAGCAAGGGAAGGAGGTTTAGCTATCTGAATACATTAACAGAAGGAGACAATGTGTCTATAAATGGAAAAAGTGGAAAGAGCACATGAGCACCTCAAGTTTTACTGCTGATCTTTTACTGGCTCTTAACTCAGAATGTAATATCCTCCTCCCCCAAAAAAATCTGAGAATCAATCCCAGAGGAAGAACCCCAAAGTACTCTGCTACTAACACAATTCCCCCAACAGAACATTGATAAGTACATATTTAGTGATCACCTCCTTTGTTAAAATAGTGAACTGATGCACTTTCTGCCCATGGAGGAGCATCGATGGAAGAGGCCGCAAAACAGATGAGGGATGTGGATTAACAATTTATTGCACTGATGGTGCATACCAATAAAATATAAAACCACATAGATCACATAACATCAGAGGAAATATGCCAACTGTGCACTACAATCTAGCAGATTAAGAGGCTAATGTATACAAAGTTTAAAAATCTTTTTTCTCCCTCATGCCTCACAGCAGAAAGGGACGCTATATGCATCTCACAGATTAAATATCCCATTATTCATTTCAATTTGAAATTAACAAACTCAAGACTTTACATCACAATTTCCATCTATTCAGCTGAGTTAAGGCAGGGACCCTGTCAGAGTCCATCAGTACAGTTTCAAAATTCAGGACAGCTAGGTATAATAATAAATACATAGCTGTTATATAGTACTTGTCATCCATAAATCTCAAAGCACTATACAAAGGAGGTGAATATAATTTGTCCCCATTTTACAGATAAAGAAACTGAGGCACAGGGAAGCAAATTGAGTTCACCCAGCAAGTCAGTGGCAGAGGGTACGTCTGCACTGCAGTCAAAAAGTATGACTGCAACATGTGTAGCTATACCCAAGCTAGTTTTGATCTACTTAGTTGGCGGGGGGGGGGGGTATGTACTTGAATGGCTAGCCCATGCTACCACCTGTGCTGTCACAGCAACACTGCTGTTGTCATTCAAGCTAGCTAGATGAAAGCTAGCTCGGGCGCATCTACACGTGCTGCAGAGTCACTCCTGACTGCAGTGTTCACATACCCTGAGTCCCAAGTCCCAGTCTAGTCCTCTGTCCACTAGCTCACACCTCCCTACAAGGCAACCCAACTCTTCCCTGAGTTTCTGCACACTGTCTGCAGCACTGCACTGCCAGGGTTCTGGGATTGGGAATCAAGTTCTTTTGTTGTAGTAGAGGACACTAACCACATAGATCACTGGGACAGACTTACTATAATTTTCTACTAGGCATTGTCAGTGTGAGGCCCTTTGCAGAAGCAAGTGAATTAAAGTTACTAAAGAAACATCTCTTCTCCAGCTGGAGCCACTGGAGCCATAATCACTGAAATCTTCAGCCAGTCATTCAGACCATCAGCCTTTCTGATTTATGGAAGCATCAGCTGGGTGTGGCTCTTTGTCCTTGGAATGATTTTTCCCTACATTGTGGTAAGTGATTCTGTGACCCAGCCTCTTTGGGATGCCATCTGGCTGAGGGCACAGGAGTACATAGATATAGTACAAAAGAATGCAGTGTAAGGACTCTAATGAAAGCCTGTGGCACACTGGTCGTCATCATGGCAACATGTGTGTATATATATACACAACATCTGTATAAGCAGTTCTATGTATATATACTGAAAATTATGTTCTTAAGATCTGTGACTAGGGACTGGACACTAGAAAGGTGAAAACCAGGTTTTCTTTTAGGCAAGAAATGTTTATCTATCTGTTGGTTTACATGTAAATTAAGTACTCTGCGGTTCACAGAGGTTCCCATTCATTTACAGTCTGAGCCAAATATTAAAGAAGAATTGTTAAATCCACAAGGAGGAGATTTACAGGAAGAAATGACCCAGCAGGGGAGAGGCCTGTTCAGAAGTAAGGACAGTGAACTTTTTGGGGTATGGGCAAGGAGGTACACCCTCATTCCTGCAATCTCTAAGGAGAAGCTGCCAGTGGGCTTGATCTTATGAGAGGTCTTCCCAGCCATATTGATTGAAAATGCTGGGGAAAATTCCAGGGCTAAGCTATCTTGTAGGACAGTGATCCCCAACCTTTCGTGTGGGAGTAGTATATGGCTATTCCCAGAAGACTGTGGCAGGTGCTAGACACCCCGCCGCCAAAATGCTGCCGCCGAAAAGCAGCAGCGAGAAGAAGCATCGCTGCCGAAATGCCGCTGAGAAATGGCAAAGCTTCCCGGCAGCATTTCAGCGGCAGGGTGTCCTGTGGGCGCACAAAAATGCCCCGGCAGGAGCCACGGCACCAGCGGGCACCACATTGGGGACCCCTGTTGTAGGAGATAGCAGAATGCCTTTGTTAGGGGGCTTATTCCTTCACCCACTTGCTTCCCTGGTCCTTCTCGCATGAACAGAGAGCAACAATACCCGAAGTCCAAAGGTGCAAACAATTCAATGTTTATTGGGGTGAACTTCCAGCAAGCATGATTCTAGTTTCCTTCCTTAGCGTCCCCCTTCCCAACTCTGACACCCCAGAGGCTTACCTGTGTCCCTGTTCCCATTTCCCCCTTTAGCTAAACATGATTCCAATTTTCCCCCCATGCACCCACCCACTCACTTCCTGATTGACTGCAGACTATATAGTAAAACTTGAGTTCTGCTTAGCTATACCTTAACCAATCATTTTACTGAAATTTAACTAACCAATCCTAACATCTTATAACTTGATTATTTAACCAATTATATCCCACCACCTTAATTAGTTTACACCCAGCAAAATTAATTATACAGCAGACAGGAACAATCACAGAACCAGACAGATTATACAGACAAACAATGGGGAAATGGGGACTACAGTGATAGAACAAACACAGAAATGAGGATTTCACATCCCAGCTATTGATAAGTGAGTTCTTGCCAGACAGGATGCTATCAAACTAAGTTTCCTTTTACATGTTCTAGGCACTCCCCTTTCTCTGGAGGCGATAGGCATTATCAGGACAGGATTGTATTCCTAATAGCCCAATGGCACCTTCTTTCAATGGGACTAGTTTGGAATGTGAGGATGTGACTGGTTGCTTCCCAGCTTATGGCTGCCTCTGCTGCTTAGCCAAAGCTCTTAGCCTAAGAACAGGGCCTCAGACTGTCACAGTAAGAGAAGGCCCTTACACCGGCAGACAGTGATTTTGATTCTCTTTTATACCTCTAGAACTAGCCAAGTGATAAGAATACACCTAAATTCTTAGCGTATAGGCCTTTACAGACAGGCTTGAATATCTATATCCTAACAGCCTTGTTAGTTAAGCTTAGGCTCCAGAAATTGTGTTATGATTTTGTTTTATATGTAACCATTTGTTTCCAATATTCTCACTCTCCATCACTTGACTCTGTTCTTTGATAAAAAACATTCTCGTTTTCACTATAGATATCTTAGCTGTGTGTTAAGTACAGTATGGCTCTTGAGTTGAGTCTTGCAAGCTGGGGTGTACTAATCTTTTGGATCGGAGACTTCTGTGAGTATTCAGTGGGACAGAGGCCAAGTACTCCAGAGGCAGGCTTGGAGGATTTAGGAGTTGGAGTGTGCCTATCGCGAACTCATACAGAGACAGCGAGGCCTGTGGAGACATGGAAGGCAGCACTTGTGCTGCCAGAGATTGGTGGTTTCAGGGAGCTGATCCACAGCAGGCCCAGATGAGACACTCATGACAAGAGCAGGTGGGATGAGTTGCCTCATAACTTTGGGAAGCATCACAGTTGGCAGGAAATTACACCCAGTTTGCTGATTAGCTAGGGATCATGCTCCGGGCATTTATTTACCAAATAAATAATAGTTACTGAGAGATTCACACCTGAGAAGATTGGGAAACAGGTAAAGAAAGGTTACGGTTTGTTATTTTGGGTAAGGGAAACAGAACAAAAGAAAATATAAAATGAGTAAGCGGATAAACAGAAAAGTGATCAGACTGATTGACCAAAAGGACCAAAGGGGGGTGCAGGCTTAGAAAACAATCCTGATGCAGCTCTCAGTGAAACAGCCCTGAAGCTGGAGTTTGCTAGGCTGGAGATGACTAAAGCGGAAAAGAAATGAGAGCACCAGAGGTGTGAAACTGCAGAGAGAGCCAAAGGAGCAAATAACACCCCACCAAAGAGCACTGGCGCTAAAAGACAAAGCATGAAGCCCAAGAAGCAGAAGCCCTTGGGGGGGAGGAGGAGGAAGACAGAGAGCCTATATGCCCTGATCATATTGAATTTACAAAAAAAAAAAAAAAAAAAATCATCCCTCATCGCATGGGGAATTCTCACCAGGGTTCACAAAACTGCAACAAGCTGTACCTGGGTTACAGAGAGACTGACTGCACTGAGGAATGTTTAACCACCTTCAAAAGAATATGCATGGTACATAGAATTCCAGATGAACAAAGAATGACTGTCTTACTCCCTGAATTGACTGGTAAAACTTTACAGGTATTTAATGATACAGAGGTTAATGAGGCTAAGAAGTATGTTCATAGAACCATAGAAATGTAGATTTGGAAAGGACCTCGTTAGGTCATCTAGTTCAGTCCCCTACACTAAAGCAGAACTAAGTATTATCTAGACCATCCCTGACAGGCATCAGTGCAAGGAGTCTGTTAAAAAGGTTTCACACTACTCCAGAAGCATTCAGAAACCTCAAAAGATTGATAAGTTACATCGAGGGGGAATATGTGCATAAAATGGCAGATTATGTGAGAAAATGGATAACAAGTGAAGGGGCAGACACCCATGACAAGTTGGTAGATCTGATCACTCAAGAGCAGCAGTTCTCAAACTATGGGGAGGACCTCCCAAGGGAGGTGCAGGAATGTGTCAAGGGAGGCATGAGCTGTGTGCTGATTTTTTGTTGTTTTTTTTTTTTTATTTAAAGAGCTCTGCCTGTTAGGCCTAAGCGGCTGGGGCTTGTGCGGAAGGGCCATGCGCTCCCGGGAGCTGGGAGAATGAGACAAAGGGGACAGCCAGAGCCCCACCACCTGGGGGCTGACAGCCAGAGCCCTGTCATCCAGGATCAGGCTCTTCTTCCCCCTCCTTCCCAATCCCTCACCAGGAGGCAGTCCAGGCTTGGGGTCTACTTCCTCCCTTCCCCCCACATCCCTCACCTGGAGCTGCAGGGCTCCAGCTGTCCGCCCCAGGGTGGCAGTAGCAGGGCAGAAGTAAGGATGGCAATGGGACCCTAAGTCTGCTTTGAAAAGTGATCTTGACAAATCACACTGCCACCCTTACTTCTGCCCTGCTGCTGGCACAGTGCTGCCTTCAGAGCTGGGTGCCCAGCCAGCAGCCTCTGCTCTCCACTCTCCCTTCAGAGCTGGGTGCCCAGCCAGCAGCCTCTGCTCTCCACTCTCCCTTCAGAGCTGGGCAGCGGCGTATGAAGGCGGGGTGCAATCAAATAAGTTGAGAACCCTGCTCAGGCCTGCTCTGAGGAAGGGCAAGCCATGGTGTAGGAGAAAAACTCCAGTATCAGTGAAGACAGCTGCCAAAGGTAACTTGTACATACAAGCGTGACTATTTGAGGAGCACAAATTCCAAAGGGAAAGGCAAAAACTTGGCATAAAAGGGGGTTCCCAGTTTGTCCCTGGGAATAGGAAGAGAGGTGAGGGAACTAAATCCACACCACCGCAGTTCCAGTCTCCTCCTAGTAACCCTAATTATTGGACCCCACCCCAAAGAAACATTATATATGTGGGTCCCTTGATCATATGAAAAGGCAGTGTCCTAAGTATGGGGGATCCCAATTCACTCCCTGATTTATTCGGGTTAATGCAGCTACACTGGAGTCAGAGACTTCAGTGGTGGCAGAGGGAGTTCTGGTTACCTTTGTCAGGTCTGACCTCCTGAGGGGTAGAATAGTTTATAACAATGGCCAAACATAAATGGTGGAGCGTGCCAGAGGTGGCAAGACACTGGTGCTCAGCTTTTCCTGGTCGGGGGGATGTGATTCAGGAGAATGATATGCTCCCGGGTGGGAAGGTAAAACTACTATCTTTAAGACAATTTAAAACCACAGTACCTTTGGCCTGCATCAGATTGGAATGGAAAGGCTTACGGGGTACTTGAAAGTAGGAATTTTAAAAAATTTACCAGCAGCTGTGTTGGTTGAGAATTATGCAATATCACTGCCCAAAGCTGTCAGTATTGTGACCCATAAAAGGAGAATATGTCCCTGAGTTCACAGAGGTAACCTCTGAGGAGAGAAAGGGAGCTGAGAGGGGAAGAAAAGCCTCAGTCCCCTTATCAGCAGAGAATATCAATGTGTCCCAAGAGAAAGGGGAGAAGCTGCTGGTGACAGCTCTCTAAGCAAGCCACAGCCAAAGTGAGTTTGCTGTGGAGCACAATGCGGACACCTCTCAAGAGAGCATCAGAGAAGCCATTCACAGTACGGCCCCAGATAGGGAGAACAGGGCTAGGTTCTTTACAGAAGAGAAGCTAAACTGTACTGGAAGGCTCTGGTGGGGAAAAATAGAATACAAAAAGTACAGACAATTGCTTTTGACCTCAAAGCATCATGTGGAGTTAATATTATTAGTCCACAACTGTCCTTGTGCAGGACACTTGGGAACAGAGGACATATGAAAGGTTTGAGGAAAAAAATTGTATTGTTTTAATGTTCAAAATGAGGTAAAGGATGACGGCAGGACTGGTGATTTATGTCAGAAGCAGAAAAAGCCTGTAGGATACCACAAAGCTCCCTTGCCAATAATCAAGGAAGCATTTTACTGGGTTGCCATGGACATTAAAGGACCCTTATCCAAGCCAAAACAGAGAGGGGGAAAATATATTGGTAGTAGTAGATTTCACCACTAGGTATCCAGATGCAGTTCCTGTAATATAGAAGCTGAAACAGTGCATAGAATATTTAATATAGAATCACTATATTTAGCACTGTAGCAGATTTCCCAAAGGAAATCTTGTTAGATTGTGGGTCAAATATCATGTCCCACTTATTTAGTGAGTTATGGAAGATGTGTGGGCTAAACCAATTAAGATCTGCTCCATATCATCCAGAGAAATAGATTAGATGAAAGATTTTAGAGCCCCATTGAACCTATTTAGAAATATATTTTAAAAGAAGGGAGAGGAACTGGGATGTAATGTTACTTTATCTGTTGTTCACCTACTTGGAGGTGCCCCAAGAGTCCAAATGGGGTGAACCCTGTGATCTCCTATATGGGTGAAAAGCCAGAAGGCCCCCTGGATCTCAGAGGCTCCTGGAAGGGTGGCTCTGAGGCAGAGGCTGAATATGTGCAAAAGTTTAGGGACGATTTAAAGATAATGATAGGAATGGTTCAACAAAGTTTCACAAAAAGCCACACTGCTCAGAAAACATAGTGAGCAATCATTTGATGTGGGGGACTTGGTGCTGGTATTACTCCCTGTGAAAAGTTACAAATCCAGAACACGTGGAAGGGGCTTTTGGGGGTGCTGGAGAGGGTTAATGGTGTTACCTACAATATACTTGGGCCCCACAGCAAGGCTGCTGCACAGACCGTGCATGTAACAAGTTCAAAGTGTAGCAACTGAGAAGCCATTATAAACATGCCATGCTGTTCAGGGGCAGATTCTCAGATTGCCCCTCTCATTGACTTGATGATTGAGTACTATAGTAACACCTCAGTAGAGAGCACTGAGGTGTGTGAAGAGAACCTAGCTGAAAGGGCAAAGGTTATGAGCGTGTTCCAGAGTCACTGGCAGGTATTTTCCAGTGGGCCAGGTATGACTCAAAGTGCTCCATAAGACTCACACTGTGTAGCCACTGCCTGCCCCCAGCAGAGCATATCAGACCACTAGAAAAATGCAGGAGAGAATCCATAAGGAGATAAAAAGCATGCTGAACATGGGGATAATTAAAGGGTCAAACAGTCTCTGGATTTCTCCAGTTGTTATGGTTCCCAAAAAGGATGTGACCATAAGTTTGTGTTGATTACAGAAGGTTTAACACCATCATAGTTCCTGTGCACATTCTGTGCCCAGAATTGATGAACGTTAGGCGCTCTAGGCAAGGCAAAATATTTAGGAATTCTATACCTAACAAAAGAATATTAACAAATCCCAGTAGATAATGAAATGCATAACAAAGTCCACCTTCATTAGTGATTTGGGACTCTGTTTTATTTTAGAATTAAGAATTTCTCTCATTCCTAAAATATAAACCTACGCTGAAGAGATAAGGGAATAAGAGTCAGAAGGGTATTTTTCTTACAATCTTCTCTTATTTCTGTTTTTAGGAAAGCCTTGGATCTTTCTGCTACCTTATATTTCTAGGGATCCTTGTGTTCTCATCAGTCTTCACCTACCTGTTTCTCCCGGAGACAAAGGGGAAGTCAATCATGGAAATTAAAGGGGAATTTAATAAGTTAAATTTTGGAAAGAAACAAGCGGTGAACACAGAAAATAATTTATCTAAGGAACACACTTTCTGCACCAGACTCTGACTGCTCAGATGGGAAATGTTACGTATTAGAGGGACAGGAAGCACTGTTGCAATCAGACTGAAATATAATCCTAAAATGGACTGTTAGCTTTACTGTCTTATTCTTATTTTCATAAAATTATACAGACATGAAATTCCTCATGCTTAAGTCTTATTTTCCCCCAGATAGTCAAACATTTTCAAGGTTACTTAGGTGACTCAATTTGAACTAGTCAGTCTTGCACCAAGATTCACTAGCACAAGGGCTATACTTAATCAGTTTCCCCTATTCCTGAGGGTCTTTCATATTGCAACAAAGGAAAGATTTTACAAGAAACAGGAAATTGAACTGTAAAAATAAAAATCACAGGTGGGGGGGGACTTAAGCAGGTAAAGTACCTGTATTTATTTTGGTTGACTAGATTTCAGGTTGATTATGGCCCTGATCCAAAGCCGATTGAAGTCAATGGGATCAGAATCTAGGTCTCTTTTCTTGAGAAAGAAAACAAGACTGGATGTTTAGGAAGCAACGAAGACCTTGTAAAATAGCTATTGATAAAGAGGTGGTAAAAGCTTGCTAAAAAAGCATCATTGTAAACAGTTCAGCCAGACTGGATGACCCACATCAAGGGAATTAATTTAGTGTCCTTACCAAGGAAGTGAAATGATCATGGAAAGTCATGGAAAAATTGGATTAATTTACAGAAGATTGGGAAGAAAGCAAATGTTGTACCAGTCTTCAAACAAGAAAAGAGACGTGACCATTACTATCTAGTAAGTCTAACTTCTGTCTCTAGAGCCCTGATGGTGTCGCTAGAGTAGATATGGGGACAGAGTAGGCAACAAGGTTTGCTACAAGGATTGTTACCTGGGTTAGTGTTTCTGTGGTGTGGTGTGTAGTTGCTGGTGAGTATTTGCTTCAGGTTGGGGGGCTGCCTGTAAGCGAGGACTGGCCTGCCTCCCAAGGTCTGTGAAAGTGAGGGATCATTTTCCAGGATAGGTTGCAGATCGGTGACAACGTGCTGGAGAGGTTTTAGCTGGGGGCTGTACGTGATGGCCAGTAGTGTTCTGTTATTTTCCTTGTTGGGCCTGTCCTGCAGTAGGCGATTTCTGGGTACCCATCTCACTCTGTCAGTCTGTTTCCTCACTTCCCCAGGTGGGTATTGTAGTTTTAAGAATGCTTGAAAAGATCTTGTATTATTTAAGGATCTGCTTTCTTAGTACACAAGGCTTCTGAGAATTACACCAGATGTTTTCTGAGAGGTGAAAGTTTGTTAGAGGATTGTTTTTATATAAATAGTTTGTAAATGGCTGTTTATTGAACCAAGTAAAATGGTTTATTGGCCCTAATGTTTGTAAAATGGTTTATTGAACCAAGTAGAAACTTAGATTATAAAACTGGGTGGAAGTATTGTCGTCTTCTTTCCAAACCATCTCAAACTGTATACAGTAGAATTTATGACTCAGAACTAGACGATCACATAGTCTTCCTTCAACAATTCATGAAAGAAGAAAAAAATCAAGTGGACCTATCAATATAATAAACTGCTATTTCAGTCAGCACTGGTTTATTGCCAGTATGGACAAAGCATCTCTCTTGGGTTTTTGTTTGGTTGGCCTCTTTTAATGTTTTTGAGACAAAGAGTCTGCTCCTGCAGGCCTTATTTATACAAGTAGCCATTCATGTGAGATTTCCCATTGATTTCAGTGGTAGTAACATATGAGTAAAGACTACTCATGAATATAGGCTACAGGATTAGACCCCAAGTATACAGCAGTATTGTCTCTTCTGATTTTTTGAGAGGTGAGAGAATCCACTTCAAGTTAAAAAATCAAAAGCCAGTTGTGAATTGAATTAAGGAGTTTGCACCAGTTTAAGTAAATACATTTAAACTAAACTGGTGCAACAGCTGTGTTTAGGCAGGGCTGTAAGCAAGCTCTTTCTTTCTTCCAGCAGTTGGGGAATGTTGCTTCTAATTTACTAGACACCTACTAACCAAAGGTTGATCCACCCTTTTATTTACATTTTATTGATTTCTTTTCTTCCCCACCCTGAAAAAATAAGGAAAGAACAGACAAAAAGGGCAGAACAGAAAGGTAAAGGAAGGGAAGGAAAAGGAGAACCTCTCCATTTCCATCTGCTCACTTTAAGCTCTTTTAGCTACCTCTATTATATTTAAAATTTAGTCTGGGAAATATTCCAAGCCCTGCCTGTTCTGGGGTATCTTACAGGGAGCACTAGAAAGCAACAAGTATACTCAGTAGCTACTAGCAAAAAAATAGTGTGAACTCTGGGCCTTAGAAAGAAAATACTTACTGTTTGCAATACCAAAGAGTCAGAAGGAGATACCATAAACACCCACAGCCAAGGGATTAGAAGGACAAAGACTACGACTTAGTCACTTACTACCCCTGAAAACTGAATAGAGGCTTTTTCCTCTACTCCACTGAGCACACAAGTATCCTCTCTTCTCCATCCCAGTGTGAAGGCTTTGTCGAACTCTTGGATGATAGATCTTAAGACCTTGCCTCCCTCTCAACTCCCAGAGACCTGAATCAAGCCAGGTGATTGGGCAGAAAGCAGAGGTGGATAAAGCAAAACTTTCCAGCTTCAGGTCCGGTAAAAATGTAGGTGGTCTTAGGAGTGCATGTCACCACACACTAAATGTACAGTCCTGCCTTCCCTTAATTGTAGTAATAGTACATTTGTATTATGCCTTTCAACTCAAAGGATTTTAAAGAGTTACACACATACTCATTCCCATCCACCACTGAAATGCAGCCACCTCTGATATGACCTGCGATAAACCACAGCAATTCTCAGAATAGGAAAACCTTATCGTGCAGCAGCCCAAGTCATCCAAAAACCTGACTTGGACAAAGTTCGTTGTGTGCTCTGACTATTAGACAAGCTGCAGATCTACCCTTAAAAATGCTAGGTTCATTTATTTTCATTTGAAAATGAAAAGTGGCCTCCCACGTACATCCTTGTAAATAACACCAACCCAGCCCATTACTTTGACAAATTCTCTTGTGGCTCCAACATAAGCAGCCAATTGCATCATCTTGTTGGGGACACTGGGCATGGCCACTAGGTAACTCGAGGGGATGGAAGACCACGAGTGTCGATGAAGCCCCCTCGCACTAGGCCCAAGTACCTTGGCCCCCTACTCACCTGAAGGCACTCGCAGCAGTTATGCATACTAGGCCCAAGTGTCTTTGGCCCCCCGGCCTGGAGGCACTCGCAGCAGTTATGCTGAGGATCTGCAACAATATGTTGCAGAGTCAGACTGCCTGAAACTAAACAAGGCCAAACAGGGCAGATATGGAAGAACAATGCTGAATAAAGCAGCTTTATGTATGGTTTAACAGATGGTACAGAGAACAAGGGAACTAGCTGGTAACTGGATTGGCTGGCTATATGGATACTTAGGGCAGCTTGCTATTGGATAAGTATGCTGAAGAAAGGATGTATAAAAGCCTGTGTAACTTCCTGCTTGGTGTGCAGGATTTGAGATTCTATTCTCCCTGTACCTTGTTTGCAGCTGCAAATAAATGTAAGCAGTGTCAGGATGAGCTCCACCCTGACATCTGGTGGTGAGGTGTGGCAAGTTGTGGAAAAGAACTTCAGGGGCCAATCTCATTTGCATAGGCACACCCACCCCGCCTAGAATGAGACCATAGCTGCCCAAATGGTCACTTTGGCTGCTGTGGGATCCCCAGTGTCTCTGTTATTGGGGCAGGAAGAATAAATTGTTATTACCCTGATTATGGGAACTGTGCTTGGAACTGTACGTGGCCTTTTGTTATGATGGAGGGATTCACCATCAACTAAGTAGCACTCGCTAGGCAAGGGTCATGGGTTCCAAAACTGTGTGAATAGAGAGAGGCTGGGGACAAGTACTAATACTTGGTGGCATGGGCCCCTTGGTGAGGGCCTTACATGCTAATTGCACTTCCTCCTCTCTCCACTGTGGAATATCAGAGCTAATTTTGATTTCATTAGAAGTCTAGTTATAGGCTGCTGAGCTCATTTTGGGCTGACAGTGCACCAGCACTGGGGCTCCCCTACTACAAGCTGAATTCACCTAAGAGCTGAAATCACTGAGTGTTGTGTTAAGTAGTGGGGGAGCCGGAAGATATATTGTGGAGCAGTTGGCGGGCCGGCTGGAGTGCCTTGCGGACCGGCTGGTGGAGCAGTTTGTGGATGGCAGGAGCTGCTTGTGGGCCGTGGAGCTGAGCGAAGGAGTTTGTGGAGCGGCTGGCGGAGCGGAGCGCAGCCGAGCGAAGGAGTTTGTGGGGCGGCTGGCGGAGCGGAGCGCAGCCGAGCGAAGGAGTTTGTGGGGCGGCTGGCGGAGCGGAGCGCAGCTGAGCGAAGGAGTTCGTGGGGCGGCTGGCGGAGCGGAGCGCAGCTGAGCGAAGGAGTTCGTGGGGCGGCTGGCGGAGCGGAGCGCAGCTGAGTGAAGGAGTTCGTGGGGCGGTCAGCTTCAGATCATGTAAGGTGCCTCTTACCCCCGTCCCATTTCCACCCAGGTTGGGAGGTAAAGCTCCGCAGATAAACTTTCGAACTCTGGGGCGGCCCTGACCAGGGACAGAGACTTTTGGGGCATTGGACTTTTGGGACTTTGAGTGATTTGGGGTTGCTGGACTCAAGAACCAAAGGGAAAAGGGCATGCCCCAATTTGCTTGGGGTGGGTTTTTGCTCATGGGTTTTGTTATGAATCCTGTTGGTGGTGTTTCCCAAACATAATGCCACATTGTTTCTCTCTGTTATTAAAAGGCTTTTGCTACACTCAGACTATGTGCTTGCGAGAGGGGAAGTATTGCCTCTTGGAGGCGCCCAGCGGGGGTGGTATATATTTGTCCCAGGTCACTGGGTGGGGGCTCGAGCCGGTTTGCATTGTGTTATTGGAATGGATCCCCTAGATATTGAACCCGGCCCTTGTTGCTGCCAACTCTGACGGGCAGAAGGGTTACATTTTTGGGGGCTCGTCCGGGATCGCCTGGGTCAGTACCCCTCGCAAGCACCTGTTGAGTGATCCACTACATTGGGAAACAATTTATATATTTTTTTTTGTTTGTGCTTATATTTTGAGGAAATTACTGTTTGTATAATGGCTAATATGTCAGGTTTGTTGGGCCCTGGCTCAGCAGCTTCTAGCTCAGAGGCTGCAGCCTCGGCTGATGATTGGATAAAAGCTCTGGGGCAAATATTGGAAAAGGTTGTGCTGCCCCATGCTGAGTCAGACTCTTGTCGTAAGTTAAGATTATTTGCTGGGGAGGAGGAGTTTGAACCCTGGTTAGAGCATACCACTGAAATGCTGCAAGAGTGGGCCGTACCAGATGCAGAAAAGCGAAGATGCCTTATAGAGAGCCTTGGCGGCCCAGCATTAGATGTGATTCGCACCCTGAAGCTCATTGACCCTGGGGTCAGTGTGAAGGACTGCCTAGAGGCCCTTGAACACAACTTTGGGAGCGTAGAGGGCCCTGAAGACAGCTACTGTAAGTTCCTTAATTCCCGACAACAAAAGGGCGAGAAGGCTTCAGCCTACATACAGAGACTGGAGAGACTGCTTCAGAGAGCTGTCATGAGGGGAGCAGTGACTGCTGAGCAGATGGATCAGACCAGACTGGCTCAAATTGTAAGAGGAACTCAGTATCAGAACCCGATTCTACTTCATCTCCAGCTAAGAGAACGACGGGAACGTCCCCCAAGTTACTCCCAGCTGATAAAAGAGGTCCGAGAGGAGGAAGAAAGGCAGGCTGCCAGTGAGTTTTGGGAAGCCCAAACATCGGAGCCAGGCAGCACAACACCACTGCAAACGGCCAGTGTACTGATGTTGAGCACCAGAGAGGAACTTGCCCAACAAATGCAGGTCCTGACGGAACGGATAGCTGAGCTGCAAAGTACCGTTGACCGAGTTAAGACTTCCAGGAATAAGAAGCCTCAAACTGTGGCGATTGAGAAGCCTGCACTTAGAGCCACCATCCCCCCCAGGCGAAGGGGGAAAGGTCAATTCTTCTGCTACCGATGTGGTCAGGATGGACACAGTGCTGCCAAGTGCCGTAATGAAGAAAATCCCTCCTTAGTGTATGGAAAGCTGAGGATCAGTTGGGAGAGATCCGGTAGCTGCCAGAGAGTCTGGGGATGGGGACCCCCCAGGTCTGCAGGATTTGAAAATTCCCCCAGAAAAGACTGTCCAGCTGGGATCCCTGCAGGACTGATAGGGCCTCGAGCAGAGGTCATGGTGAGGATCGAAGGGGTGGAGTGTAAAGCAGTGCTTGACACTGGATCTCAAGTGACTATTATATTTCAGTCATTCTACCAACAGATGCTTAGGCACCTGCCTATACAGCCACTGACTGGCCTTGGCCTGTGTGGCCTCAGCATGGATGAATACCCCTACCAAGGGTATGTCATAGTGCACCTGGAATTCCCAGAGGAGGTTGCTGGGGTAAGAGAAGAGGTAGACACAGCTGCCTTAATATGCCCTGACCCTAAAGGGACTTCTGATGTGTCTGTGCTGATAGGGACCAACTCCAGTCTCTTCAAGGTACTCGCGGATTACTGCAGAAGGCGGGCTGGGGACCAGTACCTGAATACCCTGATGATCCATACGCTTTGTGCTGAAGCCTATAGGAAAATTGAGAGCGCTAAAAGGGACACCTCTGAGCTACCGCTTGGGGCACTGAAGTACGCGGGCACAACCCCCTTAGTAGTGCCTGCAAGGACGGAGCAAGAAGTGCTTGTCATGAGTACCTGTCTGAAAGGCAGTAAAGGGACGTTAGCAATGATAGAGCAGCCGATGGGAGGAGAGCTCCCTGAAGGAGTGCTGGTCCCCAGTGGAGTCATAACCCTACCTGCTGAAGCCCAGGAAAGGGTGACTATACTGATTACTAATGAAACGAGTCGTGATATTTTTGTGAAGCAAGGACAAAAGATAGCAGACCTCTTTGAGCCTGAGTCGATTGTAAAACCCCAGTGTGAAACTCAAGTTCCGACAATAGACCCAGCAAAGTTTGACTTTGGAGATTCACCAGTGTCCGAGGACTGGAAAGATCGCCTGAGGAAGAAACTTTGTGAAAGATCCAAGGTGTTCTCACTGCATGAGTGGGATGTGGGATGTGCAAAAGGAGTAGAGCACAATATCAGACTACATGACTCTCGACCTTTCAGGGAGAGATCTAGGAAGATTGCTCTCTCTGAGATGGAAGATGTGCGACATCATCTTCAGGAGCTGGCTGCGAATGGCATCATTACAGAGTCCCGCAGCCCATACGCCTCACCCATTGTGGTAGTCCGCAAAAAGAATGGGAAAATCCGGATGTGTATTGACTACCGCACCCTAAACAGCCGTACTGTGGTCGACCAGTACACTATGCCTCGAGTGCAAGATGCCTTAGACTGTTTGCTGGGAAGCCAGTGGTTCTCTGTGTTGGATCTTCGAAGTGGATACTACCAGATCCCTCTGGGAGAAGAAGATAAGGAGAAGACAGCCTTCATCTGCCCATTAGGGTTTTATCAGTTCGAACGCATGCCCCAAGGGATTTCTGGAGCACCTGCCACCTTTCAACGTCTCATGGAGAAAGTTGTGGGAGACATGAATTTACTGCAAGTGTTAGTTTATTTGGATGACCTGATTGTGTTTGGAAGAACCTTAGAGGAGCATGAAGAAAGACTTCTTAAAGTGCTTGATAGGTTGGAGGATTATGGTCTGAAGCTTTCAATTGACAAATGCCAGTTCTGCAGAACCTCAGTGAAGTATGTGGGTCACATTGTGTCCCAAGAAGGTGTGAGTACTGATCCTGATAAAATAGAAGCACTCACTACATGGCCACGTCCAAGTAACTACAGAGAACTCAAGACCTTTCTTGGATTTAGTGGCTACTACCGCAGATTTGTGAAAAACTATGCTACGATTGTAAAGCCTCTGAATGATCTTACCAGGGGACATCAGTCCAGCAAGAACAAATCTAAGTCCAAGAATAAGGGGAGGTCCCCAAAGCCTCCTGTGCAGAGACACAATGGCCCCTTTGCACCATTTGGGCCACGGTAGGATGAGAGATGTGAAAGGGCTTTTCGAGAAATCATTACTTGCCTAACTCATGCTCCAGTCCTAGTTTTTGCTGACCCAAGCAAACCATTTATCCTGCATACTGATGCCAGTTTGGAGGGTCTGGGAGCAGTCCTGTACCAGGAAGTGGAAGGCAAATGTAAACCTGTAGCCTTTGCCAGCCGAGGATTGTCTGATAGTGAAACTCGCTATCCCACCCACAAGCTGGAATTTTTGGCCTTGAAATGGGCCATCACTGAGAAATTTCGAGACTACTTGTATGGTGCTCAGTTCCAGGTGTGGACGGACAACAATCCACTGACTTATGTGTTAACAAGTGCTAAGCTGGATGCTACAGGGCAGAGATGGGTGGCTGCCTTGGCTAGCTATGAGTTCAGCATTCAGTACCGATCAGGGAGAAGCAATGTAGATGCAGATGCATTGTCCAGGCGTCCGCAGGCTCCCGAAGTTGCTGTGATACCCACAGATGGAGTGAGAGCTATTTGCAGTGTGAGTCGCCGAGAGCCAGAGGCCCGTGAGGGCCTTCAGGGATGTGTTGCAGAAGCTTTGGGCCTGCCCCCTGAATGCATGCCTTCTGCTTCAGTGAACTATATTGCATTAGACCAATCTCCTTTGCCCATGCTCAATGCGGCTGACTGGCAAGAAGCCCAGCGGCAAGATATTGACATTTGTGATACACTACTTGCCAAAAGGGAGGGGCGAAGCCCAGCTGCGGTTGTCCCACCTAACCCGGAGGGTAAACTACTATTGAGAGAATGGACCAAACTAAAACTGATTCAGGGAGTGCTACACCGAATGACCACTGACCCTTTACAAAAACAACGAGCACAACTAGTACTGCCAAAAAAGTACAGAGCCCTGGCCATGAGGGCCCTGCATGATGACTTTGGGCATTTAGGGATGGAGAGGACCCTGGAACTTATTCGTAGTAGGTTCTATTGGCCCCGAATGGCTGAAGATGTTCGCAGGAAATGTGAGACTTGCGCTCGATGTGTTCAAAGGAAAACTCTGCCCACGAGGGCTGCATATCTCAAGAACATCACCAGCAACAAACCTTTGGAGTTGGTATGCATTGATTTCTTGTCTGTAGAGGTAGACAAGAGGAATGTTGGAAACATTCTAGTAGTGACTGACCATTTTACACGGTATGCACAAGCATATCCCACACGTGATCAGAGGGCCACCACCGTTGCTCGAGTATTGTGGGACAAATATTTCTCAGTCTATGGATTCCCGGCTCGGATACACTCTGATCAGGGGCGGGATTTTGAGAGTCACCTTCTGAAGGAGGTGCTGAAGATAGCAGGAATTAAAAAGTCTAGGACAACGCCTTATCACCCCCAAGGTGATCCTCAGCCAGAGAGGTTCAATCGAACCCTATTAGATATGTTGGGAACTTTGCGACCAGAGCAGAAGGCAACCTGGAGCCAGCATGTCGCATTTCTGGTGCATGCCTACAATGCCACAAAGAACGATACTACGGGAGTCACCCCATATCTCTTGATGTTTGGGCGAGAACCAAGATTACCCATAGACTTGTGCTTTGGTGTATCAGAGGATGGAGATAGCTATGAAACTCATCAGCAATATGTATCCCGACTAAGAGAAAAGCTGCGGGATGCTTATCACTTAGCTACCGCTGCGGCTCGGAAGAACGCAGACCGCAACAAACATCGATATGATGCTAGAGTGCGTTCGCAGGAGCTCCAGCCGGGGGACAGAGTTCTGCTGCGAAATTTGGGTATTGCTGGCAAACACAAGATAGCTGACAGATGGAAGGCAATACCTTACCTGGTGATGGAAAAGCTGGGAGATCTGCCGGTCTACAAGATCAAACCTGAAGACGGTCCAGGGCAAATAAAGACGGTGCATAGAAACCTTTTGCTCCCTGTGGGGGAATTGGTAAGCACCCCTTGTGAGATGGGCCTCGGCAGGGCCGCCGGGCAGAACAGAGGTGCTAGACCAAAGCCGCCATCCAACACAGACAGTGGGCCCCCTGCAGCTAACTTACCCCTATTCTGCACATCTGAGAGTGAGTTTGAGGAGGAAGACACAACCCTGGTGTATCCTGGGATGGAGACAAGATTTCAGTCTCGATCAGCTGAACCAAACGAGAGTTTTCCCTCTTCCGCCCTAAACCCAATGGCGGAACTATTTAGGCCCCTTTCTGATACCCCGGTGCTGCTGATGAGACCCCCCTGTGATGACACACACAGGTTATTGGACAATGGGGACAGACAGGTAGAGGATGTCCTGGGCACCTTGGACCCTCCAGCGTTAGAACTAGGAGTGCAGGGGCCTACGCCAGTAGCCGAGGGACCCTCCAGGGAAGCCTCTCCATCCGTCACTCAAGAGGATGTTCCCCCTACCTCGGCAACAGAGATTCTCAATAGACGAGACAGGGTGATAAGACCAGTGAAACGGTTAACTTATGATGCACCTGGGGTGACTAGTGAGGAGCCAATACATTTAGCACACAGGCTTGTGGAAGCTAAAGTGGGCTTCCTGAGGCCCTTTGGAGGAAACCAATGAGTTGGTATAAAGGGAGTGTGATTTGTCGGGACGACAAAGTCTCGGCTGGGGGGAGGATGTAAGCAGTGTCAGGATGAGCTCCACCCTGACATCTGGTGGTGAGGTGTGGCAAGTTGTGGAAAAGAACTTCAGGGGCCAATCTCATTTGCATAGGCACACCCACCCCGCCTAGAATGAGACCATAGCTGCCCAAATGGTCACTTTGGCTGCTGTGGGATCCCCAGTGTCTCTGTTATTGGGGCAGGAAGAATAAATTGTTATTACCCTGATTATGGGAACTGTGCTTGGAACTGTACGTGGCCTTTTGTTATGATGGAGGGATTCACCATCAACTAAGTAGCACTCGCTAGGCAAGGGTCATGGGTTCCAAAACTGTGTGAATAGAGAGAGGCTGGGGACAAGTACTAATACTTGGTGGCATGGGCCCCTTGGTGAGGGCCTTACATGCTAATTGCACTTCCTCCTCTCTCCACTGTGGAATATCAGAGCTAATTTTGATTTCATTAGAAGTCTAGTTATAGGCTGCTGAGCTCATTTTGGGCTGACAGTGCACCAGCACTGGGGCTCCCCTACTACAAGCTGAATTCACCTAAGAGCTGAAATCACTGAGTGTTGTGTTAAGTAGTGGGGGAGCCGGAAGATATATTGTGGAGCAGTTGGCGGGCCGGCTGGAGTGCCTTGCGGACCGGCTGGTGGAGCAGTTTGTGGATGGCAGGAGCTGCTTGTGGGCCGTGGAGCTGAGCGAAGGAGTTTGTGGAGCGGCTGGCGGAGCGGAGCGCAGCCGAGCGAAGGAGTTTGTGGGGCGGCTGGCGGAGCGGAGCGCAGCCGAGCGAAGGAGTTTGTGGGGCGGCTGGCGGAGCGGAGCGCAGCTGAGCGAAGGAGTTCGTGGGGCGGCTGGCGGAGCGGAGCGCAGCTGAGCGAAGGAGTTCGTGGGGCGGCTGGCGGAGCGGAGCGCAGCCGAGCGAAGGAGTTTGTGGGGCGGCTGGCGGAGCGGAGCGCAGCTGAGCGAAGGAGTTCGTGGGGCGGCTGGCGGAGCGGAGCGCAGCTGAGCGAAGGAGTTCGTGGGGCGGCTGGCGGAGCGGAGCGCAGCTGAGTGAAGGAGTTCGTGGGGCGGTCAGCTTCAGATCATGTAAGGTGCCTCTTACCCCCGTCCCATTTCCACCCAGGTTGGGAGGTAAAGCTCCGCAGATAAACTTTCGAACTCTGGGGCGGCCCTGACCAGGGACAGAGACTTTTGGGGCATTGGACTTTTGGGACTTTGAGTGATTTGGGGTTGCTGGACTCAAGAACCAAAGGGAAAAGGGCATGCCCCAATTTGCTTGGGGTGGGTTTTTGCTCATGGGTTTTGTTATGAATCCTGTTGGTGGTGTTTCCCAAACATAATGCCACATTGTTTCTCTCTGTTATTAAAAGGCTTTTGCTACACTCAGACTATGTGCTTGCGAGAGGGGAAGTATTGCCTCTTGGAGGCGCCCAGCGGGGGTGGTATATATTTGTCCCAGGTCACTGGGTGGGGGCTCGAGCCGGTTTGCATTGTGTTATTGGAATGGATCCCCTAGATATTGAACCCGGCCCTTGTTGCTGCCAACTCTGACGGGCAGAAGGGTTACATAAACTTTTCTGCTTCTCCACCCCGTTGTGATTATTGAGTGACGCATAGCGGGTAACGAACCCCTGCTGTTGTTCGCCTCTGGCACTGGGTGCCAGCAACAATCTATTACACTTCAGGATGAATGGATACAGCTAATTAGGTATGGGCATACAAACTATACGAGAACTGTATTCGCTTATCAGACAACAACATTTGTGATAAAGGCTATCTTTGAAGTAGTCCCTCCAACATCTTTTTCTTCCTAGTCTGAGAACACAAAGGAACACTTTAGGAGAGGAATTGAGGAATAACATATCCAACTAAAATTGCTGGGGTCATTTAGGTAGGTACTATGCAGTTACTCTGAAGTTACAACCTGGAGGATTGGTTCAGTTCCAGTTCAGAGAGCAAAGTGCCTCTTACTGAACCATCAGTACTACTTTCCACAGCATCTAAGTGTTCCTTAGACTTCCAAAGAGTCTCCCGAATTATGCTTAACTTGTGACAGGTGAAAAGATCACAACTCACATAGCCAGGTATATACAGAGCTATTGGTAGAGAGATTCTGGTATACATTTACTTGAAATTTCTATTATTCTGAAGACTGGGAATGCCCCATGAGACTGACTACCCTGATACGGAATGGCTCCTGGAACACTTCAGGCAATCCACTGCCACCTGGGGCACAGGCCCACCCCCCCACTGAGCAGGTCACTTACCTGAAATGTAACCCAATTGTGAGAGTCTCTCCAGCTATCTGATCCAGCCTCATGGCATCTTGCAGCATCCCTGAAGATAAGACAGTGTGCTCAGGACTGGGCCCTGTAACGCTGTCTCTCAGGGGATCTGGCTCCTCAGAGAGGACAGGAGAGGGTGATCTTCTCACTGTCCCCTCAGCCACCCAACTAGGCCCCAACTCCTTAGGTGTGACTAGGTAAGGGATCTTCTCACAATTAATAGCAGAGAAGAGACTGAGGGGATATTGAGATGTGGGGGGCCCTGCTCACCAGTGGTGACTTGGAGGGCACCCTTGGGGGGGGGCAGCACTTCTCTGCTCTGGGAAAGGTCACTAGCTGCTCCAGATGAGATGGAAAGTCATTGATTTTTCTCATGCTACCTTTCCCCCCCCCCCCCATTTCCCTCCCCTCAGTCCCAGCAGCCTGGAAGTGCGGGGTGGGGGCGGTTGTCTAGCTCAGTTCTAGACAGCCCATGGTGGAAGGAGGAGAGCAGGGTCTCTTTCCACAAGCAGGTCCTTCATCCCAGAAGTGGGAGGAGGAATTAATGACCACCCCTCAGGGGACAGTTCGACATTTCACTGGTGCTTCCTTAATCCCACCTTTTCCTTTGCCACAGGCCAGGCGGCCTGGAGGGATGTCTCTCTCTGGCTCAGTTAAAAATGGCACAGCAGGAGAGTCACTCTCTTGCCAGGTGGACCATGGTGGGGGTTTTTCCTCCCAAAGCGGAGCCTCAGTCCAGGAAGGAGATCACTAATTGCCTCCCCTCAGGAAGCAGCTTGACTGTTCACCAGTGCTGCATTCTGTCCCCTCCCCATCCCAGTCCTCTTTCCCTTGCCTCAGCCTAGGGTCCCCAATGTAGGCCTTGCTGGAGCCCTAGGGATAGCTAAAAGTATGAACCAAAGTAGGCCTTGGCAGAATACTAACACACTAGGTATCAGCTACCCAAGTAAGCACATTCCTGACCTGAATGGATGGTACACTGCACCCTGAACTCTCAAGTAACCACATCAACAAATTCCTAGAGAGTACAGGAACACACAGATCCCTTGTAAAATAAGAAAGAAATGACAGGATAATAGATGAAGATTGAACTAGCAGATACAAGGAGGGTAGCTAACATATGGAATGGAATACATAACTTGTTTGTATCAATATATGAAAGGAGAGTGGAAGGAGGGGCATCTTTGTATTGGCCTAGGGGATGATATCATGTTGAGCGAGCTAATACCTTGTTGCAGGCATACATGTGTTAATACCCTGTAACCACTGAGCCGGGCACTAGGACTGTGCCTTGTCGAAAACAAACCTGGCTGAGCCTTCGCCACCAAACCGAGCCTGTGGTCTTTCGTTATGAGCAACGTCACGGGCTGCTGAATCCACAAGCTACACTCTCTGCTAGTGCAGAACACACAGGAGCTCCAAAAACAGCAGCCCTAACACCACCCCCTTTCAGACAGTCTCCTCCCAGCTTTCTGCAGACCATGCCAATTTACTGATCTCCAACACAAAGACTCCCAGCAGGCACCAAGCACCACTGGTCTTGTAGGAGGAACCTTTTGGGTGCCAGCAGTCAGGAAACTGTGGGATAAGGAGAAACTAGAGCTGTATGCTTCCCCCCCTTCCTCCCCCCCCCCCCCGCACACAGCTGGCTTTTCCAGGCCCTATGCCCTGACTAAAGGCAATGGGGGGCCCTTTGTGCCCAGAGGGGTTACAGGGGCCTAGATCCACCATTACTCTTATTATTTCTCCTCAGGAAATAATTAATTCAATTTTTCTCCTATTGGGACCCCAAAACCTGCCTTGTATCCGAACCACACACACTTCACCTCAAATGCCCTCCTGCCCACATACCCTATCCCCCTCAATAACCTTACTGGTGAACATTCAAGTGGACAGCAACCCTTGTTAGGGACAAAAGTCACACTGGCCCAATTTTTCCACCCATACAGTGCTGTGTAGTACCTTACACTATGAGTATTCACATTGATTTCTCATCCTGTTGACTACAGTGGGACCACTTGTAGCATACAGCATGAAGAACAAGAACTCAGAGACTAGTCCTTTTCTTTAAGCTTCGCAAATGTAGTACTGGTGAAAGAGGAAGTTATAAGGCCTGATTTAAAATCCATTGATGTTAATAGGAGTCTTTCCACTGACTTTAGGCCAGGCCCACATAACATAAGGAGCATTTGCTATTTTCTCATATTCTATTCCATGTAAAGTGCTCCCAGAACACACAGTTATGGAAAGTTTCTACATTTGTTGTTATACTTAACATTGCAAAACAGTTCTCATTATAACCCCCTATTCTTATATACTTGTAACTTTCTGAAACATTCACTTTTTAAATATTTTTCATGATTGGCCTGTATCCAAAAATGAATTATTGTTTAAACATTAAACAAAATCTGTTTTTGTTTGTTATGAGTGAAAAATACACATTTTCCCCACTGTAATATATTTACAGTTCCTACTTGCATTAACATTAAGGCCAGCAGGTGGCTTAGCCAGCCTCCTTCCTCTCTACTAACCCCAACAGGTGAGCCTGAGTGGGCGGTGGGGCAGGAACTGCTGACTATCAGGAGATCCTAATTAATTATTATGCATTTGTGGGGCTTTTTATAGGAGAGTGAGCAGCATAACAGGTATACTGTGAAACAGCACAGGGAGTAGTAGTTTCAGTGAGGATTTTAACAAAGGCTAGAAAAAGGCTCTCTTGTAATCAAAAGATACCTAAATTCATTATTAACACAAATGTGAGCAAGAATAAAGTGCCAAATTGCTTGATAGAAGAGCTCACCCATCAACTACCAAAAGCGTTGGGTAAACCTGCACAGGTAAGCAGAAAAAGTTCAAACAATTACTGTATTTATAATCTAGACACAATATAGTATATGCTAAGGTCTTAATCCAGAAAAGAACACATGGAAATACATCTATTGTTACTTCACTGAATTCCTGAAAAATTTAACTGTATTTAGAACCTTCTATTTGCGTGTGCAAACACACACACACCCCTAAAATAATTCCAGGCCTGAACAGCCTGTGTATAACATTTAAGATGACTCATAAGAAAAGAGAATAATTCACTTGATGTGGAAACCATAACAACTTCCTGACTTTGTGTTCAGGTTCCCTTTTAATGTAGGGTTTTTCTACAACCAATATACATACTGCATATGAAGTCCTGAGATCTGGTTTGTAGTCCCAACTCTGCCATGAACTTTCCTGACCTTTTGGCATTAAATGCTCAACCATTATGTTGCACTGACCTGAAATTTTGCATTGAATTTGTTTTTAATCAAGAAAAATTGACTGTCTACAAATTCAGATAAATGGACTCCAATGTGTAAATCAAATCAACTTATATGCCACTGTTGAAGTCAACAGAATTATCCCTACTAATTCTGGATTTGGCCCAGTGTCTTTATGTGAATCTTTCCATGTGTATAGGATGACAATTTAAATAAATGTAATATGTTTCCATGGGCTAGATTCTCATCTTGGCAAGCCAAGAATAAGAATTATTCACATCTGACAGTCCACTGTGTGAAGTTCCAGGTGCATACTCACTGCAATTTTCTGAATGTATCAATGTGCTTTCTGAATGTGACTTTTCCAGCAATATTTTCAAAACACATCTATTATTTCTAAACCAAAAAGACCAAAATCAGTTGTGGTGTAAGTGGGTGCAAACATGGAGCTGAACCTGTTGTACATCAGGGCTAGATTTAAGCCAATATTTTCAGAAGCATTTCTCCACTTTCTAGGATTAAGTCCATGGCAAATCTAAAGTTTTAAAGAGAAACCATTTTTCAGTTAACTGAGCAGGAAAAACAGCATCTAATGTTTCTTAGAACATGCAAACATCCTTTTCACATTTTTATAACTCAAACGGATTTAGTTTGAGACTAAGAATTAAAGAAAATTTAGTTTGGGACTAAGAACTAGCATGTAAATGTCAACTGAAAAAGCAATATCAAACACCTACTTGAATAATGTCCTGATTTGGAAGAGGGGTAAGATGCTGATTTCAGTAATGTCAAAAAAGGATGGGGAAACAAGAAATATGATCTAAATATAAATAGGCAATTAAACCATGTTAAATGTCAGCTTTCGGATTAAAGTTTAGCTTTTCCCTGAAAAGTGACTTTGTAACAATGGAATCATGGGGCTAATATTCAGTGTGTGTGACTCCATGTGAGATTTCCTAAGTTCAGTCATTTTTCCAACTAACAGCCCAGCAAACTCAACTTGGACTTCAAGTCAAACTGAGCTCTCCTTCTCACACATCCCAGCACTAAGATACTTCAAGTCAAATGTTGCAACTCAATTACACAAGTGCAACCCTATTGCCTTCATATTCTGATTTCCATTTCTCATGTGCAACCACACTAAAAGGTGATGGATTTTGCAGAGGTGTCAATGAGGTACTAAACCATGGCCTCTAGTATCTTTATTTCTGGTGATTAATGTACAAGAAAGAAAGAAGCCAGCCTGAATTTCAGGACCCAAGTCTCTGGTAGAGTTTGCACTGCTCTACATGGGAGGTCATGTTTAAAGAACCACCAACTTTAATATCTCAGCCAGGGCCTCATACTGAGATGTGGCTTTCCATAGCCACCTACTCGGATCACAAATGTGGTATGAAGGCAGATGGAAGCAGAAACTGGATGGTGAGGGAGAAGAAGTGTTATTCAAACACAACTAGAAAAGGAGTACTTGTGGCACCTTAGAGACTAACCAATTTATTTGAGCATAAGCTTTCGTGAGCTATAGCTCACTTCATTGGATGCATACTGTGGAAAGTGTAGAAGATCTTTTATACACACAAAGCATGAAAAAATACCTCCCCCCACCCCACTCTCCTGCTGGCAATCGCTTATCTAAAGTGATCACTCTCCTTACAATGTGTATGATGATCAAGTTGGGCCATTTCCAGTACAAATCCAGGCTTTCTCACCCCTGCCCCGCCCCCACAAACCCACTCTCCTGCTGGTAATAGCTTATCTAAAGTGACCACTCTCCTTACAACTGAAATAGTAATGCAAAACTGCTTTTTGTATAAACATGCTCCTCTTTCCAGAAGCAGCTCTTCTTTATACTGAATACTTAGAAAAACCAAACTATTTTCAATGTGGAAAAGGAACTGCCTGCTGTACAATGCAGTACAGCTAACCTCCGCCTTAGGTGCTTCCATGTGAAGCAGCAGTGTTTAGGAATCCGAGGTCAGGGTTATACGGATTCTCTTGCATTTCCACACAATTGGTTGGGTAAGGACTGATGGTTGAAGCACAGGTAGCCGCTGCAGGGGAGAGGAATAGAGGTGAAGTACATGCTTAGAGCACCTGATTGGAAGTTTTATGGTTAGAATCAGTGCTGTGTACGTTTTTACTACAGATGTTTGAATTCATGGTAAATAATATTTGCTGTGAAGTTGGGCAATGTCTCAATTATTCAGATATGTCTGTTTATCTGACCTGCTCAAGTTTTTAACCATTGTTATTAGTATCAAATAACACAGTCCATCAAGCTTCTGCTTTGCATAGATTCTTAAGACTGCAAGGCCAGAAGGGACCACTCTAATTATCTAGTGCAGGGGCGGGCAAACTTTTTGGCCTGAGGGCCTCATCAGGTTTCTGAAATTGTATGGAGGGCTGGTTAGGGGAGGCTGTGCCTCCCCAAACAGCCCAGCATAGCCTGGCCCCCACCCCCTATCCAATCCCCCCCATTCCTTGCCCCCTGACAGCCCCCACCGGGACTCCTGCCCCATCCAACCCCCCCCCCCCCCGGATCCCTGCCCCTGCTCTTGGTCCGCTGACTGTCCCTGGACCCCCCGCCCCTAACTGCCCCCACCGCCCCATCCAACCCCCACCTCCTTCCTGACTGCCGCCCCCCCCCCCCCCGGGACCCCTGCCACATCCAACCACCCCTTCTCCCTGACTGCCCCATGCCCCTGACTGCCCCCATTCAACACCCGTTCCCAGCCCTCTGACCACCCCGACCCCTATCCACGGCCCTGACCATCCCCCCGAACTCTCCTGCCCTCTATCCAACCCGCCCTGCTCCCTGTTACCGCGCTGCCTGGAGCACCGCTGGCTGGCAGCGCGGCTGCACCAGGACAGGCAGCCGTGCCATGCAGCACAGAGCACCGGGTCAGGCCGGGATCTGCAGCCCCACCGCCCAGAGCATTGTGCCGTGCGGTGGCTGTGGGGAAGGGGGGGGACAGCCTCCTGGGCCAGGAGCTCAGGGGCCGGGCAGGATGGTCCTGCGGGCCACAGTTTGCCCACCTCTGATCTAGTATGACCTCCCATATAACCAAAGTGCTAGAACTTTCCCAAAATAATTCCTTTCCAACTAGGGCATCTCTTTTTTAAAAAAAAGAAATCCAACCTTGATTTTAAAACTGCCAGGGATGGAGAATCCGCCAAACCCTTGGTAATTATGCAAGATTCTTGCATAAACACAACTTCTTTGGAAGCACCATCAAGCAGTAACAGAAAAAAGGAGACACTAGCATCTACATTCTTGCTGCCTCTGACCAAAGCTGACCTGCTAGATAGTAAGTACAAGTCATCAAAGGCAATCATTGTTTGAGTTTTAATGAAGGTTAAAAAAAAAAAGAGCATAGTGTGTCCCATTACAAGCTTTCTGGTTATGTCCTGTTAGAAGTGATGGGAGTACCCAGTACCAAACTACACTCTGCTTGCCTCATTACCACACCAAAGGGGACTTTTTAGCTGACAAAAATCCATGACTGCAGTACCAACATCAAGGTACTAAAACAGCACTTTTAAACAGCTATTGCTCCCAAGAGCTTTTGCAAGGATCTGTTTTCTTCACTAACACCAAAAAGCTGCTGGGAATTGCAGCAGATGTTGACTGAAAGACAGTTAGAGAAGTTTATATGAAAAGCAAGGCAAAAGTTGCCTGTTTATTGAATTTAAAGAAATGGCTACAAAATTGGTTGGTGACATTCTCAACTTTTTCAGGTCCGAGTAGACTGTATTCATCACTCCAAACTAGTTGGTGGCACTATCCTCCCTATTAGTATGCAAGTGAAAGGTCTAAAACATTTCCATAAATTTAATCTTTATTGAATACAATTTTAAAACATGCTCTACCCTCTCCAGTCCCTAAAGCAGCAGCAGCAGCTTTCATGACCACCACACAGCTTGGTCCAGTACTGTACCGCCTTCTCATTAGCAGAGGAGCATTTTAGAAAACTGGATTTGCTATCTTCAAACAATAGAAGAAAGGATTCCCTCGGAATGCTGTCGGTATAATTAGGGTTAGATAATGCTACACCACCTATTGTAGTAGTGTGTTTGAGATGTTCTTGACCAGGATTTTGATACTAGTAATTGAAATTGAGCATTCTAACACTACTTTTGTAATGATGATTAGATTACCTATCGTCACCAGGTGTGGGACCTTCTGCTGTGATGGACTAATTCCTACCTGTAGCTCATTTTCCACTAGTCTCGCCTTCCTTTCTAAGAATCAGTTCTTTTCAAAATCAGTTGAACAAGCCAACCTCATGTCTCGCTACCACAGTACGGTTGGAAATACTATATTAACTTCACTCTCTGATAGGCACAGTTGAGTCCATTCAACGAGCCAAATTCATGCCAGGTGTAAAGCCAGGCAAGGCAATGACATTACACTGGGAATTTGCTCACTATATCCCAGACTACCTATATTTTCCTCCCAGACCTTGTCCTTTTCTCTTACAACTGAGAACACTTTTCTCTCCATCTCCTGCAGTCATGACGTCGGTATAATTTTCAAGTTCTCCTATCTTTCTTCCACATTCAGGCTTTTGGTAAGTCCTGCCACTTTCCCTTTATCACCACTAAAGCCAGTCTTTTCTTCTCCATTCCTACTGCTTAAACCAGAGCACACAGCATGGTCGCTCTTGTAATGTTTTCTCTGCAGATTCTCTTTCCCACCACTCTAGCTAGAAGTCCATTAAATAGAATGAGAATTTGTATCCTTAAAACTTGCAATGTGATTGCTGATATTAATTGTATATGAGATACTCATTCAGGTTTTGTCCTGAAAACCTGCACGGTGTCTAGTTCTCTTAAGCTTTGAATAGTTGTGTACTTTCTCTATTCTTATTTTTGTGCACAGTAATTGACTGGTTGTGATACTTCAAGCATGAACTCTAATTACAAAGAGACTGAGAAACAGAACAATTTAATTGCATTTCTTTAATTATAATGCATGTATTTTTTCACCATTAGAACTTTTTGTCCTTTAAATCAGTTGCAGGACTTTTAAAATCTTGAAACACCCCCCCATCTGTTTCAAAATTTAAGAACTTTTTTCTGTAAAATATGTTGGAAAGAAGATTGCACCAGATTTTTATTTATGCAGTGGTTCTTTGTCTACTAAATTTTAATAAATTAATTTATGGGGTGGGGGGGAGACATCCTTTCAAGTCAATAGTGTCAGGGCATACTATTGACTCCGCTACTATGAATTGGCAGAATGACTCAGTTGAACAACATGCAGTCAGTCAGACTCTCTACCTCATGAGATATTCATAAGAAAAAAAAAAAAGTTAAATTACAAAACAGAACAACTTCCAGGCTGAGTTTCAAGCTACCCCAGGAGCCCTGTGCATGGAACTTGATCACCCTCCTGACCTTTTACTCCCCAGTCTCCCAAGCAGCCACACTTCTATTGAGCTCCTGTGCAAGGGGATAGGGAAAGATCACCTGTTAACTCTTTGCTCATGGGGAGCTATTGTTCTTGCACAGACATACTAGAGAAACAACCTTGATGTTTCTGGTATTATGATCAGAAATGAAAAAATTAACAAAGTTGGCATAGAATTGGCCATAATTAAGCTTTCAATTTTACAGCCAAAAGATAAATTCTGGGCATCTTCCCTTCCTTAGCAGTTTTATCAGTTTGATTGCAGAATCAAAGACAAGTGTGTAAAGCGGATAAATATTCTCAGGTCAATTCCTCTATGTGCTGATTTTAAAAGCAAATGAGTGGGAGTTTGAGTATATAAAAAATAGGAAATAAGGAACATATGGAACTGAACCCTTACTGTTTCCTTACTCTTTTTAATGAGCATCTTTATTTTATAAGAACAACAAAGTTTTAGCTCTCTGTGCCTGTTAAGTGAATGATGCACTTGCAGAAGCTTTTCAGGATAGCAATCCAATTCCCCACATAATGGCAGAAACAAGGGTTGAGATGTAGGCAGGAGCAGCATCTTTAAAGGCAAGATGAGGTATTTGAATTTGACGCAGAAATAGACTGCAGGTCAGGGGACATAGAAGTAGGCACCTACACCCAGAGCTTCAAACTTACTTATGCACTGAAATTCCATGGATTTCAATGCAGGTTAGAGACCAAAATACGTTTGTGGATCTGGGCCCTGGACACTTTAGAAAAATCACATTAAATGCCTAACTGCATTATTAGGTACCCAAATGCCTTTTGAAATCTAGCCCTTAGTGACTTCTTGAGAACAGTTCCAATGTGTGTATGTCACAACATTTTGCAGCTTCCCCCAGCAGCAAAGTCTTTAGAATGGTGTATTCTAGTCTGAAGTGATGTGCACTAATTTTATTTTGGTAGGGGAGGGTGTAAATCAATTAACCCTATCATTCCACATGCTTCACTTCATAGTCTGCTGCTGTTGACATCATGGGGGGGGGGGGGAATGAGAAGGGAGTCTGTGCCCTCTGTGTTTCAGAGGCAAAGTTTAAGAATAAAATGGAGGCCTTGACACAGGGATTTCCATCTCTCTTGAGAGAGGGTTATCGGCACCCTAATGCTCCAGGAGTCCTTTTCACAAGTGACATCCACAGCCCACACTTCAGTGCTCAAGTTTCCAGGTGGGATTTTCAGAGGTACTTAGTATTGGTCTGGCACTGCTCCCATTAAGTTCAATGGGAGCAAAGTTGACAACCAACACAAAGCATTTTTGAAAATCCCTCCTGAAATTCATCCCACTGTAGATGGCAGACATGCCTCCATACCACTTAAATAGGATTTAAACCCTATTCTGAGGGCTTAAGTGGCACACTAGCTTTGTGTTGCCTCTCTGCACAGGAGTGACTGTCATCTGAGTAAAATGAAAGTGTGAATTTAAGTGCTAATATAAGCATTGTTGGCCTGCCTCTCTAAGCACCCCCGTTTGACAATAGTTCTCCAATAGCATCTCACATATGCACAAGGGATGGCTGCTCATTGGGTTTGTAGCCGCTCAGCTCCTTTTTATATTTAAACACTTAAGATCATTTTGGCTAATTCCCCCTTACAAACCTCCCACTATACTGATGCTATAATCGGAGTGTGTGTAAATAACTGGCACTCTCCCTCCTTCCCCAATTCTTTTTACCAAGGGGTTATTTTCATGGCTGGTCTAATGGACACCTGCTCCTTGGAGGCAACAAATGGCCGAGTTTAGTGCCACCCATTTCCCTCTATTAGGAAACTAATCCTGATTATTCTTACATGTAATCAAAATCCACCCCACCAAGTTGTGTATTCTTTAGGCAGAGTTATGTGGGTGCAGAGGAAGAGATGCCCCATATGTGGGGCAGGAAAGCAAGGGAACTATGCTACCTCCTATAACTTAATACTCACAAGGACAACAGCTGCTGCAATGCACCCCACAATCTTAGTGTCGTACTTTCTAAGAAAACAGTTCTACAATAGAGGGAGTAATGAAGGTAGCATCACCCAGCCCAAATGCTACATGCTAGAAGCATCCCTGGCTTATTAATAACTGTCTAGTTGGGTGATTAGCAGCACTATCTTTAGAAGTTTTGTATGGCACAAGTGTGTCCAAAAGCACTGTGATGGGTTTGGGCACAGAGACACCCGTAGGACTGTCACCTGATGTGCTGAAATTACCTCTAAGCATTTTTTTTTTTTTTTTTTTTTTTGCCAGCTTAGGACTCCAGAACCCTGTCTTGTTGAGCCAGACACACTAGCCTGCTGTAACACAGACCCAGGTCGGAACCACACCCCCAAAGCTGCAGACTTAACTGAAAACAGCTGAGCAAGTACTCCTGTCTCCAGCACCCAGACACCCAGCTCCCAATGGGATACAAACCCCAAATAAATCAGTTAACCCTGTATAAGCTTTATACAGAAACTCAAATGGTCCACCCTCTATAACAGAGATACACAGCTGTTTGCTCCCCCAGGTATCAATCACTTACTCTGGGTTAATAAAAATCACCTTTGTTAAGTATAAAAAGTAGGATTTAAGTGGTTTCAAGTAATGACAGAACAAAATAAGTTACCAAGCAAAAAAACACTTAGCAAGTCTAAGCCTAATACATTAAGAAACTGAATACAGGTAATCTCACCCTCAGATGTTCCAATAAGCTTCTTTCGCAGACTAGACTCCTTCCTAGTCTGGGCCCAATCCTTTCCCCTGGTACAGTCCGTTAGTTCCAGCTCAGGTGGTAACTAGGGGATTTCTCATGACTGGCATCCTCCTTTGTTCTGTTCCACCTCCTTTTATAGCTTTGGCACAAGGTGGGAATCTTGTCTCTCTGGGTCCCCACCCCTCCTTCTAAATGGGGAAGCACCAGGTTTAAGATGGATTCCAGTACCAGGTGACATGGTCAGACATACTGTGAGATCCTAGGTTTCAGAGGAACAGCCGTGTTAGTCTGTATTTGCAAAAAGAAAAGGAGTACTTGTGGCACCTTAGAGACTAACCAATTTATTTGAGCATGAGCTTTCGTGAGCTACAGCTCACTTCATCAGATGTGTACCGTGGAAACTCATTGTTTCATATTCTCTGTGTGTATATAAAGTCTGCTGCAGTTTCCACGGTACACATCTGATGAAGTGAGCTGTAGCTCACGAAAGCTCATGCTCAAATAAATTGGTTAGTCGCTAAGGTGCCACAAGTACTCCTTTTCTTTTTGTGAGATCCTAGCCTCCAT
Organism: Caretta caretta; assembly: GCF_965140235.1. Taxonomy (NCBI): domain Eukaryota; kingdom Metazoa; phylum Chordata; order Testudines; family Cheloniidae; genus Caretta; species Caretta caretta. The sequence goes on along the minus strand of NC_134220.1, from coordinate 13,602,869 downwards.
TCTTCCTGGTCTGACTCACAGGAACTAATGCAGGAAGGATTGCAGATAAACAGAGCCATTTACAACCAATTGTGCTAGTCACTGGGAGCCATCAAGATTCTAAACCATTAATGGCCCACACTTTGCATGATTACAATAGGACCTCAGAGTGATACTTCATATTTCTAGTTTTAGATACAAGAATGATACATACAAATAGGATGAACACACTCAGTAGCTAAGCTTTGTAAGGATATCTTACAAGAGACCTTTTGCATAAAGCATATTTGAGTTACATTACATTCACTCATAAGCATATTTCCATAAACATAGGGAGTGCAACATCATTAGCACCCCATGTAGTCACACCCTACACACTATTGTAACCTTTGTAGAAAGTACACTTTGTGAGGAATCATTTGAAAACTAGATTTACTTGTCACTAATATCATGGTGAAATAGATGTAGCAATATTTATGTAAAGTAATAAAGTCCCCCGTATGATGTCATTAGCATATGGTCAAAACCAGACAGCCCTGCCGAGGTAGGCAAAAGCTGTTAAAACAAGCCTATCCTAACCAAAGTAATTTTACCTCAATTTACATATAATTAGTAAACAGGGCCCTCAAGATAGCAGAGGGAGGAGATTGCTGACAAGTTATTTTGTTTCCTGCTATCAAGTGGGGGAAATGAGAACTCTGGTGGTGAAGGAAGCTCCATGCTCTGTCACTTACCTCACAGTTCAAATGAGCTTTACTTGCAGGGGGAGGGGAGGAGCAGGAAACCCTTCAGAATAATCCACTTCAAGGATTCCTTAGACTATAGAGAACCCCAAGTTATTTCACCTAAACCCCTTGGGCATCTGGGCAAGATCCTGACCAAGGAAGAGTCAGTCCCCCTCTTAATGGAAAACTGGGGGTGAGTAAGGCCATCTTAAAGCCTTGAACCAAAACTTGCTAGATTACATTTTAGATGGGTGGTTTCACTTTTATTTGCAGGTAACCATTTCTAACTCATTTGAATTCATTTAAAGTCATATCTGTGTGATGAAACTCATTTTGTTTTTAATCAAAAAAGTGTGATATTTAAACTGAACAGTTTGGTAACTCCAGTTAAAGTAGCTAGCTATTGGATACTGACTCCTTAAAAGGGCAGCAAACCTTAATATCCCTCTGATATATCCAGTCCTGGAACAATCAAAACAGGTTTTTGGGAAAATTCAGGGCTATGAGTGTGTGGAATCACCATACCAGTTGTTAACCAAGGCTGGTAGAAGCCAGTGGTAGTCTGAGAGATTGCAGGCAGGCACCAGGATCCAAAGCATTGGACCAGGGTTGCCCACCATATAGAAGTACATCCTTGTTGCTGAGGGTGGGTGACCCAGGCAGAGGAACCACAGCAGCAAGGCACTTGAGGTTAGAGGGCAAGGGGTAGCAACTCCTCACCTTCTTCGGTGCATTCAATACAAGTAACAACAAGCTAGGGTGAAGAGCGAGTATACAAGGGGAAAATTCCAAGGCACAAACATAATGGCAGTTTGTATTGCAATAACTGTCAATGGGATTTAGGCACTCAAGTGTAATTTGCCTTTGAAAATCTCCCCCACAATCACAAAGAAAAGCAATCTAACACTACAGATCTCTGATCAGCTGCTGTCCTTCCATGGCTCCAAAGACCCCTGCGCCATGTGCTTTCTCTACAGCATTGGCAAGATAGGAGACCAGGAGAACAAGGACTATTCCAAGCTGCTGTGTGACCTGCTGAACAAACATCTGAAAATACCTGAAGACAGGTGAGCCTGTACTACAGCGTGCCTGATTTGGGGTCTCCATATCTGTTTAAACTACTAACCCCAAATTACATAGCTCTTTGCATTAACACTTTTTTGAACAACCTGTTTGAAGACAGTAAAAAACAAAATTTAAACTCTGTATTGCCAATTGTCATAATAGGAAGGGGATAACCCCTTCAGCACAAATGGTAGGAGATGCTGGTGCTGAACATCTCAGGTTCAGTTAGTATGTGACCATGGCCAACTGATTAGATATAACAACTTGACTGACTACTAGAGAACAAAATTGATACTACAAGAACAGAAACTGAAGAAAAAAGTTAAAATCCTGTCAGTTTGGAAACCATATTTTTTAAAAACAAAGGTTTGACAAATAAGTAACTTTCCACTACTGTTTGCTTTTCACATCTGGTCTTCCAGAATGCAACATTGTACTACTCAGTATCACTTGCTAGTTATTAATTTCACTTTCAGGTTCTCATGCACTTGAATTTTCAATGCAGAATCTGGGATGCAAACAAACTGCAGAGGAATGTTTTCTTTCAAAAAAAGACAAACCGACCTGTTCCCATCAGAATTTTTACAAAAGAAAAAAGCAGCATTTCTGTTGCTTTTCCTTTACGTAGGCCCAAACTGGACATGACAATTTATTTAAGAATAAATAATTTAAGGTAAGTTGAAATAATATGTACAAATTGACAGGAAGATAAGGAGACTACATTAAGCTTTTGCAGATGCTTGACAGTTTAAGGAACATGTAATTCAGATAGTAAAATCTGGAGAAGTCTTCAGGATTACAGGGATATTTGACACTGTGTTTGTTTCACCTAGTGAAACACAGTTTGCAGAGCTCTGTTCTCAGCATCTCTTCTCTTTCAGAATCTACATCAGCTACTTTGATATGAGTGCTGCCAACGTAGGCTGGAACCGTACCACCTTTGCTTAAGGCACCTACATAAAGTAACAGGTTATTCGTGGACCAGCATTTACCGAGTTTGAGATTAGTGCTCATGTCATACTTTCTGCATTGTGTGCGCAAATTCAAGGATCACGATTCCTTAGTAGCATGCTTACCTGTTGCTGCTTTAACCTTCTTCTGCACCACACCTGTAAAAGAAAAGTAGAGACTTAGAAAAAGTGCAGAGAGTCTTATTACTTTTCAGAGACATGGGAAGATGGACATGCTTTCTATTGATCTGTATGAGAGATGCTTCTTAATTGTACATTAGACTTGCTCTGAGCAGGATTAGTTGACTTATTAAATGTCAGCAGCAACCTGTCTACACAAGCTGCTAATGTTAGAGGGAAATTTGAGTTTTCATTGCCTAGACAAAGCCACAGAGGCAAGCACAGCACTTAATGCCTGATTAGATGGCAACAGAAGTCTAGCCAAAGTTTAGCCAGCCTGCACCAGGCACTTAATTCTCAAGGCAATTTTAAAAGTATAGTTTACAGTCAGACTTCAACAGTAGTTTTATCTGAGGAAGGAGTACAGGACTGGGCCATAGAACTCCATTTACTGTTGGCCAAAAACCAGTCAATTCAGTTTAAAGATCCTGACTAGTCCAATTTGGCCCAAAATGTAGGCATTTGTTTTTTTTTAAGCCACAAACATAAAGCCAAAGGAAGTTGGTCAATGTTTGTGCAACATTACCACAGTCACCAGATTGTAAATGGACTTCCTAGCTTTGTTTAACTGAACATGCAGCCAGTTAGCCTTTAAAGAACTACATATTTGTCAGCTGTGGTGGAGGGTTGCTGGGAAATTGAATTTATCACCAATAAACTTGTTTCCTGCCTGAAACCATCTAAAGTTTCACATTCATCAGTATAGAAGCTGAAGACTGGTTTTACCCAAACAAGCACAAAACATTGGGTTCCATCATGAGAGCTTTTCCAGTGGAAGTTTTCTTTAAACAAATAATCATCCCCCTTTAGCACCAACTTCCAAACATGGCAGTATTTCAAGGTCTGCAGCACTACAAAAAAGTCATCCCAGCTAGTCTACTTTCCATGTTCATGAAGAAAAATACCAGATGTAAACAGTATAAAAGTAATGAATCAGTCATTTAAGCTGATTCAGGTCTTGATCTAAAGTATTAATTATATTATGTATAAAAGGCACAGGCCATCATTCCCCCTTCCCTCCAACACGAACATCCTTCCAGCACTGTGGATACTCTACCATAGTTTTTCCCCCCAACTCAGTTAACAATAAGTTTAGCCAAGGCTTTTACATGTCAACCAAGCCCTCCCCCACTTCTGAGGCTCTCAGATATTAACAGACTGCACAACAAAGATCTTCTTCCCTAGGAGGTAGCCTCCAGCTCAGTCTCAGGGTAGTCCCACATCAGGTATATCATTTAAGAAAGATTTGAGTGGGGCGGGGAGAAGGGTTGTCTTTCTAATGACCACATCCAAAGTCTTTAGGCAGGGAGAAGGACAAGCAAAAAGTAGAAGACATAAGGGAACACCGAGACCTAGAAAAAGTCAAAGAGCGAGTAACTCCACACCCCATATCAAATAGCACCCTTTCCCACACAGAGCCTGGTCTACACTAGGACTTTAGGTTGAATTTAGCAGCATTAAATCGATGTAAACCTGCACCCGTCCACACGATGAAGCCCTTTATTTCGACTTAAAGGGCTCTTAAAATCGATTTCCTTACTCCACCTCTGACAAGTGGATTAGCGCTTAAATTGGCCTTGCTGGCTCGAATTTGGGGTACTGTGGACACAATTCGACAGTATTGGCCTCCGGGAGATATCCCAGAGTGCTCCATTGTGACCGCTCTGGACAGCACTCTCAACTCAGATGCACGATTGTTTGCCGTTGCTCTGACGCAGGGAGGGGCGACTGAGGACACGGCTTACAGGGTTGGCTTCAGGGAGCTAAAATCAACAAAGGGGGTGGCTTTACATCAAGGAGTATTTCAGGCAGGACTTCACGGAGGGTTCCAATAAGAAATGGTGCACCTAAGTTATTGTTCTTATTGGAACAAGGAGGTTAGCCTGGCCTCTGATTGATACATGGCTAGATTTACCTCGCTGCACCTTCTCTGTGAGTGACTGCAGTGTGACCTAGAGGAATGAGTCCCCTAGACAGGGGAGGGGGGGAAGCAAATGAGTGCAAAACAAGTCTGGTCTATTTCTTGTTTTGATCCACTCCATCTATCTTTTACATCTTTGGCTGGCAGCAGACGGTGCAGAAGGACTGCATGCCATCCACATCTCATGGCTGCTCGGCAAAAGATGGTACAGTACGACTGCTAGCCATCCTCATCTCTTGCCTGCCCGGCAGAAGATGGTACAGTACGACTGCTAGCAATCCGTATCGCCTGCCTGCTCACCATAAGACGGTTCAATAGGACTGACTGCAGGACTAAAGAGAATGACTTGGTCAAATCACTCCAAATTTAGTCCCTGCGCCCATGTCTGCCCAGGCGCTCCCAGCCGACGTGGCCAGGAGCACCTCGGACACGACGAGGACGGCTACCAGTCATATTGCACCGTCTTCTGCCAGAAGGCAATGGCTTGCTGCTACTGTGTAGCAATGCCGTACCGCGTCTGCCAGCACCCAGGAGACATACGGTGACGGTTACCTGAGCGGGCTCCATGCTTGCCGTGGTATGGCGTCTGCACAGGTAACTCGGGAAAAAAGGCGCAAAACGATTGTCTGCCCTTCCTTTCACGGAGAGAGGGAGGGAGGGAAGGGGGGCCTGACGATATGTACCCAGAACCACCTGCGACAATGTTTTAGCCCCATCAGGCATTGGGATCTCAACCCAAAATTCCAATGGGCGGCGGAGACTGCGGGAACTGTGGGATAGCTACCCACAGTGCAACACTCCGGAAGTCGACGCTAGCCTCGGTACTGTGGAAGCGCTCCGCTGAGTTAATGCCCTTCATGCACTTAGAGCATTTTCTGTGGGGACACACACACTCGAATATATAAAACTGATTTCTAAAAAACCGACTTCTATAAATTCGACCTTATTCCGTAGTGTAGACATACCCCTAGACTCTTTACATAGTAGGCATTCTCTCAACACTGATTCCTTCACTGGAGCCAGGGCCATCCTACCCTCTGCAGCTCTTCTCCTGATAGCATGCAGCCCATAGCACCCCACAAACGAGGCTTCCTGCAGCTATCTAGGCAGTTCCTTTCCTTAGAAGGCTTCACTCACTGTAGGAGTATTCTTCACCTGCACTGTAGTAACCATTTATCAGCTCCAGGTGCTCATTAAAAAAATTAGTTTCCAACCACCTACCTAGGCAATTAATTGGCAGGTGGGCCAAGATTGGCTCGTTCTCCTTAAAGACGTCAGTTCTAGGTAGACTGAGCTCTGATTCCCCTTAAAGGGACCAGCTACCCTGTGACAATACATAAGGAAATGTGCTTCCTAAAAATATGTTTTAATATAAGAGTGTTCCTTTAAACACAGTTTAGTCAAGTCAGCCAGTGTGGAGAAGTTGAAAAATGAATTTAGAAACTGTGTTCTAGCTCAGGTAGAAATCTGGGCTAGAACACAGCTTCTAAACTAAATTTAGACATGCTTTTGTCCTGTTCATGCTGGCCAGTCTAACACAGTTTAAACAGAATTAGCTTGAACTGATTTTAAATTGTATTACCAAAATAGTCTGAATAACATGGCTCCCAGTCCCCTTTAGATTTGGCCTTACTGCCCTTTCTTAGAATCACTCTGCACACTTAAACTGAAGAGTAGGGTTGCGCTACAAACCCTCCCTGTATCTGTATTAGCAAAAGTGTGTCCAAAATTGTACTTACACCAAAAAACATAGTTGTAGCAAGGCAGTTAGCTACTTACTAGAAACTATGGTCACATCTGCTACAAGAGGCCAATATCAGATCCTAGGATTTGGAATGTTCAGAGACCGTAAATGGACAAACTGTTTCCCCTCCCTTTTCACCAATTGAGCAATGTCCAAGGACAATAAAGATTAGAATGGAAGTTCGGCGCCCAAATCCTTTTGAGGATCTGGACCCAACTGTCTGCCTTACATTTTCAAAAAAAACGCTGGGTGCACTCTGCCCACAACAGCCATCCCACGTCATGAGAGCTTTGAGCCTGATTCATTTTTATGTGTACAAATTCAAACCATCTGAGATCCCAGCATCTTTATTTCTTCGACCCATTCCTTCCCAAGATGGTCGTTATTATTATTATTTTAATTATAAAATACAGTAGAACCTCAGATTTACAAACATTTCAGGAATGGAGGTTGTTTGTAACTCTGAAATGTTCGTAGCTCTGAAAAAAACGTTATGGTGGTTCTTTCAAAAGTTGACAACTGAACATTGACATACAGCTTTGAAACTTTACGATGCAGAAGAAAAATCTTGTTTTTCCTTTTTTTAATAGTTTACATTTGACAGTACTGTACTGGATTTGCTTTTTGTTTGTTTGTTTGTTTTGTTTCTGCTGCCGCCTGATTGTGTACTTCTGATTCCAAATGAGGCGTGTGGTTGGCTGGTCAGTTCGTAATTCTGGTGTTCATAACTCTGAGGGTCTACTGTGTATAGTGATGCTTAGGAAAGAATAAAAGGCTCAGGTCACATCTTAAAATGCATGCTGTGTATCCAAAAATGAATGATTAAAATTGTGTGTATGTGTAACATATATACACTCCAGGTCGGTTACACATGCACATGGGCAGCTTTAGTGAACATGCAAGCCCTTTATCTGAGATCCAAATAGAGGGCCAAATATTGCCCTCCATTGTGCAGGGGAAACCTCCCCCCAAACCTGCCGAAGTGAAGAAGAGTACTTCCACAGCATCACCAGAGACCATAGATACTCTCCATGCAAGAAATGCAGGATGGCTGGGGTTCTGTAGTTTTGGGGTTGGCAGGCCAGGGAAGGTATGTGAGAACGGCTGGGGTGCAGTCACTCGCTGCGCCATGATCCCCTGTATTGCAGGAATTCACAGAAGCAACACCCTTCCATTCCTGCAATCCCTCAGCACGCTGGAGGTGAGGGAGCAGGGAGGGAGAATGATTTATGCAATTGCAGGGAATAATAGGGACAGTGTGTCCTTTTTAAAAATAGCATTACTAAAACATTTTAAAACATTCCCCATGTTCTTGACCCAGACCCTGCCATCTCATTATTTATTGTATACTGTTTTTCTGGACCATTACTGTAGGTACATTAGCCGGTGTCTATGCTCAGTTGTGTCATTATTTACATATTGGCTGGTTTTCTACAAATATAAGAACCAAGTAATTTTTCAATTGTTCTTGTATGTGTGTGTGGATGTGTGTGTGTGTGTAGGCCAGGCTGGAGGAGGTTATAAATCTGATTCTCTGTTGCCCTCTATTTTGAGAGTCATTTAACCAGTGCAAATTGGGGGTAAAACGCAACCATTCTGATTTAGCAGCATTTTACACTCTCTTTGCGCTGAAGTAAATGATTACACAAGGTCCAGGGCAATCTATGTACATCACAGCACACAGCCCAGCAGAGGGCTCATCACTCAAGCAGCCTTTGGCCTCTATATGAAGTAGCTCCACTTCATTCAAGAGCCAGGATTAGATAGACCACTTCTGCATAATTCAGTTCAAACAAGAAAACATGGTATGGAAATCATAGCACTGAAAAGAAATGGATCATTGTCTATTTAACAGTGAAAAGCAAAGGAGAAGCATTGAAGAACTAATTTATGCCAGCAACACAGATCTAAACCATGGTTTGCATTATGTGACACGTAGAAACCAGACAAAGCCAAATACACATTTATATCAAAAAATGCAGAGGGATGCCATTTATTTGCAAATAAAAGCTCATCTTCAGGGTAGGAGTTGTGTCTTTTCTTTGGCCCCATCCTGCAAAAATACCAATGATTAATTTTACCACGATGAATAGTCCCATTGAAATCAGTGAGACCATTCATAAGCATAAGTGTTTGCAGGATCGGGGCCTATGTTCGTACAGTGCCCTGCACAAAGGGGTATCAAATCCTTACAAGAGCCTTTGGATGTTGCCATAATATAAATATTTAATAATAATTAATTAATTAATAATAGAGTAAAGCAAATGACTGAGCAAAGGAAGAAATGGGAAGAACTCTGTAGGGAATCTAGGGGAGAGGGGAAACTATAAACACATTAAACCCAGTAGGTGCACCAGGAATACGCTTTAACTGAGTGTTTAGTTGCCAAAATTATCTGCAGACAGCAGCCCCAGTTTTTGGGTGCTGCGGTCCCTTTAAGAATCTGGTCCGGCACAGATCACATGAGCAGCATTTCGGAGCACAGCGAGAGGGGCTTGCTGCAGGCTCTCTTCTCTTCAGCTCCATTTTGCAGCCGCCGCCGCACAGGAAGCAGCCATAGGCTGAGATTAACGGTTTAGTAGAAAGGGAAAGTTCCTTGCAAGGATTCAAGATGCCCATGTTTGTTGTTAACACCAACGTGAGCAAGGATGCAGTGCCAGAGAGCCTGACTGGGGAGATCACCCAGCAGCTAGCAAAGGCTACGGGCAAGCCTGCCCAGGTGAGTTCAGGGGGGTAACCCTCCTCCTCCTCCCACCCCCTTGGGCATGTAGGTAACTTGCATGCAGGAAGGGCAAACTGTACAACGTAAGGACGTCGTAGCTAGCCTGAATCCTTGGTGCTGTTCTCCTGGATGCTTCCTTTCTAGCCTAGAGGAAATGGAAATGAGTCTCTTGTAACGAGTCTCCGTGTAAAAGGGAGACCTCTAATTGTTGCTGCTGCTGCAGGCAGCTTTGAGGTCAGTCGGTCGCCTGGGAGTGCGGCGAGACAGGGTGGAAGGACTGAGTGAGCGCATGGAGGCTTGCTGGCATGGCCCGGGGGAGGGGGAGTTGGGTTCTTCTCCTCCTCCTCTGCCAATGGAATAACTGAATGTGCGTCTGACCAATATGTAGACTGCATAATGAGGCCCGTCTCCCTCGTGGGCAAGGCCAGGGTGTTGGTTCTCTAGGTGCAGGAGTGGGTCCTCGCATGCTTAGCTTCTAGAAAAGCAAATGAGATAGCTCTCAGAGTAACAGCCGTGTTAGTCTGTATTCGCAAAAAGAAAAGGAGTACTTGTGGCACCTTAGAGACTAACCAGTTTATTTGAGCATAAGCTTTCGTGAGCTACAGCTCACTTCATCGGATGCATACTGTGGAAAGTATAGAAGATCTTTTTATAAACACCCATTTTTTCATGCTTTGTGTGTATAAAAAGATCTTCTATACTTTCCACAGTATGCATCCGATGAAGTGAGCTGTAGCTCACGAAAACTTATGCTCAAATAAATTGGTTAGTCTCTAAGGTGCCACAAGTACTCCTTTTCTTTTTGAGATAGCTCTGTTTACTGTAGTTGTGTTTGTGGGAGGGAACTGTTCTGTTAGAATAGGTAGGTCTTCACTGTAATGGGTGTATAGATTAGGAATATTCATCATATAAACATATTGTGTTTCTTACTAACCTGGCAAGCTCTTCTCATCAAGTATTTAGGGTGACCAGATAGTAAGTGTGAAAAATCGGGGCTGGGAGTGGGGGGTAATAGCCCCAAATATTGGGACTGTCCCTATAAAATTGGGACATCTGGTCACCCTACAAGTATTTTTCTCTATTGATGTCCACAAAAGCCGGATCAAAGTGGGCCTTTGCTATTAAAGAATGATGTGTACAGAAGACTAATGCTATGTGAGGTCACTTTTTTCCCTTGCTGATTTGGGCTGCAGTGAGGCCCAGTGGGTTGGAAAAACTTTCTGGCATAGAGGGCAGCAATGGGTAAGAGAGAGTGTGACAGCCCCAGGTAGCTGCAGAAAATTCATCTTAAAAATAAATACAGTTTCAAATCCTATTCAGTCACAAAAAATGTTTATCTACCATCTAGCACATATAGAGGCTCCTGGTCCCTATAGCTCTCAAATCACTTTACAAGCGTGGGTATGTGGCTCCACGGGCTTGCCCAAGGTCATACCGTGGCTATTATCAATGCTCGCATTATCTTTTAAATTTCCCACTTGTGCTACTATAATGGGAGCTAAAGCTCTGGGAGTATCAGGGTAGACAGCCCATTAGTGTTTTGATCACCCAATCATCTTTATGGGCCCCTGAGCAGGGTTAGGAGATGAGGTGGCCAAAATGCCAATGGTCTTTCTCCATCAGCATGAGTTGCGGTCACACTACTGGAGTTGTACCAGTGTGAAATGTGAACAAAAAAGGTTAGTTTACACACCACCAGTGAATTGGTGGCAGAGCAAGCAAGAGAACAGAGTCCTCCTGACTCCCTGTCCTGTGCTAAATCTACTAGACCGCAGATGCCTTAAAATGTTATAGATTTATGGGAGCAATCTGACTGGTCAATGGCCCCCGGGATGTGCACCTGCTTACAACTTGTGTGGAAGCTAACAATTACAGCCCTCACCAATGGCTAAACATCAGCTGGCTAGACAGCGAGTTGGATGCAGGCATGAGTCTCAATGAGAAGGATCACCACACCTTTGCAGGAGGTGGTTGATGTCTTTATTTAAAAAATTACAGAATTATTTAAAAAAAGGGAAAAAATATAAGCTGGGGAGCTAAATCACTACATGTCTGACTAAGGTACTATACTACTGTAGTGGATGCTTTAGAAATGTGTATGATTAAACACCATTTGTGCTTGCAGTAGCTAATTCCAGAAAACAAGCCTGCTCTCTGGATTCCAAGTAAATACACATCAGGAGAGCGTGGAATATTACCTGATCACTGGTTGTTGATTTGTTTCACAGTACATAGCTGTGCACATTGCAGCTGATCAGCTTATGTCCTTTGGGGGCTCCACCGATCCTTGTGCCCTTTGCAGCCTTCACAGCATTGGCAAGATAGGAGGGCAGCAGAACAAGAGCTATACCAAGCTGCTGTGTGACTTGCTCACTAAACAGCTGCACATACCTGCAGACAGGTAAGGCTGCACCAGAGTGACATTCCAGTTATCCGCTTATCTAAAATTACTTTTTTGGATTCTTTATTATGCTCTCTGGTTGTCTGTTATTGCTTTTCGCACCTGAGGGGTTGTTTTTCCCTCCCACGCACACCTGAGGGTGTTTTTTTTCCAGCTTTATTTCAGTAAAATACTGCAAATATGGCTCTTTCATAAGACTCCTAACTGAAAAAGTCCTTCATCATGCAAGCCTTTTACTAAAGAACTGAATCTATTCTGAGTAGGGAGTTACAGCTGTTCTAAAATCTGAAAGGTGTGTGCTGGTGCCATTAATTGGCTTTTTCTGGATTAATGTGGTTCAGGCTGGCTCTCAATCTTTCCAGACTACTGTATCCCTTTCAGGAGTCTGATTTGTCTTGTGTACCCTCAAGTTTCACCTCACTTAAAAACTACTTGCTTACAAAATTAGACATAAAAATACAAAAGTGTCACAGTACACTGTTACTGAAAAATAGCTTACTCTCTTATTTTTACCATATAATTATAAAATCAATTGAAATATAAATATTGAATTTACATTTCAGCATATAGTGTATATAGAGCAGTATAAACAAATCATTGACTATATGAAATTTTAGTTTGTACTGACTTCACTAGTGCTTTTTATGTAGCCTATTGTAAAACTAGGCAAATATCTAGATGAGTTGATGTACCCACTGGAAGACCTTTCCGGGTCCCTGGTTGAGAACCACTTGGCTAATAGACTAATTCTAATCCCGAATGGCTGACTAATGCAGTATAATCTGACCCTCAGGGGTTAGGGTGAAATATGATGAACGTATGTATAATATTCAGTGTGCCCCTCCCCCCCCCCTCTTTTTGGGGGGCATGAAGGGAGATCCTTGGGCAGATTGGGGACCCAGAAGAATGCAGGCACTTGGCAAACAGCTGCAGTTCTGTCAGCCAGCAAGGGAGTAGAGCAGCTGTGCTCAGTGGCAAACAGCAGGAGGAAGCTGCTGCTGCCTATGCCTGGAGAAGCAGGGAGCTGCAGGCAGCCAGGAGAGTCCATTTGGTTTTGGAAAAAGGTTGCAGCACTCAAAAGAGCTCAAACCTTTTGATATCTCCTGCAGTTCCAGACATGTCACTAAAATGACGTGTTTTTAACTAAGAGCTTGGAAATGCAAGAAAGAAAAGGCAGTGTGCTAGAGGCTGCGAGCCTTGGCAAACCCAGCTTTCCAGTGCTTGGTAAAGTATTGGAGAAGGGAATGGGTGGTGCAGCTTCTGGGCTTAAGCCAAAATTTACTGGTAAAGATCTTGCTAGCTTTTCTAAAAATTAAAAATGGAAATGTGAAACCACATCCCTTGGAGAGTGGGAGGGGGAGTGATATTCCTTCCCCTTCTCTCCCTCCCCCCGGTTTCCTATATAGGTAATAATGGATAGCTTTCATGCACTATAAGCATCTAACATTTGTCATGGTCAACATTTTTACCTTTTTTTTTTTTTTTTTTTTTTAAACAGAGTCTACATCAACTATTATGACATGAATGCTGCTAATGTGGGCTGGAATGGTTCCACCTTCCAATAGGGCACTCCCATGTGAGCAAAGAGGCTATTCCTGGACCTGCACATCTCCTGCCTATTAGCAGACCATGGCACAAGTTGCCCTTCCCTGCATTTTGTGCACTGTCACGGATGACGGTTCCTTGCTAGTGTGTTCACATGACTGTTTAACATTCCTTTTGTTTTCTATATGTAGAAAATAAATAATAAAGATTTAGAAGGAAGTGGCATGGCGTGAGCTCTTCCTTTAGGATCGGGGAGGGAGTTTGGCTAGCCTAACAAACAAGTGTTTTTCTGTCTCTTTGAACCACTGTGTCCTAGGAACAAGGGTGAGGCAAAATAAGTCATATTAGTTTTCAGTGACTCAAAATGCAAATGATTCAGATTGATGACTGGCACCAGTGGTGGTTAGAATGAGCTCTTACTCTTCCAAACATCATAGGACTGGGCATGTATTTACACAAGACTTGTAAACACATGCACAATCTTATGATGCTTGGAAGAGTAATATTGCTGCCTTTCAAAATTAAGAAAATGAAATGGCTGCCAGCTCCTGGCATTTCTGTGGAGACTGCCTTGCCATCCTTGGGATTTCAGGGGAAGGGAGTCACATCAGAGGATATGTTCAGTTAAGAAATCTGCTTTAAGTGTAGAGCATTCACCAGCGATCAAAATGGATGTAGCACACGTCTTTGTTCCTTTTTAATTCCATATTGTATAGCGCATGAAGGTAAATCTTAAATGCATTGTAATCCAGGTGTCCTTTCAGTGCCCATTTTGTAGGGGCAATGTTCAAATCTGTGTCTAACTCTCTCACCTATGCACACTCTCATTGGCTAGGTAGGTGCACAAGAATGTTCTTTAGCTGGCAGTGGCACATGCCTTGCAAAATTCTACTTGCCTAGTGGCTTGAGCTGGCATAAGAACATAAGCACGGCCATACTGGGTCAGACCAAAGGTCCATCCAGCCCAGTAGCCTGTCTACTGACAGCGGCCAATGCCAGGTGCCCCAGAGGGAGTGAACCTAACAGGTAATGATCAAGTGATCTCTCTCCTGCCATCCATCTCCACCCTCTGACAAACAGAGGCTAGGGACACCAGTCCTAGCATATTTCGCTCGCCCATCGGAAGCCGATACAAAGGACGATCCCTTCTCGGAAGGGTTGCTGAGTAAAGCCTGGTGCGGGCAGGCTCTCCTGGGCAGCCGAGGACTCGGGCAGGGCCCCTGGTGCTACTCGCTGTTGTTGCCGCCCAGCCCCAGACCCCGGCAGATGCTGTGCAGGGGTGACCAGCCTGTGCCTTAGGAGGCTGCCAGCCGAGGTGTGGCTGGGCCAATGGCGAGGAGGGGGCTGTTCAGGGGAGACGCCCTGGCTGGGGCCTGGCCCAGTAACCCGTATGCTCTGTGACAGGCCAGAGCCCGAGGCAGATTAAACAACTGCCCCTGCCAGACGGGGACGAGGGTGGAGCCCGGCCTGGCCACAGCCTGGAGCCAGGCTGAGCTGCCCAAAGGCGCCCGCCGCCTCTTCGCGCCTCCCAGGCTCTAGGGGGCGATGGCGGCCGCCGGGCTCCAGCTGTGCAAATCTCAGTCGCAAACGTGGCTACTGCGCCGGCTGACGTCATCTGAGAGCGCCGGCTGACGTCATCTGAGAGCGCCGGCAGCGGGGAGGTGGGGGTGCAGGATCCGGAGGTCGGGCTGCGGTACCATGGCGCTTTTCCTCATCAACAGGTAAGCGGGAAAGAGAGAGAGCTCGGGTCGGGTTGGGGGGGTCGGGAGACGAACGGAGCCCGCGGGAGGGCGCGGCGCGTGGAGCAGAGCACGAGGAGGCGGCGGCGGCAGACAGGCCCACGTGTGTCGGGGGAGGGGCGGCGCTGCTGGGGCCTGTGGTGGGCGTCCCGCGGGTGTGGCGGAGACAGGCTCCGCCGAGGGCGGGTGTCGGGGGCGTTACTGCCCTGCCAGGCTGGGCAGGGATTCGTAACGCGGCGTTACTCCTGCCGCTCATCCACGTTACGTGAAATCGTATTTCACACTGTGTATGGGGGATCCACCCCATTCCCGACCCAAACACGCAAAGCAGCCCCCCAGAATCACGAGATTGTCTTAAAAATCCTGAGATCGTTTTAAATCATGAGTTCTTGTGGTTTGCTGTCAGGTTTTGGAGCCGTCAGGCTGCACCTGTGTCATGTTTTCAATATTTTCTCTAGGGTCATAAGACTTTGGTTTAAATGCCTGCGTTACCGTGGTTAATACAAGATTACAAAAGGAAGTACTCTTAATTGGCTACAAAGATGTAGACTAGAGCAGTGCTTCTTAATCAGAGGTACATGTACCCCTGGAG